>NW_017096457.1:0-364460 GCF_001412225.1 Nicrophorus vespilloides
CAACGACAACACCAGACAATATTCCACTGTGTCCAGAATTCCATCCCTGGGACACTACAGTATAGTAAACGTGATTAATACGTTACGCGTTATATGATACCACGTTGCTCGAAATCGTGTTAGATGAGAATTCTACTAATATAACACGAATTCTCGCATTTAGTTTTAGTAAAAAGTTCTGAGCGTTTTTATTGGATGGCTTTTGTGAGCCATATCTCAGAATGTATAAGTTGCATCTTGTCATTCTATACTGAGACTAAATAACGACATAACGCTTTAAAAAAAGTTCTTTCACAGTTTTGTGTTTAATAAATCCAGTTGTGAGTTAGAGTGTTCCAAAATGGAGGTAAAAAAGAGAAAATTCGATACATTCTTCAGTACCACTACGACTAAGGGGAAAAGCGGAGCAGACGTCGAAGATGAGACACGATCTGGTAGGGCAATCGTCGAAAATGTTGATAAAATCATGGAAATTGTCGATGTATGGGACAAAACGCTCAGAACCTTTTACTTCGCCCAATATTTCAAGCGCATTGTAGGAACTCGCGTTATACGAGAGTCTTTTGTAAATAAATTAATTGAAAGGAGCAAACTGTAAAATTGAGAAAAATTGAAGTATTTTTTTTACAAAATAATTTATTTTCATCTTCCTAATTAATTCAATTGACAATTAAAATATTTGAGGATCATTTTCAACTTGAACATCCAAGAGATTTGGTTATTTGTACAATACTTCATACATCACATATTTACACAGTATTTAATTTTAAAGTAATTAATCACCTTGAGAGGAACGCAAAAACTCAATTAAATATTATTTAATTAATACAGGTTTCTTGTTTGCTTTGCATATATTATTTTTTTTCTTCTTCAGTATTTGACTATAATTTCGAATACAAATATGCGCGGGAGAGAATCTACACAAAAAAAAAGTTTAAGTGTTCTGGAAAACAAATATTTGCTGAGCGGGAATCGCGCTTTTCGATTCGACTCCAGTTTCCATACTAGATGATTTACAACGCACTTCAAGTTTTCTTACCTCAAGTACTGATTCCTGATTGTACTAAATACATTAAAGTACATTTAATTGCTTTTAGTAGAGAAAAAGTAGTTAATTTAATTTCTAAATTATAAATCTGAACGAAAATAGAGAAAAGTAATATTGTCATGTTTTCTGGTTTGAATTTTGTACCCTAAACATTAAAATTAGAAAAAAACAATCTCACATTAAAACCCAATGATTTCAACTCTATTCAAAGTTATGCAGTGCTCAAATTTAATTCAAACTATATTTAATTCAAAAACCAAATTTCTATAAACTTTAACAAAATTTATATGACACTATATCGATATGTTTTTTATGATAATTTCAATGGTTAGAAAGTTGTTGAATTGTAATATTGAGTAATAGTTTTAAGAGAAATAAACTGATGCAATGTTAAAATTTATTTTCTTCCTCGTTAAATTTAATTAGTAATAAATAAAGTAATTGAAGACAGTTTTAAAAGTCTCTTGTACGACAATTAATGAGAATATTTAATTTAAATGCATATAATTTCATCATATAGTAATAAATTTAAATAATTATAAAGCAAATGAGATAATGAATAAAATCCTATAGAATTTTTTTTTGTATAATAAGTTATAAGATCAAAGGGATTGAATTAGTATAATTATTGTGATTTAAATGCAGAAAGCTTGTTTTCAAAAATAATGTAATATAATAAAAAGTGAGATAAAGGGCAAGGACACCTTGGATGAGAGCGGAGGATATATGTCCCGTTTTTTTTTTTAATATGTAGTAGGGAATTTTTTGGCTCTCTCCACTCTAGCAAAGTTTTCTTTTTGTATGTTTTATTTTATCTTTTCTTCCCCATGTTAAAAGTTAAGGGCGAACGGAAAGCTCGTAGGCCTCTGCTCTCATCCGCAGCCCTTGTCTTTTACGTGCCTCTTCATGTCTATTGTTCCGAAGCGTGTAGTGAGTTCGGGGCCGGATCTTCGCCCTCAGCTCTATATAATGACGGATTTAAACTAAAAAAAGAAGAGAGAAGGCAGGAAGAAGAGAGGAGAGGAAGAATGAGGAGCGGCTCGTGGAGAGGAGGCGAGTAAGACGAGAGAGCTCAGCACAATTTCATACTACATCGAGCAAATATATGCTTATACACGACGGGATCGTCGGGGCGGAAGTAAAGTTTTTAAATTAAAAGGGATGCATTCGCGGGAATTACAATTTACCCGTTCGCCGTCATCTCCTTATCCCCGCATTTCCTTACTAAATACGTCCTTTCTAAATGTTATTATTTAACGAAGCGTCTGGATTGTTATTAATTATTTAAATTTTATAACAATAACTTCTTAATTTAATCATTCTATGCAAGATATATTAAAAAAAAAAGGTGTATCGTCTAGACCCCAGACAGAAATTTTCTACACATCTTTTTATCGAATTTTACTACGTTTCATTCAATTTCATTCATTGTTTTTGCGCATTTTCAAGAATTCCTTTGCACTCATCGAATATAGTTTTTTTTTGTCAAGTCTGAACCAATGAATGCTTTTTCTTTATTCGATTAAATTTGCATATTGGTTGCGTAATTTACTCTTTTTGAACAAATTCAATACATAATTGAGTGATATTTCTGCACGTATTTAGCTATTATGTCATATCCTAACTACTTCACAAAAATCAGACGATTTGAAGATAAATAAATTTGTTATGTTTGTATAGTGTATGAAATTGTCTGAGAAGATTATAAGTGATGTAATTAAAATTATGGGACTATTAAAAATCGCGTAAATTGCTTATGAAAACACTCCTAGTTTGTATAAATCAGCTGAAATCTCTAAAACAATCCTTATATGGTCACGAAAATGTCACTTCTCTCCGTCGCGATTAATCAGCGGTTGCTGTTTATTGCAATTGTTTAAACAATCCTTATATGGTCACAAAAACGCGGTTCATCTTTTTCGCAAATGAATCATTTGTTTATGCGTACGCTAAATCATCAAATCGTTCGTGTAACTTCGGCCACTATATTTTCTATTTATTAATTTACTAAAACAATTAATGTTAATTCGCATATTTCCTTGTACATTTATTTGAAAATATAGATTCAAATATTCAATATTTTTAATAAATCACTTGTGAAGATTGACAAAATGTTACTTTACATTAATTAACCGCTTAAGAGGTTATGTCGTATATATTCGGTATGGTCTCTTGTATTGCGTAGCGCTTATGACGAATATATACGCTAGCATCAAACCACTTAACAAACCACAATGCAAAAGAATTCATCAAACCGCTTAAGGTGTTAAACATTACTTATTAGTAAAAAAATACTTATTTATTTAGCTTGTATTTATTGAAAATAAATTACTCGTGCGACACATTAATTAATTTTAGTTCCTTTTTTACTATATTAATTGAAAATAGAAAATTCTGAATAAATTGAAATATATTTACTAAATATTATATTCACCTTGATCTATTAATCAAAATATTTAAAGATCACTTTCATCTTGAACATTTAATAGATTTTCACTATTTGCACAACATGTCATACACCTCGTATTTACATAATAATACATTTCTCAAGCTCCTGAATTACAGAATAATTGCAACATCTACTACTTAAATATATTTATATAATTTTATAATAATTAATTTTCTTTATTGGAAAAACTTTAATTCTTGGACTGACTGAGAGTAAAGTAGAATGTTGATGAATATTATTTTGATAGACATTATTTTTTCAAATATTATAGAAATGTATCTAGGTAGGATGCGAATAAATGTAATTGCAATTGTGATGTAGAATAAGTACAGTAAGTATGAAAGAAAATATAATGGAGAGACGAGGGTAATAATATTTCAGCATATTTTCTGGGAGTAATTTTGCGATTCTGCGAAGAGATATTACTTTTTCGCCTGAATCATCGGGACGTAAAAATAATCAATTTTAATATCGCGAGTACGTATATATGTGTATGCGTATATAGTAGGTACAGTATATATACAGATATATTTTGTCGTCTGGAAAGGAGCTCGTCCAAACAATATTGCATTCTTCGGAGCAAATTTAAGTGAAATAATATAAAAATGTGCGGCGCCCGGGAATAGGAAGGAAGGAAGGAGATGGGGCTTTGGCAGCGGCGGTGTCAGAAGAGAAGAGGAGGCGGCTGCGACGTAAACGACCTACGAGGAATCGTCGGAGGCGGCGGCAGTGGCGTCGTCGTCACGAGTTCGCGGTATAAATACAGAACAGAAGAAAGTCAGTTAGTTTCTATCGGAATGTGAACTTAATTAAAATTGTTCGAGTCGTTGCATTGTTCGACGCTATACTCTCTGTACACAGCTATATAGCTTTTAATAACCTCTTCCACGTTCCTTCATACCCAGTCTAGTTTATACAAAAACCGAAAAAAAAACGGTATTCAAATTCTTCTATTTCCTCACAAAAAAAAACCTATTTGAACCGGTTTTTACAATTTTTAGAAAAAAAAAACTATAAAACAATGTATTTTGTAAATAAATTTAAAAATAACTAAAATCTGTCCACAGTGTACAATATATAACAAAATTGTGCAATTGTACAAAAACAACTTATGATTACAAAGAAACATTAAATCTTAACTGATCAGTTTCTTTATTACTATTATTGTAGTTATAAAATTACTATCAGTTCACTAACTTTTAATTACTGCTTAAGTAAGGATTTTTTTTATTAATTCCAGTATATAAAACCGTAAATTCACAGAAAAATTGTTATCATATTTTACAGTTTTTATAACCGGTTTAGAATTAAAACCAACAAACCATATTCCTAGCCATTTCAGCCCATCGGCCGTTGCTATTCCAGTTCAAATAAATATCCAGATCCGCCTTTGCGCGTTATTTATAATCAGTCTTCAACTGGGAATATGTGCATATTATAATATGCGCACAGACGTTGACTAATGTTATTGCTGCAAGTATCGTTCAGCAGATCTTTCAGGAACTTGTTTATGCGTAGCAAATCGTTTGCATGTTGGAGGCGATTTAAAGAAGACCAAAAGAACGAACTCTAGTTATTATTTTTTTGTCGCTTGATTATGTTATCGTCATCCAATGGTTTCATAAACATTGTCAGTTAATTAGGATACATACCATCTCTTGCATCAACCAAAAACAAGTTGAAATAATAATCCGGAGTCTCGCATGGAAACAATCTTATAAATGGCTGGAGTGCACTTGCTAAATAGATACGTACCAGCTTAAATTACGCACGTTCCTCGTTTCCTGTTTGATTTTATTTTTATTCTGCCCGATTATACCGACGGCCAATTACTAAATGTTTCGATACGACCGATAAATATGTACGATGCACTTCCTCTTTAATATACAACGAGATTTCTTGCCGCTATCGGTTTTCCTGTTATAGCTTAATGAAGGCCAGGTTTTGTTGCAGATCCTCTCAATTTCTCAGAAGCTGTAGTCTTATTGAAAACGATTAATGGTCGTCCTCTTTTTGAGACCATTAAAGCTATTGGACGTATTACATGTTACGTGCCTCGAGTATTAGAAATCAATTACTATTAACATATAATCATGTTCATAAGATTTTATTTCATGTGAACAGATACTAATTTAGCATGTAAATTATTTTCCTTCACATTGTTGTTAACTTGTACCAAGTTAGTATCTATATATACATGTTCATTAATAAATGTATACATCCAATACAATTTTCCTACAATATTATCCAGAAAACTCAACAATATCAATGTACCACAAATTATAATATACTTGATAAACTAATTCATTATATTTCAGTTAAAATATCAAAACAAAAAAATGATTCAGAAATATTCTAAATTCATTTTATTTTTAGTAGTAGATTTAATTAATTAATTTATTCTAACCTTAAATAAGTTGTTTTTCACAATTTGTAAATTTGGTATAGATAAAATTGAATTAATATGAACAACCTCGCTCCTTTAATAAAGCAGACAAAGAAGAACTAGCAATGCGCTTTGATCTTCTAGAATCTGGACCTCTTAAGCCCGATGTTTCACCACTAACAATCATTCATAGTAAAATGAGTTATGAAAATTACAAATGAACTCGGATATAGCGAACGGCGTTTCCCTTGAACTGTTCGCCGCGCGTGTAAATTTACTACGGGTATTATAAATATTTTGACAAATTAAATAAACCTTAAAGACCTGCTGAAAATCTAATGTAAATTTGGTCGAGAGTTGAGATGATGCCAAGAGTGTTTTTCTACACATTGTTCATCCGGCCAGTAAACTATGTTACGTGTCAGTGGTGAACTTTGATCTTTCAATAATTTGATTTTTTTTCGAGAATATGTGTAAAATATGGAATTTTTGAATAGGTGTGTGGCCGTGTGTGAAGTAAGGTTTTGTAAATAAGCTGGCATCCAGGAATAGAACGTGGACCGTGGCGTGGAGTTCGGGAAGGAATTAAAATTAAAACAACCCCCCTGTACGGGCTCTATTTGTGGGTTTCGATGAGTGCAATGAACTTTCTATTTAATACGTTCGATTAGGTGGATATTATTTTCAAAATAACTTAACGAGTAGTAAAAAGTGTACAATAACTAGCTTTGTGTAACTTAAAACTGTTTGAAAATTAAGACAATCTAATACTTTTTTTTTATCTTTTTGAATGTTAGTCGATATTTTACCCTAATTTATTCTTAATACCTGATGAAAATTAATTAATTAATAAAGGAGAAAACATGTATACCAGAGGTGTCCAAACTACGGCCCGCGGGCCAAACCCGGCAGGCGATTTTATCCGCCAAGTATTTTGAAAAATTTCGTAAAATATATAAAATATGTTGACCAAATATAAGTTGGACTGGAATCGACTACAGATGTCGTGACACACGTAAATAACTTGAATTTAAAGCTCCAAGGTAAAAACAACTTAATTTGTGATTTATTCAATCAAATTAAAGCATTCAGAGCCAAGCTGATATTGCTCGAAAGTCATATGAATGAATGTAATTTTTCCCATTTCACGTGCTGTGAAAAATTTAGTACAGAAACTGACGAAAGATTTCCCACCATATTTGCTGTAAAAGTAATCGCGGATTTAAAACTAGAATTTCAAAAGCGTTTTTCTGATCTTGACATAAATTCAAGGGAAATTCGGCTGTTTCAAAATCCATATGACTGCAACGTTGGCGACGTTTCAAATCAGTTTCAAATGGAAATAATTGATCTTCAAGCTAGTGATCAAATCAAGAACAAATACAAGGAAGGAAACTTGATCGATTTTTAGAAATTTTTGGACGCAAAAGAGTTTCCAAATTTAAAGCAATTGGCTGCTAAATTTATTTCTATGTATGGCACTACCTATATGTGCGAACAAACTTTTTCCAGGATGAAGTATCTGAAATCTAAATATAGGGCAAATTTATCGGATGATCATTTGCAATCATTGCTAATAATTGGTGTTTCCGATTTGAATCCCAACTTTGAAGAAACTCTCCAGGAAAAAACCCAGTTCCACCATTCCCATTAAAAATTGCATGAAATAATTTTATAATAATATAATTTAGACATGTTTGTTTAGTATTGTTATATCTGTAATTTACTATAAAAAATAAAATTCAATGCTGCTTTACTTGTAATAAGGTTTTTTAATTCACATATTTACAATGTTTGGCCCCCGCTAATGAATTTAAATACCAAACTGGCACTCGCAGCAAAAAGTTTGGACGCCTCTGATGTATACAGTTTAAAATTTCTAAATAAATTTTGAACCTATAAACAATTTTTATTCACTATTCACTTCCACTTTCATGCTGAATGAGAGAAGTGTTAAAGATCAGTTTTACATAAGATTTAGATATTTTTTGGACAGTCAATTATTTTATTACTACAAAATTGTTGGATTAGTTCCAATCGTAATTGAAGAAATTACCTTCATGTATACTTTAAAATAAATATTGCGTAATGGGTGCAATGAACCTTATCTTTGGTGCGTTTGATTTTATGATGTTTGAATGGGTGGAAAGAACAGAACTAGTTTTGTGCAGTTGAAAACATGCATTACTGGTTTAAAGATAAGTTGTACTTAGATGTACGTAGATTTAGGATTTTTCTTTTATTTTGGAAAAGTCAATTCTCACTTTATTGCTAAATTATTGGAGTAATTCAAATCATAAGAAAAATTCTTGTATATATACTGTATAAAATAATATACGTGTCTATTTGCGATTGGTGCAATGAACCTTCTCGTTGTTGTTTTATTAGGTGGTATAGTTGAAGGAGAGGATGGAAGGATGGATGGAGAGGACAGCCCTGATCTTGTCCAACTTTTTCATCGACCGAGTAACCGAGTGGATGGAGTGTTGGCTGCCGACATCCAATTAGTTGTAATTGACGCCGTGCACGCGGCGAGGGCTAATAAACCTAAGAGGCGCTTGCGCTTGCTTAGACAAGACGATAGGTCGGGAAAGTCAAGAAATTAATTCCGAGAGAGCGCAGCTAACGAAGACTCCAACTTATTTCCTCCGTGCAGTCATTCCCCAAAGCCGGAGAGGTCCGTCGGTCCGCGGCCGTCGCGACGCCGACGCCTACGACGACAACCGATATCGAGTGTTCTTTCCACTTTCAACAGAAAGTCCAATCCTCATCCTTTTATTTTCCTATTTCTTCACTCTCTTTCTTCTTTACATTTTTTTTCCACTCGTTCTTCCTCACTTCCTCCACTTGTGCAACCGTAAATTTAGCTTCGCAATTCTTCAACTTGGATTTCATTAAATCGAATGAGGCATACATCCGGAATCCAATCAAAGGGCTCAAATCCCGGGAAGCAATATCAGATTCCTTTCCCCGTTCCCCGCCGCCTTTACCATCACTCTCTCTTTCTCGCTCCCATCCTCCCATGTACATATAGATAAATGCACTCTTTCTGCAAGTGTCAGGTCGTCTCTCTTTCAATCCCGGTGCCTGATTGATTCCAGGACTACAGAGAGGAATCGCGGAGGAGTGGAGGGACGTGGAGGCGGCACATCCAATCTCGCCGCCTCTCGTGTGTCGCTCACGTCACGGACCAGACGGATTTTATTGCATTTTCCAGGGAATAAAAGATGGTCGTCGGGCGTGATGTATCGACAATTTTTACATTGTTGCAAGAACTTTCGAAGCTGGGTCATTAATTATCAGGTTTATCTTGATTGCTAGCTGTAATCATCGACATTGCTGAAATATTACTTTATTTTGGGTCGTAATCAGGGTAGTTTTACTAATAGAGTGGATGAAACTACTACAACTGATACTATTCCCATTGGTGTTTTTCTTTTTGGAGAATTGATGCTGACCTCCAGGTTTTCGCTATTAGCGAAGGTGGCTGTAATGATCGGAGCGCGCTTCTATTGTCTACGTGTGGAACACTTATACGTGTTCCATAACAATGGGGAAAGGGTCGCACAAAGGCTTGAAGATTGATCGGGGGCGCCGCGCACACCCCTTTTCCCTCTTTGCGCCCCGACGCTCGCCGCGTTTCCATGGAGACGCGAGAGCGCGGGGGCTTGTGGCCATTTGAGCCCCCTTTATCCTGCGGTATTCATCTTCGACAATTGAATGAGTATTCAAGTAGATAATGATATTTGCATGCTGATGATCTTCTAAGTGCCCCCCGCTTAATCGATGTACCTGATCTTTAATTTACATCATCCCAACTACTTTGACATTCTAAATTACGGCTCACTTACTTACTCCTCCGCATCCCGACATCGCTTATTTATTTATTTTCATTCTTCTTACTTTCGGTTACCGCTTCTTGTTCTTCGCTTTGTTCCTAATTACACACCGTTTCGCCCCGAGCGTCAAACAACCACTTACAACCGCACCGCATCATTTGAATACCAATTAAATTACATCAAATATTCCACTCTCGGTACTTTGTACTTTAAACCATAACCGAAAATAATTAACTTTAATTAAATACAAAGAGATAAACGCAGTAATTTTATTTCCAGACATTTTTATAGTGCCTGTTATAAATATACAAATTAAATTTAATCATAATATTATTTCATATCTACATCTTCACACCACAATTTGACATGGATTCTTCTACAGTATAAAACATTACATTATTGATACATTTCATTATATTTCATAAATTAACATTTTTATTTAGAACACATATGTTTAATTGCATTTTCTTAAGTTTAATAGAAAAAATATGTAGACACCAATAGTTTATATGTCTTAAGATAATCAAGAAGGTTGTACTTATATTTCTATATTAAAAAAACATCAAAAATACAAGCAAATTTGAAAAAATATGCTAAACGAATTTGTCCGAAAGAACAAATCAATTTTGTTTTTTAATTTTTATTAACGAATTTAAAAATGCATTATTTGGTAAAATTGATTCTGTTAGTTTTAACTTTCTAGCCTTACATAATTAAATTTAACAAAACATAAAGTCATTTATTTAAACTTAACTTAAACCGAATAAGATTTATATTTTGATAGATAAGTTAATTTCTGTAGCAAACCTAATCAAAACTTACTTTTTCTTTAGAACGACACTTTAGTAACGAAAAGTATCTTACTAATTAGTGCAATACTAATTAAAAATTAAGTTAAATTGTAAATACGTTATTAATTATTTTTCCCCATCAATTATTAAACATTTTTCGTACTACCATTGGTTTATATGTTAATAAAAAGTTGATGTGAATCGTGTATACGCAATCAGTATAATAACAATGAACAATTTCGTTTATTATTGTTGTCATTATATACAAATATTATTTCATTGTTGAAGAAATGTATTGTAAACGATACATACATAATAAAAATGTTTAAAGAAACTTTATAAGATGAAGGTGAAAAGTGCTTGTGAGCTTTTTATGTTGGAGTTAAATTTTAATTGAAAAATCTAAGAGTTTTTGAAGAAGTTACAAAGTGAGTGAGAAAGAGGGAGAGAGAGTTAGAGAAACCGGAGAGCTTTCGTTTTGTGTATGTGCGTGCGTTTGTATATAGTAAATCAGTATATTGAATTTACAAACTGTAAAACACATTGGAACAGCATGTTGCGAAAACCATTTGGCCTGAGCGAGAGCCTTGTATAACATAAGAAGCGAAATAAATTTCTGAAGTAAAATGTAAATTGAAAATACACAAGTCCCCGGCGTTTATAACCTTTGAGGAGAGAGAGAGCAAAGGAAAAAGCAGAGCGAGAGAACTCCAAGAGTCGGTCGGTCGTCTTGGGTTACATGGGAAAAAGTTGGACGCATATAAATTGATTGATTCCATCGAATATGCATTAATAAATTTGCATACCTACCGTCTCTCATTGTGATCCGGGTCCAGGATAGAAGCAGAAGAAGATGTTTGTGTGTGCGATTGAGAGAGAGAGAGAAAGAGTAAAAGTAAACGGAAGAAGAAATAAGAAGGGAATAAGAATAGTATAAAAATAAAAGGAAAACAGAGGTAAAATAAACCGGGAGAAGGAAGAGGCATTAAAATGGATTTTTGGTCTGTGTGTGTGTATGGGTATGGGTACATTCGTTATGCAGAAGGCGAGGAAAAAGAGTTTGCATAAAAGGGTAAAGGCAGAAGGGAGAGAAAAGGGTTGCGTTCGCATATCCATCCCTCTTGTTTTCATTCCACTCACGTTGATTTATGGTACGCGTATGCCCGTTATTCAAATGCAAGGAAGTATTTTATATCATGCCCACCTGCTATGCGGGTTCCTCCTATCCCACGAACCCTTACAAAACTTCTTCGCATACTCATTTCACATCTTATACAGCTTCCACCCAAACAACAACACCAGCAAGAACAACGGCCACCAAGACGAAGCAGAGGACAACAACAACAACAGAAAATACATACATACACGTACGCTATAATTGCTGCCGCTGCCAAAAAGAATTTGATTTCTTTCTCTCTTTCATTCCTCGCTCTCGACTCAACCAAACGCGCTTTCAAAAGCCATCCCCTATTTCCAATTTGCATAAGTGTCTCTTTACCATCCCTATCTGTCTCTCTTTCTCTCATTCCATCTGAATCTCTTTCTATCTCCTCTTACAGCCCAGAATGGCATTAATCGAATCATTTCCAGTTTCATATTTTACTGCACGCTATCATTTACATCTTAGATATAAATATATATTTATTAGTTTTATATGAACAATATCGATGTCATCATAAAAACTTATTTATGGTTCGATTTTTAATTGAAATTCTATCCCAATCATATTTTTATATTTGTTAAGAATTTCCACATTTTATCCTACATCATAAAAATTTTGTTATGCAAATTGATTGTTATACACTAATCAATTATATAATATTACAATATTTATTCATATATCTTTTTTTGAGTCTGATTACAATTTAACTTATTTCTCAATATTGAAGCAATAAAGCAATTGTAATTTCGTGTGATACTAGATCCATAGTATTTTCAAACGTTACACTTTGTTTAGTTTTGCAAATACAAGTTTTTCATTAATATCTAATATACTAATTATTTCTAAAAAAAAGTAAAAGTTATACCAATAAGTTTCATAGTAAACGTACTGATATAATCGATTTATATAAGTGTTTGTTTCATTTAAACTTTTATGAAAATGATATAAATATAAGTTAAAGTATAAGTAAATGTATAAGTTTTTTTGTAAATAATAAAAAAAAAACAACAGAAAATTAAAGTTTGAAATGAAATGTAATTAAAATCAAATTTGTTCAATTTATGAGATTTTGTTAAAGAAATACTTATAAATTCTTACAAATTATTTCGAAACAAAAAATTTAGAAATAAAAATAAAATGATGCTGAGTTCTATTTTATAAATGAAGGATTCTGTCGGTGGATTGAGAGAGCTTCGTGCTGATTATGTTGCATTTAAGCGAGCGGTAATGTAATTTTCGTTCGCCGAAAAAGTGATTTGGAGTGCAACATCCTCGGTCTACAGGGGATCAGCCAGTTAAAATCAAATAATAATTTACTTTTACTAGTGGATTACTGTAACGAGTTGCCCTGGGAGGCAATCAATTGTCCTGGACGCTCGTGAACGTGCAGGAGCGAGCGAGAAAGAGTATGTGAGTGAGGGAGATGGATCGAGGCTCGCCTTAATGATAATTACGTATTCGGAGGATTCCAGGAGGACACGCGATCATTCATAGATTTATGGACTTCTAAGAATTATCAATTACCGAGCAGCAACAAACGGAAATAAATTTATTAAAAAAAGTAACAACAAATATAACAAATACAAAATGTCCTTATATGTTGAAGGTATATAATCATTTAAATTGGATATAGAAAATACGATTTGCATCAAAATAATTAAAGTTTAAGTTAAGTTTATCAAATTGAGGTGTACTTTATTTAATTTAATGTTATGTGAAACTATTATTTATTGATAAAGTTATTTATTGTGATATTATTGCTTAAGTTTGTATTATTTATATAAAGTTTTGATTAAAAACACTATGTTTTAACAACATTGTTAATTAAAACTTTTATTACGAGTACACTTAAATAAAATATGTCAATATATTTAGTTCCTACTTGGGTAAGTATATGCACATCCCATACTTAAGTAATAAGTTAAATAATATGTAGTTACAATGTTAAATACTAAGACATCCTAGAATAATGTGCGTAATTTTGCTAGGTTGTCTCCTTTTCATTCTGTTTTATTTCAATCCTGGGGTTGGCAAGAAATCGCTCATCCACATTCCTCCTTATAATTTCATTTTCCTTCCCTTCCATCCGCACTCACCGTTGCCGTATAATTACGCAATTTAATATTCTCGACGAGTGTTTCATGTTTAAGTGCAATTTTTATACATTTTAACCACGTATAAAGTTGCATTTTCCGTTATATATGTGATCCGTTCCGATAATCTAAGACACACCATTGTCGTCCGTTCACTATTATTTTTATTTTCAAAAAAAAAAAAAACATTTTTGTGATCATTCCGAATTTGCATGCCATCAAGTAATTTAATTTGAGATAAAAATACTTGATTTTTCTCTGCAAGCTGTTATTTCCTCTTGTTACCTCGAATCGTCGTCGTTTCATTTATTTATTCTTTTTCTCTCATGCTTTGTGTGTTTCGGTGGAGTCTTGTTAATTCCAACCAAATCGCCTTCTGACACGCATTTTATGCATTTCCAGTGTTATATATTAGTTATCAAGGGTTGGAAGGGTCGCTCGATGAACAAGGAAAACAATGAGAGAGAAAACACATAAAAGGATGAAGTAACGGGACTTGGACTGGACACGATGAAGTTCTCATGCAAATCCCGTTTTTTCCATCTCGCCCGATAACGTACTTTAATGCGCATTACGTAATTTATTAAATTAAATTGTAAATTGAGGCAAACGATGAATTTATATTCATGCGACGCTATTAACGATTTATCTATTGATAATTGCGGCGCGAAACTAATAATTTTCGAATTTGAATATTTATGGTGTGTGCGTAAAATTCGTTACACGTTACCATATAACTTGTATTTTATTATCTGCCAACACTAATCGTTATTTATTGGTGCGCCAAATATACCCTCAGGTATGTGTCTCCAATCAACTACACTTTTTTCTTGCTTAATATTATGGACAAACGCATTATACATATATATTACTTGAGTTGGAAGTAAATGGCAGTTTCAAGTTCAAATCGGTTTTTCATCTACTTAACATATTACTTTGTAACCTCTAACATATTATAATACAGTGGAACCTCGCATAACGAGTATTTTGCTTAACGAGCAAAATAAATTGTTAGGAAAATGACTCGCAAAATGGAACGTATTATCGTATATTACATTAGTTTATATGGGGAAAATTGTTTCACTATACGAGTAAAAATCCTGAAATTTTTGAACGGATTATGCTCGTTAAGCGAGGTTCCACTGTATTTATATAATAACAGAATAAAGCAGTTTTCTAATCTCATAGAAAATTTAAATCACTTTCCCATTATATCGGGTGTTCCCCAAGGAAATGTTCTAAGACCTACCTTTCATCTATTTTTTTTTTCTATTGTTTTTAAATATTTTAAAATTACATAATTTTTCGATCCAGACCAAAGGGTTTTCGACCTCAGTTTTTGTGCCAAATTTATTTTTAAATTTTCATCTTTTTTTTTTAAATATTGAAGATTTTTATACAATTAATATTATTTTTTTATCATTTTTTTATATTACTAATATTAATGAAGTTTTGTTAAAAAGTAAGTAAACTTTTTAGTATTTTATTTTTTTAATATATTATAATTGGGACAACGATAAAGAAATATATGAGAGGAGGGTTGTTTTCTTACTAAAATCCATACATTGTTTAATAAATGTATTTACAATACAAACTTTTATTAATTATAATAATCTTAAACTAATAACCAAAATATTTTTATTTGGTACAAGTTTTTAAAACAAGTTATAAAACTTAGTTTATATGCGTTCATGTCGAGAAAATCCATTATAAACAACGATTAAATGTATTTATTGTTTGTATAAATGTTTCAAACCAGTTGATGTTTAAGTATGTCTAATGTGTCAAATAAACATGTATATCCAATTTCAAAGTGTGTTAATTATACAAATTCATTATACTAAAACAAATGAAGAAATGACGTGAGCATTGTAACAAGTTAAAAATAAACACTTGAAAGGCTTAATATAAATATATAACAATACCTCGCATAGTCCGTAAATATACTGAACTGTTTAAAACCGGACCAATTGATCTAATACGTACAAAAAAATCCAATGATTAAAATAAATTGCACAAAAGGTGACTTGACTGTATAATAGGGAAAATCGATCATTTTGTTTATTATATTTTTAGAATTCATTTTTATTTTGATCAAATAAAGTTCAGTTTGTTTTAAAATTTTCAAACCGTACTAATTGGATTGTTTGAATCGAATCCGGACTAAGCGAGGTATGGCTGTACTTGAAAGCAGCTGCCATAAAAATGGAATTGTTTCATATTTGATCAAGATATATTTTTAAAATTGTTTATGTTATTTCCATTATGGATTTATGTACAGTGTTTTTTCTTTTCATTGATGCAGATGGCAGCACTTTACACAACAAGCAAATAGATTTTGCAATTACTTAATTTTTATTAAAGCTGAATGTTTATCTTGCAATAAGTTTATATTTGTTATTAATATTGTTTAAAAAGCTATAAACATGTAAACAGTTTTAATAATTAAAAAAAATGGATTAACTATCCTGATGTGATGAATGTTATACAAGTATGAATATTACAAAATAATATTTCATTAAATTTAAAAAGCTTTAGTCCATATGTTGTTACACTGTTGTCAAGCTGGTTAAAAACTACAACATTGCTATGTGATTCCCATCTATATCTGTATCTATAATATTAACAAAAAGAAATATCGACAGAATATTCGTTGTTTTGTGCATCGATTTTCATCCTGTTTAATGACAGTTTTAATAAATATGATCAAGTTGAGACATTTATTTCTAATAACAAAAATAAGCATTCGGACTGCCCGCAAAACCTGTTACCGCAAGAGCTAATAGGATTAAAAGAAAAAAGGATAAGAACAGATGCCGGCTAAAAACTTGATTTTCAAAAGTCATTGGTTCGGAATAAATTAGTTCACTTCTTTCCTTCGCAAAGAGCCTCGATCCGTCTCAGTTCTAAGCGGTGGCCGTTCATGAAAAGTATCGCGCGCTGCCGCCGCCGCCTCTAAAACCTTATATATATAACTCAATTACAAAATTCTTCATCGTAATGAATTAATTATAGCCTTTGCGAAAAACAATTAATCATCGCCTTCGGACGCCAGTAATTACGAGCGTAAATAATTTAGCGCCGATTCGATTTCGCTTGACAAATCTCGAATGTGTGAATGCAATTTTGATCCTTTCGAAGAACGAGATCCTACTACGTTGTACATTTAATATTTAATATATGGAAGTTGGGAGAATGTGCAGGTATTTCGCGTCGGCATGCTACGTTCTATCTTTCTCTCTGTGTGTGTGTGTATGTGTGTGTTTTGCATGGATCAGGAGGTTGGCGGAGGGCGGAACGAAGCGGATTCTTTATGCATAGGATCCGAGCGAATATTAAAATTCGCTTTGTTTCAAAACTCAATCTCGCAATACAAGCTTAATGTAAATATAAGCAGTAATACTGGGAGCGAGAGCCGGCTGATTTGACGGCTCATGCCCGCCTCTGTCAGCCGCCTTTCTTACGGAGATTGATTTTAATAAGAAACCAACAACTTGGGGAGGAAGATTCGAACGACAGCCAAACACACACACACATAACACACAAACACACGCAAACGCAGCAGACATATTACATTTCCATCCCAAAAGAGGCAGAACATAGAATGTAAAAGAATAATATTAAAGAAAATTGTATATTACAAATTCTTAGCTGTGTTTTTTTTTTGTAAATATTTATGTTTGCCTTATTCTAAATATTTGTTTATAAAATGTTGGTTTATTAGTAAATATCAAGTTAGACTGGAGTCATATACTAATGTTCTGGCTATTGGCCTACTCGACAACAGTGAAACAATAAATAGGCTGAAACATTTCAAACAACTAGATTTAGTATATAGATTTAAGTAATTATTAATGCAACGGGAAAGTTTATCCCTTTAATGTAAATAAAAATTATTACGACATAAAAAAAATAAAATGTTGGTTTAACATTTCTTTAATTTATTGCTACAAATTATGTCCAGTTTAAAAATTTGATTTGAAGGATGTACATATATAGTAATCATGAATACAAGTGGTAAAACTTGTGTATTTTTTCTATAGTTTTAAGATCTGTAAAACGGAAAATAGCAACTGACGTGGTACAAACAATGATATATTTTCTAAACCTCCTTTGTTACTAATAAGATTAATTAATTGGATCACAATTATTATTTTTTTTGTATTATTATGGATTTTTTTAATATATAAGATTAAATAATTAATATGTTTATTTATTTATTTTGAGAAATTATTTCAATAAACACAAATTAATATCACTGCTATCAATATTCCATATTATTATGTATTTTAAAATATACAATAATTTATTTTTGTTATTTATTATTATATTTTTTTCTACTTATAAATGTTACTTATTTCACTAGCAAACAACTTTTTTTTGTATTAAACAAAGTTTAGAATTTATATGTGTAACGCAATTATATTTATTTATTTATTTAGACTTTAGTATTGGCAGCATTGCTTTCAAATGTTTGAAATAATTGTAATTATTGCAATTTAAATGAGATTTTAAAATTGTATTTATAACATCTGTGTGCGTTACGTGATCAAAATCATCATTTATTACTAATAGAAACTAATTAATATGGAACACTTACTTTGTTTTAATTGGACATACAATTAATAAACTTAATTATTTACATATATCTTCATTAATTGGTTTATTTTAATAAGATGAAAAAAAAAATCAACTGTCAATCAACAACTTTTGATAACTGAAAATGTTGATTGATTTGTTAATTGTTTAATTTCATTATAGATTACTTAGTTTTTTTTTTGTAATATATTTTTAATAGAATGTTGCTTATTTGATAATTTTATTAATTAGATTTATGTTAATTGTGATAAATTCCGTTCTACTAATTCCGCTATAAATATATAAAATATTACAATCATTTTGCTTTTTATTTCTCTAATCATAAAATTCTTTCTACAATTTAATTACAATTAAAGTTATTTTTTTATGTTAAATAAGAATTTACGATAATATTTGCATAATTAATAGGAAACAAGTAAAATTAATTATAAACAATGGATATGATTCAAAAATTTGTATTAATTAATTTAGATTAAACCCATCATAAAGCGATTATAGTTTATGTGCAAAATTAAACTTATCTTCCTTTTTTATTTAATTTAAGTAAAGTCAATTTTACGACGAGATTACGTTTTAACAAACAGGAACATAAAATGAAATACTATTAAGAAAATTACTAAATACGTTTTGTTTTTAATGACATAATTCATGAAGTTTTTTTTGTTATTATTTAATTTTTAGTTCTACTATTTTTAATTCATTTAATATAGTACAAAATCTACACAAATACTTCAATAAATAATTGATCATTTGAATACGTTTATTATTAGTATACTAATTTTACTAGAGTCAAAAGAAACATAAAAATATATAAAAAAAAATCATTAATTTAAGTTCAAATTAAATTAGATATATTTACATTTCCAAATCCATTAGAAATATTATATCACTTTACAATGGATACTCAATCCATCTGTGAGTGTATTTTATCTGTTATTTATTATTATTATTATTTCAGTTTATTAAAATCCTACAAGTATATGTAATAATAATTTCGACTCACTTTTTTATGTATATTTTTACAAATTATTTTATTTTCCTATGTACATTTTTGTTATAATATATAAATAAAAGTTCTTACATTCATTTATTTTTTAATTGTATATTTGTGTGTAAATAGAAGTTGAAATAATCTAATCCAATTTTATTTATTTTTTTTATTTAATAACCCAATAATTCTCATTTTGTTTGTATATAACATAATAAAAAGAACAAATCAAATTTGTATAAACTCACATAATCTTGATAAATCTACAAGTAATTTGCATTGTAATTGTTTGAAAAAATTAGTTATAGCAAACTATTTTTACAGTGATTCTAATAATATTTTTATTAGGAAAATTCGAAATAGATTTATTTTGAAGAATTTTCTATAAATTTTCTTAAAATACTCAAACTGTTAATTATTTACATTTTACTGAGTATCATTTTTTATGTTGTAATAAAATTATTAAATAAATTTACTTACAATAAAACTTATAATAAACTAAATGCAGGAATAGTCAAGCTTTCAATCAACAATTTATATAATAATAATTTAAAAAACAAATTTTCTCTGTGATTCGATTGAACAGCGTCTGAAATAGTATTCGAGAAGAAGCCAAACCCGTATTTGAGAAATGAATTTGAAACCAACGCTTACTAAGTCCGAAACTGACCGTCGCCGTCGCGGCGCTTCAGTACAGCGAGCACAAGTGGCGTCACCTCAATACCAAAAGCGAAAGCTTACAAGAGCTTCCATGCGTGTACAAAATGATATTTTGTCCTGGGCGCGTATTCCCATACTACTTCTGAACTTTCTACCACATTCGAATTTGTACCTATTGATTTCTTTTTCGAAACTGCAAATTAATTACGCAATGTTCAATTCCATACGAAATGGTTTTGATAAATAAATCATAGAAATAATAAACAATGGTACAATATAAATGATTTATATTAATAGTTATGAAAATACATTTGTAGTTAATGTTAAATTATTAGTATTAATGTATTATCAAAAAATACACACAAAAAACGTATCTAATTGTTATTTACAAAGAAATTGTTACAAATATAAAAATAATATTTTAAACAAGAAATATTTATAAAAAAAAAATGTTTATCTGGTATATATTTTCTTATGTATACAGGTATACCCTGACTTACGAACAAAATTCTAAAAGCCCTAACTTGTTACAAGGAGATATATAGTCATAAAAAAATTAACTGTCCAAACAAAAATTGACAATTTCCTTAATAAAATATAATATTTTTGGAAGATGTACCATTTGTTCCTTTTATCGTGTTTTATTAAATAATTGTGATGTCTACATTGATAAGTATTTATAAGTATTTTGTTTATTTTAATCTATTTTTCAAATTTATTCAGTAAAGAATACGAAATTTAATATATATATAAAGTAAAAACCATGACAATGTGTGGTAAGATAAGTATATTTTGAAATTTTTAAAATTCCCCAGACTTACGAACAAATTCGACTTATGGAACTAGTTAGTAAGTCGTAGGATACCTGTACTTTATTATCTTTTTTATTATTAATTTTAGTAAAAAAAATTGTAAGATTTTTACTAAATTTTATTAAGATATTATATAGGCAGATTATTGGAATTTTTAACAAATAATAATGGGAATACAATAATAAAATTCAATTACTGAGATAATAGTAGTAGTGTGATAATTTGTAGAAAAATATAATAAAATTACATAACTTGTTATTATTTTTTTACTATTCTAGAAAAAAAACGAATTTTATTTATTTATAATTAAGATTCTTTTTGTAATATATATATTTTGTCTTTGATATAGTTGTGTTGTAAATTATTTTACTGAATGTATAAGAAAAGTTATTCGTACTCAGTATATAATAATAATAGATCTATTTAATGTCCCCAAAATCATCATAAATATAAAGAATTTTTTTTTAAGCAACTCGCGTATTTCAATAACGTGATCCGTAAGATTTGTATGTAGAATGTCCCATTATTGTAATTTATTTTTATTGTTATTTTATTTCCCTGCTCCGACGGACTGCGGAATTCTTTTATATTTAAGTATGTAGAAGTATACATATATTTTTAGCTTGTGTGCAGATAAAATGAATTATGTAAAGAAGGTAAAAATATATATTTATATAATAAAACAGTATTTTGTGACTCACGTGAAATATCCAATGCGAATTAAACTAATATACATAAATCCATAAACCTTTATTGACATTTCACAATTTCGGATGTGAATAATTTCTTAAATATCATTACGGAATTATATAGGAATAAAACGGATTAACAAATTTCATTTCATCATAAAAATAAAATTCAAATAATAACTTTTTATAAAAAAAAAACTATTATTTGTCTTTCATGTCAGATAAAATTATTCATAAATTTAATGAAAATATACTTTCTTATATTTAAAATAAAGGGTGTCCCAAAATTAACACAAAATTTGAATTTGACGCCTTTGTGCAGTAAAGTGTCAAATTATTTGTTTTTTTTTTGTTGGGTTTCCAACACTTTACTGCACAAATGGCGGCAAATTTAAATCTTGCGTTAATTTCGGGACATCCTTTATATTATTAACAATAAAGTTGATAAAATTATTCGCAATTAATTGTTTTTATGGTATAATTAATGGCCAAATTCTCAAAAAATGTAAAAATAAGAAAATCATTAAAAACTTATAATAATTGTCATTGTGTTAAGATATTCATTTTAATCATTTGTCAATTTTTTTATAAAATAATTATACTTTTTTTTATTAATAAAATTCTAAGCAATATAAGAAATACACAGACATATGTTGGTCTATAATTATTTGATGAAAAGGAGCAATAGATTTTGTAAATTGTTATATAATTGTACAGTTTTCGAGTTATTTAAGAAATACAGTGGAACCTCGCTTAAAGCATAAAGAGAATTTCGGTCATGTAAATTCATGATCTAAATTATACAAAACGCTATAAAAAAAGTAGAAAAGCAAGAGTATTTAACATAAATTCGAATTATTATAAATAATAATATTATTTTTATCATTCAGCAATTTTATTTATATAATAATTATATTTAATATAATTTGTGTAGAAATCTGTAATTATCAATAAATTTTATAAACTGTAAGATAATTGTACAGTTTTTCAGTTCTAATAGAAGTTAATTAAACTTGAGATTTAATAATTATAATTTATTTACAACATTATTTACAGCGTTACTTTCTTGTTGTGAAAGGCATGTGAAGGCATATTCTAAATTATACAAAACACTATAAAAAAGTAGAAAAGCGAAGGTTTTCATCATAAATTCGAGATTTTATAAATAATAAAGTACAGCACATAATGATTTGTATCAGCGTGCGATCTCGCCTAATAAAACCATGCCAGTAAAGCAGTTTTTTTGTTATATATAAAGGCCGTAACAAAACTGAAACAAAAGCGAAGAAAAATAGGAGCGAAACAATAAGGATTTCTTTGATATAGTCCCAAATGTGTGCAATGTGTTTGTGAAACAAAAGGGCGGAGGCGAGGCTTAAGGAATGAATCGCCCTACTGCTAATACCTATTTACGGTACACCTCTTGTAAAACTGTTTTTAATACACCATAAAATACGTCCTGTATTTTAGTTCGGTTTTACGACTGTTGGCCCAAGATATCTTTATACCATCTGTGTGACTTTTTTAGTGCATACACGTTTCCCTTTTTTGGCTTTATTTCATTGCGTTTTCGTTTTATTTGCATCTTCCTCCTTCAACTCCGCCATCGCCTCCCTCTGATTTTATTTAAATTAACCAATAAACCGATACGACGCTAAATATCAAGTCATCGAAATTCCGAAATGTGAAAATGTCCGTTTCATAAAATCCCAAATTTATTATGATCCGAATGTAATTGAAGTCCACTGAGATGACATTTATTTCACGAAAATATTCGTTTTATTGATAAGAAAAAAATATGTACATATTATTATGAAATTCTTGCACATACGACTTAAATAAATAATATGTTGTTTGTTATCAAAGCATTTGTAACATAACATTGAGCGCTAATGACTAGAATCTTTGGATTGTCTCTATTTTTAAATATGTTTTAGAATAGTTTCGTAGATTAACACCATTTTTTTTCAATTGATTTTTGTAAGAATATTATATGATAGTTTACATAACTTATTCTATTTTTGTATAAATATAAGTAGAAATAGTTTAGCGAGAAAAATATCTACATTTTAAACAATATTTGGAAAATTTAAAAACTTAATTATTTCTTTAAATATATAATAAGTAACAAGACTTAAAGGGTAGCAAATATTTATTAAATTAACACAACATTTTCCATATACAAATTTAAAACTAATAAAATAAATATATTTTTGAGAAACTTTTTCTTGAATCAATATTTCATATAACATATTTACTTGTAGAAGTTTTGAAAACATTTTGAAACATTAAAAAGAAAATAATAGTTTCAATATAAGCAAAATTAACAATATTAAGTTGTGTTTCTTTAAACAATGTTATTATTTTCAAAATAATGAACAATAATTGATATATATTTAAATCAACTACTTTTTTTTCATTACAGTCAAATATCCATCAAAATTATGATTAGAAATTTGATAATATCAATACTTTCAAGTATTAAAATATTTATTTACTAATTTTTTTATGGAAAAAAGTCTACATTTACTTATTTGTTAATTGAATGCATTAAAATAGTGTAACTATTCAAAATGTATTCAATTAATTTCTGAAAATAAAATATTAATAATTTGACAAATTTATTTGATATTGAAATAAAATGATTATTATACTTTCTACATCAATTCTTATTGAAAAATGTATGAAATATTCAATTCTACTTAAAAAATTGTTTTTGAATTCCATAATCCATCCACAATTTATCGACTTAGACAATCTTTTTGGATATTTAACATTGCATAAGGATGGCCGATTATTGTGTGTGTATGCTTTGTGTCCGGATTAGCAGGCAAATTGAAAATCCTCGTGGAATTTCCGATTGGAATCGGTATCATTCATTGTCGTAATATATATTATGTAATACGCATAAATCCGCATCAGATCGTCGTATACTGATGATGGCTTAGAGTTAATCCTCCGCATTGTGCATATGTGTGTGTTTTTCAACGTACGAAATGCATTGCGATTTTCCTCTCCTCCGCGATACGTATATATATATATATATATTTCATAATAATAACGCAATTCTTTTGCGACGACGAAGACGAAGAGCACGATGATAATAAGAATAATAATGCATCTCTACTTATTATTATGCCGTGTGTGTGTGATGGCCTTTTGCGATAGCAAAAAATGGATGCGGGATTGTATCCATTCCATCTCCCGACGTGGATACATAAAATCCGCAGATTTATATTCATATTCTGCAACTGTGGGACGGCGTAGGTGGATTCGGATCAAATGAGACTGCAGATTTTAATATAAGGTAGTCTTTACGTAATCGTCAGTATTAGCTTTAGTTCATTTCGTACTCTAACTGTATACTATAAAACCTACATGCAATTAAAGAGAATTTAAGAAGTGCATTTTTTTGCAAATCATTCATCATTCATGATTTAATTTATCTTGTTCTTCGCTTATTTAATGACTATTATAGTACTAAAAGTTCAATTCATATTTTTTATACATCATAATTAAATATTAAACAAAAATATATAAAATCCTAATTCATATTTTCAAAAAAATTATATATTGTTTTATAATTTAGTTTTTACAAAAAAAAAGATAGGAAAAACAGTCGTATATTTAATAAAATGTATGACATACATTAATATCTCACAGAATCCGGTTCCACCAACATTCCGGACTATTTAAAACCGATCTAATCAAAGAACTAAATACATGCAATTAAAATTTCGTTTATTTGGAAATTTTCAAACCGGATTAATCGAGGAATTTATATAATAATCATGTTTATTGGACAATTGTACAATTAAATAAATCGGTATAAACAATTAATGTGAAATAAAAATAAAAGAATCATGAATAATTGCAACGTGGCGGATATTTCCGCCCTATTTAATTTAAATTTATGAAATATTAAAAAAAATGTCATATTAATTGCTTATTTTGAATGATAATACATTTTGTTTTTGTCAACGGGTTAAAGTCACCTTTTTATAGAATTCAGAGTCTATTAAGATTTACTATTTCGCTTAATGATCCGTAAACGTTTCAACTTCCTTTACCTCGGATCCCTTCTGTCATACAATTATTTTTTGTGATTTATAAATAAGTTTTTTTTTTATAATTAGATTTTTTCCATACTTTTTTCTATAATAAGGGAACTTATTTCCTGTTATATTTTAGTAGTTGATATTTTGATAATTAAAACCAATCCTTTTTAACAGAATGTTATAACATTTAACATATGTATATTTTATTATTTGAGTTAATATTTCTATTTGTGAATGAATATTCAATTGTATTAAAATTGCATAGTTATTGTGGAAACATGAAAAATACTACTAAACTTGTGCACACAAATATGATTTTTTTTGTAATAACTATATCCAAATTAATATATATATAAATTATTTCTTTTACGTAGTTTTTGTAGTGTTACTAGTGTTAATAATAGTTTAATTTTCATTGAAAATTAGAATTAATTATTTCTAAAATATTGTACGATTTTTGAAAAATGCTGAATTAAATTATAAAGAAATATGAAAGAATGTAGTTGATTTTTTTTTGGTAGTAATTTCTGTTTCTAAAATCTGCATCAACCCTTTTGGATCTGAATATAATGTACATAAATTATTGTTGGTACTTTTTAGTACTACTTAATACAAAAGGAAAAGATTAAGTCATCTTATATTAAGTCTACTTAATTAAAGATTATAGTTGAGTTAGTTTCACAAAATTCATCTGCTTTAATTTTTTGGTTTGAACTCAAATTTATTTTACTTAATCGTTTTTTTCTTCTACATATTATATAAATAAGTTATGGTTGTTACTTATGAGTGTCAGGAGTGGACAAAAGAATTAAGTACAAATGTAATCTCCATGTGTTGAAAAGGTTATTTCACAAGTGTTTATCAACTAAAATATGTTTTTATTTAAATTTCTTAATATTAAATTTCTATTCAAGCGCTCTTCAACAACTAAACGTGTTTCAAAGGTTATTCAGCTGCTCATCTTTTTTTTTGTTAATGATAGACGTATAACAAAATGCATTTATAATTGGTGTAAGATCGTACAAAATGTAGCGACTAATCGAAGCCAGTGAATAATGGCCAAAAAAAAACTCTATCCACCCTTTCATGCAACAACCTGTACATATATCCATCCATTCAACTCTTTATATAATCGTGAGCATTCTCTTTTCCATCGGTCATCCAGGGTCCAACAGTCATTTCGTTGATCTCTTTTTTTTTTGTTTAAATTCTTCTTTTCTTCCAACTGCACCCAACCCCCTCGAGCCTCGACCCATCATCCATATTCTTTATTCCTCCTCGCTCCGGCTTGTTGTAATTTTCTATTATATAGACATGAGTGGTTTTCGAAATTGAGTCTGTCAGCATTTCAGCGCACATTCGCCGCCCAAAAAGATTAATGTGCCCCACGGATGAACCATGGACAAGGTGTTTAGGAATGCCAAATGCCCCGGACCGGAGGCCGACCTATTAGTATGTCTAATGCAAGAAAGATCACCTCAGAAAAATGAATTACAAAGAAGATTAAATACAAATGCAAACCCGGATTGCCGTAATTACCGGTAAAATGCTTCGGGTTCACTTTCACATCTTCGATCCACTATTGATGATCTTCTAATTTATTAAGAGCTTAAGGAAACTAAATTACATTAACGTTTTTGTAATTGCTGCACCAAAAAAAAACAGGAAGTTTCAGTTAATTCAATGAATTAATGTAAGATAAAATACTACAGTTTAGAACTCATCCACAATTTTAGAAAATTTACATATCCAAATTTATTAATTTAAAGGTGCGTACATACTACACAATATCTAAATAGTATTTAGTAACATAAATAAGTTTGAGACAAATATATCAGCTGTTTAATTTTAGTATTCAATTTAACATAGGTGTAATAAAAATTGTCATTTTAACAAATAGAAAAAAAATCTAGCAAATCCCGTCTTTATATAAATTTAAATCTTCAAATGGATCATACTTCGTATTATGGCAAATTTTAGTGTTAATTACACGAGATTCGCCATTTTTTTTACATTTACAAATTAGAGTTAAACTATTCTTGTTATTAATATTATTTCAACATGTGACCCAACTTAAATAATATATTTTACTAGATTTATTTACTTATGAAGTAACAAGATTTATTTCAACTTCCAAAACGTGGTCCATTATTTTCAAATTACTTTGTTAAAGTCAAAGTCAAGTTGAGAACAAACATGATAATTACATTACAGATTTAGTAATCAATCATTTGTTCTGTAAAATAATTATTGTTATTATGAGGATGACAATTAAGTAATTTTTTTTATAACTGGAGATCAAAATGGTTGTAAGACAGCAAAATAAAATTATATAACATAAAAATAACTTGTTAATTGAAAGATAAAATAAAAAAGTAATAAAAAAAGTGTATTCGATGCATTTAGTGAATGCCAATATGTTATGAAGCTTATGGTTTTGAGGGACTTCTCGGACAGACGTTCCGTTGCTTCTTTTATTCATATATTTTTTTGTTTCTTTTACGATATTTTTATGAGTGAGAAATTCGATTCGCTTGGAGAAATTCAAGTAGGACCATTTCGGAACTGAAATATGTTATCACCTGAATAACTTTTTCACCCACATCTCGTATTACCGATTTTTGAATACGGCCGATAAAGTCATTCGGAATAAATTTGGGATTCGTTGCCGCTTCTAAGAACAAGAAACTCATCGGACCCGATTAAAAAAATCACCACAAAGATCTTCTTACATGTAATCAAATCTATATTATATGCAGTCATTTTTATAACGAAATTTATATAGATTTTTTATTTATTTGATTTTCTTTTTAATTTGAAGTTTTGTTTATAATCTATTCTTTCAAGGATATTCAGTAAATTAATTACTACAAATTATTGTCTAGTAGAAATCATAAGTAACTGGTAGTTTGCACTTGTTAAATTTATTTGGTAAAATAATTATTGGCGTGAAATTATTTACTTATAAGTTTGGTATTATATATTTTTATTGCAAAAAATAAGATTTAAGACAAACGTTTATATAAATTAATTTTGTAGCTTTTTTTAATTTAGTAAATATTATAAATATTAATTTAAATTCGACATTTACAAGTCGTTTTATCAAGATACAAAACTGAATCATTTATGAAATAATTGCTCCTAAATAAAAATATTTTTGTTCCTTCTTCAAAAATAATCAAAATTTTAATATATTATTATTATGTGTGATGTGTTGGAGGTCAATTTTTTATGTTTATGTTCCGTTTTCGTATAATTTTCTTCGTCCCCCATCGCCTCCACAGATCAGACCTTATTGTCTTTCTCTCCAGTTGTCTCCCCACGAAATACATTGTCGTGGGCTCACAAAGCGTATGTGTATATGCATGTATATGCGCTGTCCGCAATTTATCTCGCAATTTACATTTATATAACCGATGATGAAATACGGTCGCATTCACGTTATTATTACAAATACATGTTATGATAACGATTATAATGGTTGTGTGTGCCCACTGTTCGAGATTAGATACAGTCTTTACTGGCAGATTGTTAGAAGTTCCAGTCTATTATTAATATTGATACATTTCACTCACTTATTTTTCAAAACATTGTTTTGCCTTTAAAAATCGGATATTTTTCGATAATTTTGCTAATGGATCAAAGGATTATTATACTGCACTTCTTTAAATTTCCACCTTCCTATTCGTTTTTAGTGCTTTTTATTATTGTTTTTTATTTTTCACTTAACACTAATCGCACTAATTTCTTGTAGATTGTTGTATTAAGTTGCAGCTTGTTACTAATACTTTTTACTTTATTCATTTAAAAAAACAAATTTCACTATTTGCTAATATTTTGTTGGATACTTCCATCAGATTGTTATTATTTTTTAACATTTTTTAAATTCAATTTTCCTATTATTTTTTGTCATTGTTGTTTATTCTTCACGTAATACAAATCGCATTAATTTCTTATAGGTTGTCTGATAGAAATTGCAGTTTGTAACTTATGCTTATGAAATTATATTTTCATTAACATTTTCTTGCTATTTTTGCATTTTTTTTATTATTTTTTTATTAACTATTTACTAATATTTTATTGAATTAAAGTATTAGTTTGTTATTAATATTAGTACAATTCTTTAAAATTCAATGTTCTTTAAAATTAATATATATTTTTTCTTCCTTTTTGTTATTGTAGTTTATTTTTCATGTAACACAAAACGCACTATTCTTATGTAGGTTGTTGGTTTTGAGTTTTATTAATACTAATGTAATTCCATTTTCATCATTCTTTTTGTGAATTTTTTAACGGTATCGTTTATTCATCTCTTACTGTTTTCTATTTTTTGTTGGATGAAAGTACCAAAAGTTATTAACGATAAACTAAAATCTATCCCCTGTTATATATTGCAAAATGTGTACTTTTTGCTAGTATTTTGTTGCATGGAGGCCGTAGTCTGTTATTGATTTTATAACACTTCTTTACATTTCTGCTCTCCTTTTTCATCATGTTATTTGTTTCCTGTATATTCGTTTGTTTGTTTTTTTTTCATATGTTTGCTTGTAATAATATTTTGTTATTCAAACAAACAATTATTTAATAATATATTAAACTGTTAAGTATATTCATACATTTTTATTTATTAATTATTAATAGTTTACATACAAATTAAGTAACATATTAAAAATATTACACTTCTTTATTTAAAATTATATGTAAATTGTATGAAATTATCTCTAAGTTTTTGTTGTTGTTATTTCTTCTTGAAATTGTCTATTATTTATTGGTACCTTAATAAAACATAATAAATTACTGCATTTCTTTACAATTGTATCTTAATAATTAAATAATATAGTTATTTTACAATATTTGTTAATTTTGTTTTCATTTGTTATTCTCATATAGATAAATTATACTATTTGTTTCTGTAGCTTTTATTATTACAAATCTCTGTTCACCCTACATCCTTTCATTTTGTACTTTTATTTATTGTTTTGTGATAATGATATAATTATTAATGTAACTCCAATTGCAGTTTACATTTTCATCAAACTTAATTCATTTTCTTGATATTTTTCATTACTTGTTTTAATTTACATCTGTTTACATCTGTATTTATAGTTTCCAGGTTTTTTAGGTTTGTTATTCGTAATTAATAAAATAATACTGTTTTTGTCTTTATTTATCTGTTTGTTTGTTAGTTGTTGAATGACATTCACGGTATTTTATTAATAGTTTTTTTTACATATTTTGTATAATATAAACTTCATTATTTCGTTATATGTAGTAAATTTTTCATTTCAATCTTATATTTCATCAATTCTTTTTATAGTTTTTAATTCGCAAATCGCACTATCAATAAAGTTATTAAATAGAAATTAAAGCCTGTTTTTTAAAACTACTCACAATAGAAAGAATCATCCTATACTTGATATTTTTATAATTGTCTAAAGAAAATTGCTTCATTTATTTTGTTATTGAACGGATTTTTGTCGTAAAACAAATTATTTTGTATTATTTTTACCATTTTTTACATTTCCGTTTTTCTTTTACCTTTTTATTTCCATTCATCGACATTTTCACTATTAAATCGCATTGTTTACTTCTAGTATATTTGTTTCTTTTTGTCGTTGCTTATTCTTCAATAAAACAACATCTACTCTTTATTGGAATTTTATTAGTTGCTATTTGTATAAATTGCTATACTTTATTTATGATGTCATGTTTCCTTACTTCATTCCTTTTTGTTTATTTTTCACTTAACACACATTGCATTATTTATTCGTATGTTGTTGGAAGACGCTACAAGTTAGTAAACTACTACCGTTCTTTACATTCTTCTCTTCCTTTTACATTCAACTTTTATTTTTCATTCTCTGTTGTTTTCGCAGTTGTACAAATCGCACTGTTTGCTTTTGCAGGTTGTTCGATGTAACTTGCAACCTATTATTAATAGTACTCAACTTCTTTACATTACCATCCTCCTTGATTACTTTTATTTCTTCTTGCTGTTTATTTTTCTCTCATAATCGCTCTGTTTGTAGGTATGTTGTTAAAAGTCGCAACCTGTTATTAATACTACTACACTTTACATCACCATCCTCCCTTTTTCATCCTGTTACGCTTCTCATTCTTGTTATTCTCGTAAAGCAAATCGCATTAACGGTTCTTTAATTCGTTTAGAAAATCTCATTCGGTCTCCGCAACTTTATAAACTCCGACGTTTGGTTACCACAATTATTGGTAATTACAATTCGAAAATTATACCGGATCGTGAGCTTGTAATCGAGAATATTCAAATTAGATCATTTATATTTCACTTCTAAGATGATTATGATTCCATATCATTATCTGTTGTTTATATTAAAACCGCCTTCTCCGGCGGTTTTCTCACTTTTGTTGTTCTTTGCGGCTTTACCCATTGGTTGCACAGCCCGATCTAATATATTGCGTAATTCATCAATTTGAGAACAGTTACGATCCGTTGCCTTGCAATTTGTATAATAAATAAAACATGCAGTGCAAAGTTACAAAGTTCTTGGAAATAATTATTTTATTTAAATTACATAAATACGTTCTTATCGATATTTTATTAATAATTTAATAAATATTTTATAATTATAAAAAATATTGGGTGAAGTAAAAAGTTTTAAGCGTTTTTCGTGAGCCATATCTCAAGATGTATATGTTGCATCTTGTCATTCTATAATGCGACTTAAAGGCGACATAACGCTTTAAAAAAAAGTTCTTTGACAGTTTTGTGTTTAGTGAATCCTGATATGTGTTAAAGCGTTCCAAAATGGAAGTGAAAAAGGAGAAAATTCGATACATTCGATTTTTGGAATTTGATTTTTAGTCTGAGAAATTAAAAAAAAAAGATTAATAGAAACTTTTCGTTTATAAATAAATATACATATTTTCTTAATTGTATATTAACAAAAAAACAAAATAATCATGCTTGATAAATGAATTAAACATTTTATAAATTATAAATGTAATAATAAATCAAATTTATGTTAATTTTTAAACATTATATTTATAATTAAATAATGTTTACATTTGTTTTATTATTATTTTAATCTTTATGCGTATTATATATTTCGTACACGAATTTTAGCAACGTCTTAACAAATGTTTTTTTGTACTCGAAGCAATTAATTAAAATTAACGCTACATTAATTTTTAAATTAGAACCATAATTTCAGGTAATGTTATTTACAACTTTTTCATCATTGCGCGCTTCCACACGTAATTAGTATGTAAATGAATCGCTCGACAGGACGGTTCATAAATTCGGGTTTCTAGTTTGCACGTAATTATAATAAAGGTCGTTTCTCCAGTTACAATTTAAATTCTAAAACACATACAATTATATATTAAACTATTTTAATAATTTACGTGCAATAATAGAGAGCCCAAGTTGTTACCAATAAATTTGTTTTGCAGCTAACAACAGCCATTTGTATAAGTGTGTACAACAGATTATGTTTTTTTTTTCTTAATATAAAATATATATAAAAATTAGTCTTCAGGACAAAAATTATACAATTTAAAATTTTCTTTAGAAAATGATGTTCAAATATAATATTAATAAAATAATAATAAGAAATGTAAAATAATTAATATCCGTTCCAAAATTTCCGGATATACAAGTAATATAGTGAAACAAGTTTTTCGAAATAAACTAATTTTTCTTACAATTTATTTTGCTCATTAATCGAAATTCTCGTTATGCGAGGTGCTCGTTCTACTGTACATGGAAAATAATGGTATAATTAAAAATTTTGAATCATTTCCAAAAAACTTTTGTACAAATCAGCAATTATTTTAGAACTCTTCATGCTAAATATAAGAAAGTAATGCAAATATAAATTCAGAGTTGAAATAATGATATTAAAATTTATTTTTTATATAATATTTAATAATCAATATTTCTTCTTTTCTCATATTCGTACTAAATTATAATTGTTCAAAATATTGAATAACTTTAGGTAGGAAATTAGAAATGATTTTAAATAGAAAATCGGAGATTCAAGAAAATGTGAATTGAAAATTACATTTCAATCAAAGACTCAATGAAATAAGCAATACCTCGCATTGTGCGAGTACAGGTATCCCCCGTCTTACGATCTTCCGGCCTTACGAACAAAAGTTTAAAAGCTCTAAATTGTTACAAGGAGATATATTGTGATAAAAAAATTGTCCAAACAAAAATTGATAATTTCTTTAATAAAATATAATAGTTTTGGAAGTCGTCGTTTTTTATTATATAGTTGTGATTATTTTACTCTATTTTCTCAAATTTATGCTGTAGTAATTCGGAATTTAACATATATACAAGTAAAAACAAGTAAAAGTGTAAGATAAGTATATGTTAAAAAAATAAAATTCCCCTACTTACGAACAAATTTGACTTACAAACAACCCTTTGGAACGGAACTAGTTCGTAAGTCGTAATTGGTTTCGCCAATATTCAGGACGGTTTATAACCAGACTAATCGAGAAACAAAATACATAATGAAATCAACCACACATAATTGTATCTTTTATGTATAAAAAAAAATTTTTGTATATTAACTTTGTAATCATTTATTTTTATTATTTAATTAAAATTTAGTTTGTTAGGAAATAGTTAATATGCAAGGCATTGCTGTAGTTATAAATATCGTTTGTATAAAACAGAAAAATACAAATCTATAGTTAAACTTAACAAAATCACTGTAAATGAAACTAATTGTAGTTACTTTCATAAATAAATAAATGTTTTTCAAGAAATGTAAGTCCATATGTAGAATACTTTATTTATAAGCAATTAATTATGATTGATTAAAGACAATTAATTAATACACTATTTCACATATGTAATCAAGTTTGATATTGACATAAAAAAACTATTGCGAATATTAATTAATGAATGTAACAAATTTAAATGCATTTATTCATAATAGTTAATTATATAACAATATTTACAATTACAAGTACAATTGTATTCATATACAATTTTTATTGTTAATTAACTTAATTATACTATTGTTGTTATTATGGAACAAAACTCGAGGAATAATTTAATTAATTGCCAGTAATTATTATTTAAGAAAAAAAAAATTAATGCACGTGTAAAATTATAAATAAATATATTTAATCGTTTATATAATACACATTCCATTTATTTTAATACCTCGTATAGTGCGACTTTGATTGGTTCGGATTCACTATAGTCCGGTTTGAACATTTCAAAGCAAGCTAAATTTTAGTTAAGCTTTTATTATTTTATATGTAAGTATTTTTTTTTCGTTTAAAGTCATTGATTAATCTGGTTTCAAACAGTCCGGAACTAGATTACCCGGACTATGAGAGTTATTGTTGTATATATGTAATTGTGTATACTTAACATACACTATTCCAGTTTTGAATTTGGATTGAACGAACTTAGTTTCTTTCTTTACCTACGGGAGGTCTTGATTTACGATCCGATAGAACGAAAGGCATATAAAACTGTAGTTTACCCGCTTTTAATAGTGGGTAAAAGTTCTCGTTTTTACGAGCCTTGTAGTTGTAGTTAGTCTGGGCGATAATACGGGTACGTCATTTTAACGAAATTTATGCTTTCAATTAAACCAAAATAAATTAAAACATAGGAGGCGACTGGTAGGTGCATATAGGGAGAAATAAGAAATAAAAGCAACGTGAAGCTAAGTTATTTGAATACGGCTTGTAATTTAAACGTTCAAGTGAAGTCAAAATGAAACGGAAAGAAAATGAGAGAAAAAAAAAGAAGGGCGCGTACAAACTGTATACGAGTGTGTATGTATATATATATATAATATTATATTATATGGCGTTCTTGCATGCAGCAGATGTTTAAAACGTGTAATAGTTTATTAAATGTTCAGTTTTATTTTCGTTTTACTTTTATTTTAGTTCTTTGTTTCTCTTGTGTGTGAATGTGTGTGTGTGTGTGTGTGTGTGGAATGGTGTGTTGGGTGCGAGGTGAGGACTTCTCCACCTTCTGGTCAGCTGGTCCGAGCCATAAATTACATAATAGTAGATGGGGGTTTCAGGAAAACAATTTCGTTTTAAATACACATTTCTATTTCCAATCCGGGACTTCATGAGCATATGCTACCGTCGCTCGTTGCTCGCTTATAATTTACGTTTAGATGCAGTAAATCTCGACGTCTCGATGGCTTGGGAAAAAGATATCTTCCTTTGGTGGCATTGCAATTGCAGCATTTCAAAACATCCTTCGCCTCGAATTTATGTTGTTTACTTCTTCTGCAGACTCCGCACACATTTTCCGATCGCCAGTGAAAGTCTGCGCAGCATCGAAGCACCTCTCCACTTCCTCCACTCCCCATAAGGTAAACACTCTCTCGTTTAGCATCTGCATATGTGCTGGACCAGTTTCGCATTATTCGCTAACTCATTTTGTAATTAGTTCTGCGACTGAAAAGAAAAGAAAATAAATTTGTACGCCCGATGAGTCGGTTATATGCAAATGGTCCTTCGGTGGAAGTCACTTCGCACTTCGTCATTCTTTAATTACGTAATTTAATTTAAACCGTTTAATACCTACGTTTCTGAAAAGGAGGTGATGTTTCATATGTTAATTATTTCTTATTATTTTTTTTAAATATAAACGCCGGCTGCGTATTTTATGTTTGACAGCTTATGAAAGTTAAGCAACTGCTGTCTCTGATTGTACATGAAAGGATGATAGCATATTCGAAATTAAGATACTTTGAATAACAATTTACTAGAATTTCTTTCTTGAATTATGTAACTTAATGTACATTGTTTTATATCTAAGTTTTTAAAAGGGAGGCGACGTTTCATTTGTTAATAATTCTTTAAAAAAAAATCGATGTTTGACAGCTTATGAAAGTTAAGCAATGGTTGTTGCAATATGTACGTGAAAAGATGATAGCATATTCTAAATTAAGATACTTTCAATAACGTTTTAACAGAACTTATTTTCAATTACGTAATTTAATGTACATTGTTAAATATGTAAGTTTTTGATAGGCAGGCCATTTTTCATATGTTAATTACTTATTCAGAAAAAAAAAAAGAATGTAGGATGTGTATTTTTTTGTTTGACAGCTTATGAAAGTTAAGCAACGGCTGTCTCAAAATGTATATGATAGGATGATACTATATTCTAAATTGAGATACTTTTATTAATAATTTAGTAAAATTTCTTTCTTCATGCATGTAACTTAATTTACATTGTTTTATATCTATTTTTTTTAAACGAGGCGACGTTTCATACATTAATAATTCCTTACAACAAAACGGGTGCGTATTTTCTGTTTGCTTATGAAAGTTAAGCAACGACTGTCTCAAAATGTACATGAAAGGATGATAACAAATTTCAAATTATGATACTTTTAATAAAAATTTAAAAGAATTTATTTCTTTAATTATGTAACTTAATGTGCATTGTTTTATATCTAAGTTTTTGATAGTGAGGCGACGTTTCTTCATTCGTTAATAATTCCTTACAACAAAACGGGTGCGTGTTCTATGTTTGATAGCTTATGAAAGTTAAGCAACAGCTGTCGTAGAATGTACATGAAATAATGATAGCAATTTTCAAATTATGTTACTTTTATTAACAATTTAGTAGAACGTCCATAAATGCATAATTTCATTTACTTTGCTTAATATCTATGATTTTTAAAGACAGCTTATGAAAGTTAAGCAACGATTGGCTCAGTAGGTACTTGAAAGGATGATACAATTTTTTTAATATATATTTGGAAAAGAAGGCAATGTTTCATACCGATTAATATAAATTATTTATAAAAAAATAATAACCGTCAGCTGTTTCAAAACTTACGAAACTTAAGCAACTACTGTTGCCAGACTTATATATGAGAGAATAATTAAATAATCCAAATTGGACTACATTTAATTGAAATTGAGTTGAACGGAAATTTCGTCATTATTTAATTAGGTTTAAATTAAAAACCGTTTAACCGGAAATATATAATTTATATTTTCTATTTGACAACTTATTAAAAATAAGCATATAGATGATTTCCTATTACAAATTGATATAGATTTAATAGAAATTTAGAAGAATAGAAACGATTTGCTAAACAAAAATAATCTTAAATAAAAAAATAACTTTAATTTACACAATTTCCAGAGTTAAAATCTGCATTTGATGGACAAATAAGATAAATTTCTTGATACAAAATATAGATTTAAGATAAGTCAGTGCATTTCAGTATTATAAAAATGGGGTAGGCCTTTTAGCATGATCACCTTAATTATATCCCTAGAATTTAGGGTTTAACAGACAAAAAAAAACATCAAGGGATAATTTGATTTATATGGAAGGGCTCAGTTAATCATTAAACATGATTTTTGTGAAAAGGTTTATAGTTTAAATTGTTTCAAGATCATTAATGAGTTTTTAAATGATAAAAACATTTTTATTTGGATTTGGTAACATAATTTTATGGTTTTGTTAATTTAATTATGAAGTCAAACGTTTTTAACAAAGTATATTAAATTATATTCAATTTATGAAAATGTTACCTAAAATTAATATTTTTCTAGTTCTAAAATATTCTAACCGGTCTATATTGAATCAGGACTAATCGAAGCAACACTAAATATATTATTTTGAACATATTTGTAGATAGTTTTAATTAATAATATGTATTTCAATCTTAAGATAATAAAATTTTACAATTATAATATACGTTAATGACAAATATACAAATATACGTGAATTCTGTAATTAATTTCGATATGTATAAACAAATTTAAACGAACTTTCGGTATAAATGAAATAATAAAGTAATTTCCAATGAATCAAATAAAGTTCATAAGGTTTTACATCTTAGTTAGTTTATACAGAAATAGTAACATTGAGAAATGAAATTTTTTAAATAAATTGTTTAATGTGAGGTACAAAAATATTAATAGTAGATACAGAAATGAATTTGAATTATAAATTAATTAATATTAATATTTTAAGTTTTTCTAATTAATTTTGACTGTAATAAATCTTACGTAATGATACAATCAAATATATTCTAAATAAAATAAGAAATTAATAACATATCAAATTTATATGACAATGTTTTAAGGAGATTTACATGAATTTTTATTGATATAAATCTCTTGGCCTTTTTTCTACCCCCTTCTGATGTTGTCGGGTATCATATACCCCAGCACCATTATTTAATGCTCTAAAACTGCAGCTATCAATAGCTTCAAATTATACATGTATAAAGAGACTATAGTCATTAGTCTGACGAGTTTTAGTTCGTCGTTAAGTCTATTGAAAATATCACATACCCCGAAATAATACTACTTTTCTTATCAATGTAATATTTTTTTTTCATTGATATTGATTTTATGTTTTAATAAACAACACTTGCTATAATTGATTTGTTTTGTTTTATTTTGTAATAAGTATGGAAGTATGATTGCTTCTTAAAATTACAAAATTTGTGACCGACAAAGTAAAATTTCGTGTAACTTTTTTCTACAACACTAACGCATAATGAAAACCAGGTATCTAATCCATCTTTTAACCTTAAGTCATATCCTAGTTTTGAGTCGATTTCTTGGTATTTTAGTATATGTACAGTAGATTCAGATATATGGAATGGATTGGTTGTGTTTGCGAATACGATTTTATTTATTTATAGGAAATGTAACTTTTGTCCATCGACTGTAATTGCGGTATATCTCTGCGGCAGTGCATATATACAGTTGGTCGGATTCGATCCGTACAGCAGGCAGTGTAGTACGAACAACAAACGACAACAACAGCAACAACATGAACCAGCAGTGGTGTGTATGTATGTACCTGGTACCAGAGATCATTGGTATATGAGCATGTATGAGCGTATTGAAACTGTCAGATGCGTATCCGAATGCGAAAACGCGGCGCATTCTCCGCGGCTTTGGTTACATAACCGCACAGATAGATAAGTGCGTGCGCGCGTATTAAGACGGCGCTCGGGGAAAACGTTATTTGATATGGAATCTTCAATAAAATCGCACATTTTATAACGGTCGTTAGGTTAAACAGCGTCCGGGGAGGAATTTTACTGCAGCCACTGACACCAAGTATTTACGGTATTTTTCGTGCCGACGTCAGGCTTTTCGCTCATTTCATATTTGATTCCGTTCGACTCGGCAGGCCTCAATTACCACTGAACCAAACGAACGAACGACTTTATTGATGTTCCTCTGCTTGTTTCACCGTAAAAACTATAAACAAATATCGCTGCATATCGATACAACGTTTTATTGCGCAGGATGCTGAGCACTGTTAATCCTGTTGACTCTGCTGGAGGTATATAAAATAGAAGAAACACATTTCAGAATAAGAAGAAGGAAAAGACGGACGGTAGGAAATCGAGATGGAGATTCCATGCCTTCGCGTTTCCTTATTCTCACTATTATTCTCACACGCACCTCTCGCAGCACACATTAATTTAACACCTAATTAAACTGGATGCAACTCTTGATTTATTATTTAACGTATGGCCTCACTCATAATGGTCAGATAAAAAGTAGATATTCATTTGAATAAAGTAAAAAATTGTATACAATTTAAACAAAGCAACAGTATAATAAAAAGATAATCATTTGTTTTGTCCACAATGAAACAAGTTCATCCAGTTGCTAAAGTAATAACTAATGCTGTTTAACTAAAATAATACTGCTCAGCTCAACAATTTTTATTTTTAATTAATGTTTCTATGTGTCTAAAACCTTGTATATTTTATTTCCTTTTCTTTTGTCTAACATAGGATTTCCCAAACTTTTTCTGCAACAGTGTTTCGTTGCAAATCCTAAAATTTTTAGTTTGTCTATTTTGTACGGTAAATAATAACATATAATCAATCAATATTTAGTAATTATTTCTATCCATGTTTTCACGAAACACCTATTAACTTTTCTTCGCGAAATACCAGTATTCCGCGGAACATAGTTTGGTTCGACTGTTTATTGCTATAGTAATAATATTTATTACAACAAACTTAACAAAATAACTTAAGAATAATAAAAATATATTGAATTATTGTAAAGCAGTAACTCTTCGGTCTTTCTGCCCGGGTTTATTGCTATTATATAATAACATTTTTCAACAACTTTTTTTATTTTTAATTAAATCATGATAAATTCATCGTATATTGTACGAAACGACGGCTTCAATCAGTTCGGTTTCAAACCGGAAATTTTCAAAATAAAGCTAAAAACCAAAGTATAAATTAATCCTAAAAAATTAGCACTGAATTATTTTTCTTTACATAAATTGATTCAAGTCTGTTTTTAATATTTTTGCAAGATGTACTATCTGTTTTGTTGCATTTGTTTCTTTTGTCGTTTTTTATTAAATAATTGTGATATATACATTGAAAAGTACTTGTAAGTATAATAAATGTAAGTAAGTAAATATATAAAAGTAAAAACCATAATAAAGTATGGTAAATTTTTTAAAATTCCCCAGACTTACTAACAAATTTGACTTACAAACAACTCTTTGGAACTGAACAATATTTATTTATGGAGTTTAAACTATAATATGTTACCAAACTATTATTTCTTTTTCAAAATAACCTTATTACGAAATGATCTGCAAACAGATCATTATCTATGAGAACATCTAATGGTATGTGAAGGTATGATGCTGTAAAAGGTGATTTAGGTATTTAATTTCGTAAACTCCAGAGTTCGTTTTTTTGTAATTAATTACTTTTTTCTTATTTAGTTATTGAAGTTTTTATTAAAAAAATAATTATTCAACAAGCGATATTATTTTCTTGTCGAATAATTATAATTTTTTGTTTACTTTTTGCCTTCTGAATAATTCTGTATATTAAAAACTTAAATATAGTAAAGTTAATGAATAAAAAATGATATTAAAGTACAACAAAAAACGTTTCATTTTTTTATTTAACTAAAGAAATATATAAATTGTAGTGATTTACAATCTCGGTTACTTTCGCTGCATACACGATTTGCTCGTGCGTAATAATTCGACACGCATCAGTTTGCATATAATAACCTTTTATGGTTTTATGCACGTTGTTCTCTTCATTTATTTATTTTTTGCAACATTTTCTTTCTCAAATTAGCCTCGTATTAAGTAATTACGTTCCGCATTATCCTTGCTTCGCTTCGCACAAGATCTATGAAAGCGAAAGTGCGTGAATTGCATTTTTAAATATCAAATATAATGAAGATTCAATCTTTCTAAAAACTTCAAGTTGAATATTTTATTTCTTTTTTCTAACAATTCCGTTTTCGTACTTTATTTAGTAACAAGTTATGTTCGATAACCTAGGTTCTCCTATTTATTGCTATTATATAAGTTTCAGTTATTGGATATCAACATTTTTTAACAGATATAGAAAAAAAAAAGAAATATATTAATTCATTGATTAAATATCTTTTTAATTACTTGTTAACAGAAACTTAATAAATATATTACATAAAAACAAATCAAATATTCAATGATACGTTATAATTTATAAAAATAGCTCAAATACAACTTTTCATTATGTTTTTATCGAATTTTTTATACGAATGTTAGGTGAAATTTGGAAAATATTTACATAATATAACTTGCTTTTACAGAACTTAATATATACTATATAGTACTTATATAAATACTTTTCCAAACTTTTGTAAAGTTAAATTTTCTGTTAAAATATTTCAATTTAAAAAAAATCTTAATTGGTATTACTTTTTTTTGTCTAATATGTAAATTTTTTATCACTTTCATTTAAATATATCTACTATTAGAAAAAAAAACTTGAAAATGTATAAAAATTGTAAAGAATTCACTAGAAAATCGCATTTTAGAAATGAAAGAAATGTATGAAACATAAGAAAAGTATGAAGCGCAAAAAAAAATAAAATGTATGTTTCATGAATAATAGTATTCGTATGTATTTTTAATGAGTTGCTTCACGTAGATGTGAGTCATGTGCGTCGTCGTGTTTTCTATTAATTTATGAAAACCACGTATGAATCATATAACAAACTATTTAGTAAAAATAAAAACACATACATAATAGATAAATTGCATAAATTCGACGCCATTCGTATTTGATTCATCCATTTACAATTAACCATTTCAAGTTCATCAATTAAACCACGATTTTATGTAATGAATGATTCAATTTTCAGCTCGTGTGAATGAATCAACGCGAAAAACTTCTAAAAGTCATTACCATGCAAATATCATGTCAACAGCAATTGTCTTTTGATGTTCACAATTTATAATTTGTTTGTTTACAAAATATTAATTAAAGTGTTTATAGAAATAAAGTCATTATTAATATAATAATTTTAAGTATCTAAATTTATAAATTAGTAAAAAATTCCAATTTTTCTTAATTTCTTAAAAAAAATGATAAACAAATCTTATATTCACTAAATAGTTTTATATTTATTAATAGATTGGAATATTGTTAATTATAATTACAATTAATAAGGATTTTTTTCTGAATTATGGATAAATTTTATTTTAAAACAGAAAGACTCAATGAAAAATTGTAAAGAAAATTACAATTTCAAATAATCGAGGAAATTTGCTAAATCAAGAAATATTTTTACTACTCCATTGAAAAGATACAAGGAAGCAAAATAAATTATAAAAACAATAATACACAAAATTTATTTTTTTTATATATAATTGATCGTTTTTTTCTATATACATTCAAGTTTCTGTTTGTGCGGTTTATATTTGTATGTACTAGTTTCCTCGATTAGTCCGGTTTCGAACAGTCTGATATTTTGACGGAAGCAATTACACGCAGTATTGGAGATATTTTCGTAGTTATCCTGTAAATGTAATGTTAGATTGATGCAATTATAAGTAGTAAAGAGATTTTTTTTTGTGTATTTTGGACAAATTTCATTATAAGATTGGAAGACTTTAACTTTAAATTTATAGCGAATATTTGCTAAATCGAGAAATATTCATTCCACTATTCCAATCACAAAATAAACAGAATTGAAGAAACTATATAATAATGGTACAAAATGTTAATTTTAATTTAGAATTAAATTAGTAAAACATCAAAATGAGTCATTTACTTTTCATTTAACAATTAATATAAAATAATTATCTATAGCAATATCTCGCTTATTTCGGTTTTGATCTGTCCGGATTCACTATAGTCCAGTTTGAAAATTTCAAAATAAATTTAAATTGAGCAACAAATAAAAAGTAAAAAATTAGTACACAAAATTATTTTGTCAAGTTTCGTTTTGTGCGGTTCATTTTTATATAATCGAATAGTCCGGTTTCAAATATTCTGAGATATGAACAGGAGCGATTACTTGCATTAATGGACATATTTTTGCATTTGTACTGCAAATGTAAAGTTAGATTGGTGTAATTACATGCAACAAAGAGATTTTTTGTGTATTATAGACAAATTTAATTACAAGATTGAAAGACTTCATCTGTTGACCCAATACAAAAAATGTAAATAAATAAATTAAATTACAATTTAAATTAATAGCGGAAATTTTCTAAATCGAGAAATTTTTCTACAACTCCATTCAAAAATACACAGAATTGAAGAAAACTCTCGATAAATAAATAAAAAGTATAAAATTAGTACACAAAATTATTTTGTCAAGTTTCGTTTTGTGCGGTTCATTTTTATATAATCGAATAGTCCGGTTTCAAATATTTTGAGATATTAACAGAACCGATTACTTGCATTAATGGACATATTTTTGCATTTATACTGCAAATGTAAAGTTACATTGGTGTAATTACATGTAACAAAGAGATTTGTTTTGTGTATTATGGTCAAATTTAATTACAAGATTGAAAGACTTCATCTGTTGACCCAATACAAAAAAATGTAAATAAATAAATAAATTAAATTACAATTTAAATGAATAGCGGAAATTTTCTAAGTCGAGAAAATTTTCTACAACTCCATTCAAAAATACACTGAATTGAAGAAAACTCTCGATAAATAAATAAAAAGTATAAAATTAGTACACAAAATTATTTTGTCAAGTTTAATTTTGTGCGGTTCATTTTTATATAATCGATTAGTCCGGTTTCAAATATTCTGAGATATTAGCAGAACCGATTATTTGCATTAATGGACATATTTTTGCATTTATACTGCAAATGTAAAGTTAGATTGGTGTAATTACATGCAACAAAGAGATTTTTTGTGTATTATAGACAAATTTAATTACAAGATTGAAAAACTTCATCTGTTGACCCAATACAAAAAATGTAAATAAATAAATTAAATTACAATTTAAATTAATAGCGGAAATTTTCTAAATCGAGAAATTTTTCTACAACTCCATTCAAAAATACACAGACTCGAAGAAAACACTCGATAACAATGGTAGAACATGTTACTTTTAATTATGATTTAAATTAGTTAAATATCAAAGTAAGTCATTTACTTTTCATTTAACAATTAACATAAAATAATTGTCTATAGCAATATCTTGCTTATTACGGTTTTGATAGATCCGGTTTGAAAACTTATTTTGTCTAGTCCTTTGTTTTTATATCCTCGATTAGTCTGAGATATTGGCAGAACCAAATACCCGCACTATGCGAGATATTTTTGTAGTTATACTATAAATTTAAGTTTGATTGATGCAAAAGATGAATGAAATATTGTATAGTTTATTATTTGCTGATCTATAGTACAATGAATATGCCATTATTTTAGTATTGATATGTAAGTTAGATTGATGTAATGTAGAGCAGAGGAAGGCATCGATGTAACAGGGAGCGTGAATGAAAGCTGTTGATATTTTATATTGGCGAAGGTGTGATGTGCGACCAGCATCGAACAACAATGGCACATTATGTATGTGTATGCTGTTACACACAATCTATCGACTAGGCGCTTGTGCAATTGAAACATCATATTCAAGAGACAATGATAGCAAGGACGGTAGGCCGAGGAAGATAGAGAGGAAGTCCGTGGATAGGATTTCAAAGCGATGATGATGATGGTTCAGCTCCGTTCGCCTCGCGCAAAATACCATCCATCGTAAATTATATCGCAGCTGGTTTTCCACCTTTGTCTTGCCAACACTGAGAATAATTATAATTGAAATCCGATGGGTCTGCATCTCCCGTGGAAACCGCGGGGCCCCGCCGACACCATCACCACTCCAACAACAACAACAACAACCACCATCAGCAATAAGAGCAGCAGCAGCAATTTCTTTCATCATCTTGTTTCTTTCTTTTTTTTCGTTCCGTTTTACGTATTCGTATTTCGTTCGCTCTTTTTGACTAATTAATTGCAAAAAATTGCAGGTGATGGTGGAATTAATCACGTTAATTTCTGCGTCCGTCTACTTCATAAAACACAACGGGCGACAGCACCGTAATTAAGCCCGTTACTATACTACTGCTTGCTTGGTACAGACGAAATACCTCCGGCCGACCACTACGACCGACCGAGATAAAGGATCTCAGGATCCTCGGTGTAATTCTTTTCGCAGAACAATAAAGTACCTCAAATATCTTTACATCAGGCTGCATATGTATATCCCGTATATTCCAGCAACGGCAGCAAACACCAAGAATTACAACAACATCAACAACAACAACCACTATGTGCATCCAAAAACAAAGCAAACGTTTATTCCTCGAAATCGCGTCGCAATTAATAAGGGAATTTAATTGTTCCACGGCCCGCGCGTCTCCTTTTCTTTCTTAATTAAAGGAAACCATAATTAATAATTATAAACTAAAGTCGTTTTATACTCAATCTACGTCACATTGTTTGCTATTGTTTTTTGTTGGTTTATTTATTAATAAAGTTTTAATAACTCCATCCCACCCAATTAACAATGCAAACATTGCTTTATAAAAATAATTTCTTTTACTATTACACTGTTTTCTGTCCTTTCATTTCTCAACTTATACCAATGAATTTATCTTATATATATAATTATAATTATACAAGTACACAAGTAATTATTCACATATAATTGTAATTTATAAATACAATTAACATTTTAATAAATACTATTGTTGTTGAATAAAAATTACAGTTTATTAATAAACACTTTGATTTTCTTTTTTATTTTAAGTAATGAAAAAAGAAATTATTGTTATAGAAAATAATTAAAAATATATTTTTTTTAAGTAAATAAACATTTATTACAATAAATTATTAAATAATCAATTTTTTTAATCATTGTTTTTTAAGAATAATAAAAAAAAGATAGAAGTTTATTATTTTTTATTGAAAACGTGACTCTATATGCAGGTAATAATGATTTTTATTTAAATTATTGGTCAAGTACAAGTTTAAAAAATATTAATGAATAAGCAAATTATTAACTAATGTTTGTTTTAGAAAAATGAAACAATGCTGAATTAGTTCAAATTCAGAATATTTGGTATGTTTTCTGAAATCGTAATATTTCCAAAATATAAACAGAAAAACAAAACAGAGAATTTGATGAAAACAAGCTGATATAACATATTTTTGATATTTAATTCCTCGAATAGTGTGGCTTCGATCAGTACGATTTTACTATTTAAGTTTATATAAACTTATTATGACAAATGAAAAGTTTACTGAATATCTTTTAAATTTACATTGTAATTATCTTTACATTTTTATCGTAATTTTAATAGTATTTAATCATATTTATATACATAAATAATATATATTTTACTTTATAAAATGTATATACTATTTTAGTAAATTATGTTTACTCTATGTCTCTTAACTACTAAATTAGACGTATTTCACTGAAATGTTTACTTATTTCACAATTAGTGTAATTTTATTGAATAGTTGAAACTATAAATGTCGTATTGGTAAAGTGTCGTCATTGCGCATTCAATTTGAATAAACACGAAGGAAAACATCAGATTTAATGTGCAGATCGAGTTTGAGAAAAAGGAAAAGAAAAAGAACCGAAGGTCCAATACGTCTAAAATTACGTTCGAACGTTTCCAGCGAATGCATGCGGCATTAAAATAGTTGGAACGTGGAATTTTAATACATCGGAAATAATAAGCCGAATAATTTTCGCCCGATTTGACACTTATTTCGCTATTAGTTTTATGGTGGCAATTAATTACGTGTTGACGACCAACCATTCGGCATATTTATGCCGAATTCGTCGTGAAAAATGCGATCTTACAGTTACAAGAAGTGTCTTCGCGAATCGAGCATTAAGCACACGATGCTACCTGTTTTATGCGCGTTTAAAATTTTATAACCTCCATCGAAAAATGAAACGACCATCGGTACTTAAGATGCCTATCATCATCATCATTATCATCATCCTCATGGACCATTATCCGGGGTTACTGCAAAAATTTGCGAAACGGACGAAAAACGTGCCCGAAGACTTTTGCAAATCCGCAGATGGCTACATCCATTTCTATATATATATGTAACTCACAGAGAGCATTTCCAAATGGATATTGGAATGCTGTTAACCAGATCGAGCCGCACGTATCAGATCCGAATGAAATTTGCTTTTGCAGGAATCTAATGGAAGGCGCACGTTCTTTCATTCAAAACCTATTTTATTCATAAAGCCTTTCATCTAATGTCGAAATAAAACGACGAGGTTATTCCAATTTTATTCATAAAATCTTTCATCTAATGTGGTGTTTCTCAACTAAGAATCAAATCCTCGCATTTAACAATGATGAAAGAAGATTATTCGAATAATCATGCAGTTGAACATGTCGAAGATGATTGGGATGATTTGAAAAGGGGAAACTTAATCTTATGGGATAAACCGCATGCCACCGTAGTGCACCTCCGCAATGGTATTGATGATAACTAAATCCGTGCAATGGTTCAGAATAATCCTCCGCTATTGGAAACCCGAGAACGTCGAGCACGGATCGACGCGTGTGGTCAGTAAATATGATCTATATGGCTTAATGATTATTTCCGTTACATAAATCATAACTTGCAATGCAATTTCATAATTTTTATTTATGATTTAACAAAATAAAAATAATAATAGTAGTAACGTTATTTATATTTTGTAAATAAATTTAATAATTTACGCGTTTATTAACAAAATTTTTTTTGTCCTTAATAATTTATTTTGTGATTGTTGGAATTATTTTTTTATTATTAGTAGAATCTTTATTTTAATAATTACATCAAAGCAATATAGCTCGCATAATGCGGTTTTCATTAATCCAGATTCACTATAATCAGGTTTGAAGAAAAACAAAACGTAATAAATTTTAACAGTTTACTGTTAGTTGACGTATTACTACGTTTTAGTTAAAAAAAGGTATATGTTAAAGGTTTTAAACGGATAAGCGGATTACAATGCGAGGTATTGGCTGCATATGTTTTAAGAAATATAAAAAAAAATATATAGTTTGTATGAATGCAAAGAAATATCATATTTTTGTAATTAATTATTTATTACAAAAAAGTAAATTATGCTAGAATAATTAGTTTTAGATAAAGATTTGCTGTTAAGGGCGTAACGGATTTGTATTATGTAAAATATATTAATATTTTATTCCGACGTAATTTCTATATCTTAAGTTATTTAAAGTATGCGTAATATATCTGAAATGAAAATGTTTTATGATAATTAGAAGGAATAATATTAGTTGCGTTTTATAAATCTTGGAAAATACTCAAGCATAAAATGTACATTTTGTGGAAATATTACTTTAAGAAATTTATTTAAAAAAATAATAATCCCAGTTTAATTTACATTTACATTTTAAGTGATTTTCTAAGGAATATAACAACTTTATTGTAATATTCCAAATGTTATATTTAGTGTAATTTTGTATATTAAAACGTATTAAATCCAATGAAAAAAAGTTCATACAATTTCTTATTATTTTTTTTAAGTTTTTGATCATTAAAATACAAAAATAATCACATTTTTTTGCTTTAGATTAATTGATCAAAATCAAGTTAATCAAAGTCTGATCAAATTAATAAGGATTATTTCAAATTTTGTAATTGATAAACGAAATATTTTCAACGAAAACATTGAAAATCACTATTTAATTTTTACCAGTATTAGTCAACTGAAAATTTGGATCAATGTATGTATGTAGCTTTTCTATATTTTTATGTAACAAATTTTCATATCGTGAATTTTCTTTGAAAAGTTATTAATAAAATATATGAAAAAGAAAATTTGCATTTATCATCAAATATATAAATTGTTCGAAATTATTGTAAAGTATATGGGAAAGTAATATACAGCAATACCTCGCATAGTGCGGATTTACTAAAGTACGTTATGAAAATTTCAAAATATATTAAATTTTAATTAAGCAAAATAACAATAAATTCTAAAAAAATAGAACATAAAATTATTATTTTATATATACAAATGTTCGTTTTTTCAAGTCTCTTTTCGTGCTTTTTTTATTTATGCTGATTTTAAAGTCCTCGATTTGTGCGGTTTCAAACAGTGCAGAATCGATTACCAGCACTATGAGAGGTATTGCTACATTTGATTTTCTAATAATAGAATATAATGAAAAATATTTGATAAAAAAATGAACTAGTTTCATTGAAATTTATCTTATAAACAATGTCGATTTCACGAAACGAAAAAAATGAATTTCTTTCTCTAGTTTATATTTATTATACCAATAAAGGTTATGAAAATAATGTTGCAAAGCGTAACGAAAACAACAGATTTCCATTGTTGTTAAACGGCGAGAGAACGGCGAAATATTTGTTCTAATTTTTTACAAAATATTATTTATTGTTGCCCGTACGTGTTTCCAATAAAATAGGCCACAGCCATTATTATTATTATATTGTACCTTAAACAAAAACCACAGAATGTTATCAAACCGCTAATGATCGGAACTATTGCCATTGTTTATGCATTGCGTGCAATAATTGTCCTAGTTTTGATTTTACTGTAAGGGCAATTTAAAACTTTACATGCATAGGCCATATGCACGTATTGAAGAATTTTAAGTAATTGATATTTACTGTCGAGTTTTTCTGTTATTTTTAGAAAATTAGGTCAAATCAAATAAACAGAGAGATATTTCATATTTTGTGCATGAAACAAATGTATTTCAAAGTAATCTAATTGTTATTATTGAAATTGTCAAGAATGATTAAAAAAACATATTAGTACACATGATGCTAATAATTACTTTAGTCAAAGTTTGGAATTTCCTAATTTAATAATGAAAAAAGACGAAAAGTGTAATATGGAAATTTCAATATGTTACTTCTATATTTCAAGACATGATATGATTTCTTCTTATAAAACATTGAAGTTTCTTATAAACTGTACATACATAGTTTTATATTCAAGATTGTTTGAAACCAGACTAATTGAGGACATTAAAAGTGGACAAAAAGAGACCAATCGACGATTTTTTTCACTATTATAGAAATAAACATAATGTTTGTTTGAATATTCTCAGCTTTGTTTTAACCAAATCAAATATAAACGAACTACAAATGACAACTAAAGTTTTATCTTTTTAATAAGAATAGATTAAATATAAAAAAAATCCAATATATTTCTCTATGAATAAGCAATAAGAACAGAGTTCGTTCTAAATGAAAAATATTGAAAGTATAAAAAACAAATAAGAAAAAAATCACGTTAGATCATTGAATTGATTAGATCATATAGGTAGTTGTTTCAGTCGAACAGCAAGTACCAATTTAAAAACGGTTATTCAATTCTAATTGCCGATAAATAAATTTCAAATATTTATATTCATAGTTTTCAATTTCTGAATTTATGAGAATCGTTTAGATCCCATGAACCGATAGTATATTTATTAAACTGTACTTGTGATTTAATCTCACGATTTATAATACCGAGGCGAGTAATAGCATTCCATGATACAAAGTGTGTCTGAGTGAGAGAGAAAGAGAGAAGACGCACTACAAAATTGTTATTTCGTGCACTCTTTGCAAGTACAGAGTGTTGTGGCGTGGTAGTCCAGATGGATGGCCTGGAAATCGTCCATTTATATCAATTATAATTAATTAATTATCGATATTTATCTCGAGGCCGACGATCACGTTAATAACGTTTTAACTCCATCTCATTTTCTCTCTCACCATTCAGCGTTTTCTGAATTTTATTCACTTGCGTTTTAATTATTGCGTTAATTGACACAGAATAAAACAGGCTTTAAAATTGACACATGTATCCTCACTTTATCTGTCCTTTCTTTTTTTTGTGTAATTGAAATAACTGCATTGTTGCCTGAATATTTAAACAAAAATTGGTCAACAACAAATACACAGTCATAAGTTTCTATAAGAAAAATTGAAAACTTGCATTTTATTAACTAAATTTTAGACTCTTCTTCGACTAATCTTCTGCAAATATAATATTATATAATTTTATATTATAAATACAGCAATACCTCGCATAGTGCGGCTACAATCAGTCCGGTTCTTTAATGGCATGTTTGAAATTTTTGAAGCTAACTACATTTTACTTAAGAAATATAAATTCTAAAAAATGAGTATACAAAATATTGTTTATATGTATTTAGTTCCTCGATTAATCCGGTTACAACTGATGAAATGCCATTAGTCCTGATATAAACTAAGTACTTACATATACCAATACTCTCGACAATTTCCAGCAATCAAGCACAAGCTTTTCTCGGCCAGGAATTTGTTGAATTTCCCGGAATGTCTGAGATCTTCTTTCCAGAGAATCAGGTTACAAAAGTACCTGTGTTACTCTTAAATATCAGCATTCTAAAAATCTGTTACTTCTATAAAATTATAATTACATAATAATAATTAAGTAAAAAACATGTTAATTTTCTGTTTTAAATATATATTTTATTTAAAATCTGTATTTACATAAAAAAAAAGTCTAAAAAAAATGTAATTTACAATATATACATAATACTTATGCAGAGTTTAATGTGGTGAATTTTTGAGTTTTTCTGTTGGATTATTATTCTTCAATAGAAGTTCCTTCATTAGAAGTTGCTTCTTTAGAAGATTATTCAGGTTCTCCAAACCTTTTTTATTTTTAATTTGAAAATTGTCTTTAGATACACTCTTTCCATCCACTTTGATCTTGTTGTTAATTTGTCTTAGAGCTTTACGTTTCTCATTCTTGATTTGGCGTACCTTCATGTTTCCGTAAGTCAATTTAAAGATATTTTTCCTATTAACTGCATTACGTTTTCTATGGTCTTTGATTTTCTTCTCGATGTTCTCATCAAGACGTCTATCTGAAAATATATCTTTCAGCACTTGTTTACCGTCCTTCACCAGAACTTCTTTCAGATCCCCAATAGACATCTCCTGGAAGTTGGCCGTCATTTCCGTCATCTCTAGCTTCTGAATGAATACTTGAATTTCAGACATCGTGTTTATAATATACGAGAAGTTTGTTGCTCGAAAGAATTGATGTTGTCGTACCGAAAACTATTCACGAACTGATACCTTTCGCAAGTTTCAGCAAGTATTTATAGTAAACAGGGTATTAAGGGTACCAAGTATTCGCCTTACAATTTTATTGGAGGTGCAATAAAATCAGGTAAACTTTCTCCCTCTACCGCATAAAAGTAAAATTTGTGGATTATTTACACATTGAAAATTCTGAAAATTTTAATTATTAATTCTAGAAAATCAAATCAACATTTACTCACGTGGAAGAAGCACATAGCAACTAAAAGGAAGCAACTGGGCATCAAGTTCGCGAAATTGTACTGGCTGATTTGCAGAAGATCTCCTTTCTCCCTCGACAACAAACTACTTATTTATAAGTCAGTGCTGAAGCCGGCGTGGACGTACGGCACCCAGCTTTAGGGAAAAGTAAGTAATACCAACATCGAGATCCTACAACGCTTCCAGTCCAGGTGCCTGCGAACCCTGGTGCAAGCTCCTTGGAATGTCACGAACGACACGATACAGAATGACATCCAAATGAACACCGTTAAGAGTGAAATCCTTATGTTCAGTGCCCGTTACCAGAACAGACTGGAAAACCACCCCAACAGTCTCGTTGTTTTCTTGTACTGTAGAATGATTATCTTTTAAGTTATTTAGTTTCGTCAATATTTATTTTTAGTTAAGTTGGATTTATGGCCTGGAAATCATCCATTTATATCAATTATAATTAATTAATTATCGATATTTATCTGGAGGTCGACGATCTAGTTAATAACGTTTTAATTCCCCACCATTCAGCGTTTTCAGTATTTTATTCACTTGCGTTTTAATTATTGCATTAATTGACACAGAGTAAAACAGGCTTTAAAATTGACACATGTATCCTCACTTTATCTTTCCTTTTTTGTGTAATTGAAATAACTACTATTGTTGCCTAAATATTTAAACAAAAATGGGACAACAACAAATACACACTTATAAAACAAATAAAGTTTCTATAAAAAAAATAGAAAACTTGCATTTTATTAACTAAATTTTAGACTCTTCTCTGACTAATCTTGTGCAAATATGATATTCTATAATTTTATAACACGATCAGTCCGGTTCATTAAGGTTTGAAATTTTTGAAGGTAAACACATTTTACTTAAAGTCTTAAAAAAATGTAATTTACAATATATATAATACTTATGCAGATTTTAATGTGGGGAATTTTTGAGGTTTTCTATTGGATTATTAATGATATTAGTAATTTTTGAACTTTTACAAATCAAAACATGTTTGCACCACCTGCAATCTTGGCACCACCGTTGAATACTTTGGACGTTGTGTTCCCACATTCTTCATGAATTTTCCTGCTTCAGTTACGCACTGATTCGAAAGATGGGTTTTCGGTTGTCGACTATCCAGGTTTATTTGTCTTCTTGTACTTCACTTGGATCGGCCTACCTCTTAGCATAAATCCATTCATAAATACAAAATATTGTTTATATGTATTTAGTTCCTCGATTAGTCCGGTTACATCTGATGAAATGCCATCAGTCCTGACATAAACTAAGTATTACATCTAGCAATCAACCACGAGTTTTTCTCGGGCAGGAATTTATTGAATTTCCCGGAATGTCTGAGATCTTTTTTCCAGAGAATCAGGTTACACTTAAATATCACAGTATTTCAGTTACTCTTAAGTATCAGCATTATAAAATTTTGTTACTTCTATAAAATTATAATTACATAATTATTAAATAAAAAACATGTTAATTTTTTGTTATAAATATATATTTTATTTAAAATCTGTATTTACATTAAAAAAAATCTTAAAAAAATGTAATTTACAATATATACATAATACTTATGCAGATTTTAATGTGGGGAATTTTTGAGGTTTTCTATTGGATTAGTAATGATATTAGTAATTTTTGAACTTTTACAAATCGAAACATGTTTGCTTATATGGAATCTTAGCACCACCGTTGAATACGTTGTTTTTTCACATTCTTCATGAATTTTCCTGCTTCAGTTACGCATTTGTTCGAAAGATGGGTTTTCGGTTGTCGACAATCCAGGTTTAGGTCTTCTTGTACTTCACTTGGATCGGCCTACCTCTTAGCATAAATCCATTCATTTTCATGGCCTTCTCCACCGATAATGGCAAATTGAATTCAATATGTGCAAAACCCTTAGGTTTTCCGTTGCACGTATCGAATGAAATTTTTGATGGTAAACACATTTTACTTGAGAAATATAAATTCTAAAAAATGAGTATACAAAATATTGTTTATATGTATTTAGTTCCTCGATTAGTCCGGTTACAACTGATGAAATTCCATCAGTCCTGACATAAACTAAGTATTACATCTAGCAATCAACCACGAGTTTTTCTTGGGAAGGAATTTATTGAAATTCCCGGAATGTCTGAGATCTTTTTTTCAGAGAATCAGGTTACATTTAAATATCACAGTATTTTAGTTACTCTTAAATATCAGCATTATAAAAATTAGTTACTTCTATAAAATTATAATTACATAATAATTATTAAATTAAAAAAAAACATGTTAATTTTTTTTATAAATATATATTTTATTTAAAATCTGTATTTACATAAAAAAGTCTTAAAAAAATGTAATTTACAATATATACATAATACGTATGCAGAGTTTAATGTGGGGAATTTTTTAGATATTCTGTAGTATTATTAATGATATTAGTAGTTTTTGATATTTTACGAATCACAACATGTTTGCTTATATGGACAATCTTGGCACCAGCGTTGAATACTTTGGGCGTTGTTTTCCCACATTCTTCATGAGTTTTCCTGCTTCTGTGATGCACTTGTTCGAAAGATGGGCGGTTGGTTGTCGACAATCCAGGTTTATTTGTCCTCTTGTACTTCACCTGGATCGGCCTACCTCTTAGCATAAATCCATTCATTTTGATGGCCTTCTCCACCGATAATGGCAGATTGAATTCAATATACGCGAAACCCTTAGGTTTTCCGTTGCACGTATTGATTGGAATAGAAACACGATTGATTTTTCCGCACCTAGAGAATATTTTTTCTAGCAAATGTGCGGTCGCACCATAATCAACGTTCCCAACAAACACACTTCTTATATCTGCTTCAATCTTCTTTTCGGAGTTCTCATCAATATGTTCAGTTGAAACTGTTTTTTTTATCAGATGCTTATCGTCCTTCAATAGGAGTTTCTTCAGTTTCTCTAAACCTTTATTATTATTAATTTTTACATTGTCTTTTGATACACTATCAGCTTCGATCTTCTCATTTTTTATCAGAATATTCTTCGTGTGTTTGACAACATGTTCTGTTGAAACTGTTTTTATTATCAGATGGTTGTCGTTCTTCAATAGAAGATTCTTCAGGTTCTCCAAACCTTTATTCTTATTAAATTTTACATTGTCTTTAGATACACTCTTTCCATCAGCTTCAATCTTCTCATTTTTTACGTTTTTGATCTTGTAAATTGTTGTAATTTTAGTTACATTATCTTTAGATAAACTTTTTTTGAGAACGTCAATCTTGTTGTTAATTTGTCTTACTGCCTTACGTTTCTCATCCTTCATCTGGCGTATCTTCATGTTTCCGTAAGTCAATTTGAAGATGTTTTTGCTACTAATTGCATTACGTTTTCTATGGTCTTTGATCTTCTTCTCGGTGTTCTTGTCAAGACGTCTATCTGAAAATATATCTTTCAGCACTTGTTTACCGTCCTTCACCAGGACTTCTTTCAGATCCCCAATAGACATCTTCTGGAAGTTGGCCGTAATTTCAGCCATCTCTAGCTCCTCACTGAATACTTGAATTTCAGACATCGTGTTTATAATATACGCGAAGTTTGTTGCTCGAAAGAATTGATGTTGTCGTACCGAAAACTATTCAAGAACTGATACCTTTCGCAAGTTTCAGCAAGTATTTATAGTAAAAGGGTATTAAGGGTACCAAGTATTCGCCTTACAATTTTATTGGAGGTGCAATAAAATCAGGTAAACTTTCTCCCTCTACCGCATAAAAGTAAAATTTGTGGATTATTACACATTGAAAATTCTGAAAATTTTAAAAATTAATTCTAGAAAATCAAATCAACATTTACTCACGTGGAAGAAGCGCATAGCAACTAAAAGGAAGCAGAAGATCTCCTTTCTCCCTCGACAACAAACTACTTATCTATAAGTCAGTGCTGAAGCCGGCGTGGACGTACGGCACCCAGCTTTGGGGAACAGTAAGCAATACCAACATCGAGATCCTACAACGCTTCCAGACCTGGTGCCTGCGGACCCTGGTGCAAGCCCCCTGGAAGGTCACGAACGACACGATACACAATGACCTCCAAATGAACACCGTTAAGAGTGAAATCCCTATGTTCAGTGCTTTTTACCAGAACAGACTGGAAAACCACCCCAACAGTTGTGTCAGTACCACCCCCAACAGTACTGTCGTCAAAATTAATTTTTAGTTAAGTTGCTTTTTTAGTTTTATATTTATTTGTTGGAAGGTTTCTGATGGGAAATCGTTCCGCTCCATGCCTATTTTATTTTCTTTTTTTTGTCTTGTGGTCAAAAAACATTCCACTTATTGCCAAAAATTGGCAGGTTGTGAATAATAAATTATGGATATGAAAAAAAATGATATAAATAAATATTTATTATATGACCTATGGTCAATAGCCCTTTGTTAATATTTTTGTTGTTGCAATAAAAAATACAGTGGAACCTCGCATAACGTGCGATGAATTATAAGAAAATTGATTCGCATTATTGTGTATTACATTAGTTTATGCGGGGAAAATTGTTTAAAATCCGGAAATTTTGGAACGGATTATGCTCGTTAATTGAATGAACTGATAATTTGTAATGAATATCGTTTGACAATTAAATTACAGTTTGAGATCTAAATGTGAAATATATGTTAGATTTTAATGTACGTATTCGTTTTTATTTAATTTTGTTCATTCATAAAAAGAGATAACCAATTAACAGTAATTTTCCGTTTCGAAACTTCGATTATCTGCAATCAACTATTATTACTAAATTACGTTGCCATAAATATATATTTCCTGTATAATCGAAGCGGCTTACGTTTATTGGCTGAAACCCTATTCGTAGGACAGCGTTAAATTAATTGCTCTATCAGTAGAAACATGTAATTAGTAGGAAAATCCGTACTAATTAATAATACTACCACCACCACCAAATATTTTTTTGTATGTTCTATGAGACGATAATTAGATTTCAACCCTCTTCCACCCGAGGAAGACAAATTTCCTAACACGGAAATAGAATGTATACTCGGGGTCTGCAAACTATAAATACATTAATGAGTGTTTAGTATTTTGGGAGGTCAGGAGGACAAAGGGTGCGAGCGAGACCGCCGAAATTTATTAGTATCCAATTATGGACGACTTCCTCTGTTTAATTAGAAACGAGAATTAAATACTGGAACGTTGTTTTCTTCGTCTGCTTCTTTTTCTTCTGCTGTTAGTCGGAAATAAATGTATATAATAAACGTATAAATAACGTAGGGAGTTGTAGGAGAAAACGTCGAAATTAAAATAATAATGGAGACATGGTAATATATCATATTTCATATTTATTCCGCGCCATGTAGAAGTGTGTATGTGCATTTGTCAAGATCGAACTGTCCGATAGTCGTTGACCGCTTCCCCAGACACAGGAAAAAAAACAACAGATATGTTCAATTTTTAAAAAGGAAACTGAAGGAAAATATATAATATGCAGTGGGAATAAAAAAAAAAGAAGCGACGAGGAACTCGATGCAAACGAATAATAAAGGGGGAAAACGCAGCAGTAGTAATAAGTTTACGAATTACAAAAAAAAGTACCAAAAAATAGGGTTTATATTTTTTTTTTCGTTGGATTTGCGATAAAGTACAAAGCAAATGCACTAAACATGCCGTGATAAAAGCCGGTGCCCCATAATCTGGGTGCCGGATAAAAGAAAGATCGGTTTCATGCTAGATTGAGTATTGTCACGATTTCCGTGACCCATATTCGATAAGGCACGTTCTATGGGGTTGCCTTATTATCCACTTAAAATCACCTTATATGTGAACGTTCAATGTTCAATTATGTAACTCTGGCCACTAATAAATGTCAGATTGATGCAGGACGATGCAAGGAAAAATTCGCGCCGCGTGGAAGAAGGAGATAGAGATAGAGAGGCTACGGTTTGGAGTACTTCTACAAAACTACTACTATTGCTATTACTATAACTACAACTACCACGCGCTGAGATGAGATGATAGACATAACGCGTAATATCGTCGGGCGAGCAACAGAGAGAAAGAGTTTGCGAAATTTACTGCTCATTCAAATGTCATTAACATATGTTTGGTTTAGGTGGATTTATGCACGCAAAAGGCTATTTCACTTTATGTCATTCCATTCGCACGGAAGAATACCACCTCACCTCATAAATGTTATTCAATTTTAAATTGCCGCGTAGTTGTAATTCAGCTCCGTATGATAATAATTATAATCCTTAATTGCAGGTAATTAAATACAAATCGGAGATCGAAATAAACCATTAATAATACACATCTTTTTTTTTTGTAATCGCGTACGAAACAATCTAACCTTTGCGAGCACATTCATAAATATGGAATCATGCTTACAAAGTATTTAATTTGAAGATTTAAATAGATAATAACATAATAATTATTTGCAAATAGGTATGGATTGTATAACATTTAATAATATTTATTGATAACCAAATTTAGAAACTACAGTTTAAATGAGTTAAAGGAAACGTAATTAAATAACAAATAAACATAAATAAATAATATACTTTCAATTTTTTCTCTTAATAAATAAACTATATGTTCAGTATACACTTTAACCCCTTGTGGCCCAACTTAATTTTGTCAAAATTATCGCTTTTTTTTTAATAATTAGGTTAAAGAATGAATCCATGATCAAATTTTTCTATTTTTTTTAGTATTTGAAAAAATATGAGATTCCAAATAATTACTCTTTATGTGGTCCCATGATGGAGAACCACTGGCTCACAATGGATTAAAATGAGGATATCCGTTCTAGAAGGTTTATGATTAATATTTAATACAAAATCGGTAATTATCTGTCAAAAAGGGCGTAAAGTCCTGTAAATTGAAAGTTCGTGATTGTCAGAAGACATTGATAGTTCTTGGAAAAAAGTCATTAAAAAATAGTTAAAGGAAGTTCGACGTAAAATATGGCCAAAAGTTTTACTAGTAGAATAAATGATTATGAAAAGAATGTTATCAATTTATTGCGTGCGGAAGACTATGGTTTTCCAATGGAATATTTAGAAAATCTTAGTAACAACGAAGACAAAAAAAAGAGTACAAAATTAAAGATGTTCCTTTAAAAAAAAGGAAAGTTCGTAATTGTCAGAAAACATTAATAATTCTTGGAAATAAATATGTAAGAAATAATACAAGGATGTTCGGCAAATAAAAATATGACCAGAAGTTTTATTAGTAGAAGTTAACCAGAAAATTGCTATGAAAAGGTTATACATTTATTGAGTGCGGAAGATGATCGTTTTTCTATAGAATATTTAGAAAATCTTGGTAGCAATAAGGACAAAGAAAAATGATCATCAAATTAAAGATTTTTCTGCAAAAAAAAATAACAACTAAATATTAAAATAGTACTTAAATCATTTATAAACGTTCATAGATTTTCATTAAAATTATATCCATTCTGGTTATAATATTTTAACCTCTGAAAACGCAGTTTTGTTTAAAGTTGAAATTTCGTTATACTTGAATATGTTAAAATAAATAGATAAACAAAATCAGTCAAAAGCTAAATACAGTCATACATCGCTTAACGTTACTTTCATATAACAAAGTTCGCAATTGTTAGAAAACAGTGATAGTTCTTGGAAAAAAGTCAGTGAGAAATAGTTAAATGCAATTCGTTGTAAAATATGGCCAAAAGTTTTACTAGTAGAATAAATGATTATGAAGAGAATGTTATAAATTTATTAAGTGCGGAAGATCATGGTTTTCCAATGGAATATTTAGAAAATCTTGATAACATCGAAGACAAAGAAAATGAGTACAAAATTTAAGATGTTCCTGTAAAAAAAGTAAAGTTCGTAATTGTCAGAAAACATTAATAATTCTTGGAAAGAAATATGTAAGAAATAATACAAGGATGTTCGGCAAATAAAAATATGACCAGAAGTTTTATTTGTAGAATTTAACCAGAAAATTTCTATGAAAAGGTTATAAATTTATTGAGTGCGGAAGATGATCGTATTTCTATGGAATATTTACAAAATCTTGGTAGCAACAAAGACAAAAAAATGATGATCAAAATAAAGATGTTTCTGTAAAAAAATAACATGTATGTAGCAAAATAAATGTATTATTATCATATGTAATTATAACGTAATTAAATTTCAATTATTCTTAATGATAAGTTTTTTAAATTCGTATTTATATCATAGTTTTAAGTACCCCTTTTATTATTGCACGAACTAACAAACTATATCCAGTAATTAGTCATGTTATGCAGGTAAAAAAAAGGTGATTCGCATACTCCACGGCCCATATAAACTTCTGAGCGTTGTAAAAAAAGAACAAGAACAACAAGAGAAAACAAGAGAGCATAGTTTTCTAATGAAATATTTAGAAAATCTTGGTAACAACGAATACACAGAAAATGAGTACCAAATTAAAAATGTTCCTGTAAAAGTTCGTAATTGTCAGAAAATTATTTCTTTTCTGGTTATATTATTTTAACCTCTTTAAACGCAGTTTTGTTTAATATGTTAAAAGAAATAGATAAACAAAATCAGACAAAAGCTAAATACAGTCATACATCGGTTAACGTTACTTTCATATAACAAAGTTTGCAATTTTTAGAAAACAGTGATAGTTCTTGGAAAGAAGTCAGTGAGAAATAGTTAAAGGCACTTCGTAAAAAAGTAACAACGAAAAAAGTGCTTACATTATATTGAGAAGTTTCTTTTTAAATTATCTCTATACTGGCTATAATATTTTTACCACTGAAAACGAAGTTTCATTTAAATTGATATAAAGATACTTTGTATCTTTTTACAAATTAAGTATTTTTCTTTAATTTAGATGTTGTATATAAATGTTCAATATTTCTTTTGTAATAAGGTTAAAATTATGTTATTTGGGCAGAAAGACTTCTGTCTTTTATTTTACATTTTTCACGATATTTTCATGATTTTTTAAAGAATTTTCAACAATTCTAATGCTTTTGTTTCAATTGTCATTCATCTTTTATAAACATCTCATTAAAAAAAGAAACTCCAAATATCACAATTTAACTGTTTGTGATATAATTCTAAAATAAAATGTTTACACTTACATTGAATAACATTTTTTTCGTATTTTTTAATAAAATTGACATTTTTAATTAGGAATAAACAAAATGTTTGTATTTGAGACTTTTTTAAAAGATTTTAAAATTAAAATTTTGATAGATATTAACACTGCACATGCATTGATCTAAATTATTCTTTTGGAAAAATTTTCTACAATTGATAAACTAATAAACTATAAAGGTTGTGCAATGAAATACTATATTTTGATAGAAATACAGTTTTCCAATTTATTTTATAACTTATTCAATAATAAATCATGTGTATTTTTTGTGATCATTTGTGATTAGCGTTGGTCGCTTATTTTAATGATAATTTAAAATATGTAGTTTATTTTTTCTAGATTTTTTAATTTTCTTTTAATCTCTTTGTTAAAATAAATTATGTATGTAGCAAAATAAATGTGTTATTATCGTATGTAATTATAACGTAATTAAATTTCCATTATTCTTAATGTTAAGTTTTTCAAATTCGTATTTATATTATAGTTTTAAGTACTCTTTTTATTATTGCACGAACTAACAAACTATATCCGTTAATTAGTCATGTTATGTAGGTAAAAATAAGCCGATTCGCATACTCCACGGCCCATATAAACTTCCGAGCGTTGTAAAAAAAAGAACAAGAACAACAAGAGAAAAGCAATATAAAAAAGAACAATCTTAATGCTTTTATGTCGTTGCACCTTCCTGCAGAAAAAATTCCCGCATGCTAATTACACATGCGGCTCCTCGTTCATCACATATTTTCGAACCGACATTGTTCTCGTTTTAATGCCGGAAATTGTATAGCATTGCGCGAAATGCAAATAAAAGAGTTAAACGGATAATACAACAAAAAAAAACAACATCGCCTACAACAAGAACAGCGGCGCTGAGAGAGAAAAATAAATGAAAAATTGTGATGAAGAGGAGCGAATAGCGTGGAGACAAAGGATTAGGTCCTCTCTTTCCTTGCATAAATCATATTCGTTTTGCTGGTTCTCCTTTGTTAACATCTCTCTTTCGGACGGAGCGCATAAATTTGTATTCAATTATGCAGGAGCGAAAAAGAATTTAAAAAAGAAAGAAAGAGTAAAGAGGACGAAACCGAATAAGAAAATCGCGAATGCAGAAAGCAGAAGATAAGCGAGACATGATTTATTTTACACTTCGACGACGAAATCCTGATAACGTAATTTACATCGGATATTTCCTTTCCGTTTTATCAGATGTCCCATTGCCGATTTACAACTGTTAAGAGCGTAATTTTATGATGATTATGTTATGTAATACTTTGCAAATATGAATATTAATAGCCAAAATCAGTCAGATTGAAAATGTATATATTATTAATTAGTTGAAGAATCGTAACAACAAATAAATACATAATTAGATTTATAATATTTATTACATAATGTAATATGTATATGAATTTGATTGCTTTGTCTTCAAATCGTAACAATTAGCAAATACATAAATTATATACCGAAATCTATATTGTAACAGAAACTAACGAATCTATTTAAATTACATACAATATTCACAACCTAATTCCATGAAACATTACAAATCAGTTTGAACTTCAATTATAGTTGACAAGTTTAAAATATATACAGTGAAACCTCGATTAACGAGGTTAATCCGTTCCAAAATTTCCAGATTTTTACTCGTATAGTGAAACATATTTGAAAATACAAATAATATGTGTACACAAGTATAAGACAACCGAAATCCCGACGTTCGAAATCTCGGCTGGCTCAAAATCCCGACATTTCAAGCGTCGGAATTTTAATACAGCCGGGTTTTCGAACGTCGATTTCGATACACTCGGGATTTCGAACGTCGGGATTTCAATAGACGGTCTTTCGGTTGCCGGGCTTGCTATATAGACCCTTAACTCGTTATGCGAAACATCGCTCGTTAAGCGAGTCATTTTTCTTACAATTAATTTTGCTCGTTAAGCAAGGTTCCACTGTACAGTCATAACTCAATTAACCAATAGGACGCGTTTTACGAAATTACTTCATTAAGCGAAAATTTGTTTTTATAGTATATTTTACTATTGACATAATATGAAACACGTTACTTCCTAAAGAAAATGAAAAGTTTTATTAAATAAAAAAAGTGAAATTATTTAATTTTAAAATATAAGTCTAAAGTTGATTTTTTTCTTTCATTTATGAATTGTTCATAAATATTTATTGCATTTAACATTTTCATAAACCAGTTTCATTTTGATTAAAAAGATTTCAATATCATTCAATGCTAACATTTTTGTTGACAGGAACTTTTTAAATTTCATTTTAATTTTCTTTGACTTCGTTGCTAACAAGATTTTCTAAATATTCCTTCTGCATTCAATAAACATCTAAAATCCTCTTCATCGACATTTTTAAAAGCTATTGATTGGGGACACCAAGATAACTTCATTTCTATTTTATTCTGCTAGTAAAACTTCTAGACATATTTTGTTGCGTGTGGGCTTTAAATTAGAATATTTTTATGTTAAATGGGGCTTGAAATTGAGGACTTCATTATATCGAAGATTTTGTTATCAGAGCTGTAATATATAATGCAGTAAAACCTCGTTTAGTGCTTAGGATACGACTTTAGATGACAATCGCCAAAGCAGCGTTATTCAAAGTCACATTATTACTATAAGTCACTAATAGATAAATTTTGATCTTTTTAGGCTTCAAATTAGCGTTAATAGAAGAACCGCTAAACGAGGTCTTACTGTATTTATAAGTACTTTTATGACCTTAATATTTCTTCATAAAAACATTTTAAGAAATTAAATATTAATAATATTTTTTTCATATAATTATGCTACGATATTTTTGGTCTTTCTTAACTATATATTTCGCATTTTTTTTTGAATCTATTGTCTTATGTATTATTAATCAAGGTATAAAAAATGAGCGTGTTATTATTTAAATATTTGTATAAGGTGTGTTAATAATACAATATAACAGGTCAATTAATAACGAGCGAAGACAGGAATTCTTCAAAGTCAATATTATGAATAATAAATAATTGCCTATGATCTATTCAGAATGCTCTAGCTGCATCAATTAAGTATAATGTATGCGTGTCGAATCTAGACAATGTCTTCAAAATAATAAGCCATTTAGTTGAGAGTTTAGCATAACGATTGTTCAAACATTTCTCCTAAACGTTAATTAATCAAACGCTAATGAGTGTCCCGCGCCCATTGTTCCACATTTATGATTTACGGCCACACATCGACGGATTACCATAATCGTTTATTCTTCCAGCACTTTATCCAAATTTATTTCATATTATATTTACGATACAAACGCGATTATCGCAATTGGAATTGAGTTATTAATCATGCCACTAATTAACGTTGGGGGTAGAATGTGGATGGAGAAGGAGAATGAGGAGGTCATTAAGTAATGTACAATGGCGTGTAAATGAAAGTTTTCCTTAGTCTGTTATACTTTTTTTCTGTTATAATCCTTCGTTCATTTCCCATTTTGACAATTATTAATTCCTGCTTTCCTCGTTTTATGGTCCCCTATTTTATGCGCTCTGCGACTCGATAAGAGATTCTCAACCAGGGAATTTATATTATTATTTTTTTTATTTAATTAATTTCGTAATGTATATAAGGCCAACTGCATTAATTAATTAATTATTTCCAACAATGGGAAGATTGATGACCTGCGCGTTTTCTCTATACTCGTAACTATTGTTTGTTAACATGTAAATCGTTAAAAATATGCATATTGCATACATTCATTACAATTATTTTAAATACATGTTACGTACGAATATTTATAAAAGTAATCTTAATATTAATGCAATCTTTTCTCAAATATAGTTAATTTCAAGAAAAAGAACATACAAATATTTAAAAAAAAGTGAAAAACTGAGAAAATGTGGAATAAATAATTGAACAACATATGTGTCGGTGATTAAGAAAGAGGTCTAAGTCAAAAATCTGAAAAAAAACAGTTATTTCGCAAGTGGACTAAATCACTTGCATTCTTGAGAATTTTTAGTATTTAGCAATTAATGATCGTGATGTTGTGTTCGTGATTCCTGAGTATTATTATAAACCAATAAAATTAATCCATTTTCGCTAGAAATAAATGATGCAGACAGATTTTATTTCAAAAAACAAATGGAAGAAGCAACAACAATAAGAGTAAAAGATTAAAGTCTCTTGATTAAAAATTCAATGGATGAATTTAAAAGAATGCTCGATATGAGATGTTGTACAAAACTTCTTTAGAAAATGATACCGAATTCCATGTTTTAGATCTTTCATCCTAAAGGAGAATCCCATAATTATACGGAAATATCCCATTACTTTGCTTCTATACAACGATTATACCAATAACAGAAAAAAACTTAAAAATATTATGGATTTACTACCTTACAATTACCAATTTACCATATTTTAAATTACTTAAAAAGTACTAAGATTCAATTTCCGAAGAAATTGAAGATAACCAGAAATGATACAAATAATTGAAAATTATTGAATTTCTAATAATATTAATTATTGTAATTGTTATAAGTCTCTTTGAAAACATTCTGTTAATTTTGAAAATTGTCTAAGAGATTTCAAGCTAGAAAAATCACATTTCTTTATAAGCTATACACAAAATTTCACAATCATAAAAAATGTTTACTTGACAAGAGTAATATTTTATTATATAGTATAAAAATAGTTTTTAATGAACTCGAAATGAACGGTAAATGACTTAGATCACTTTCATAATCACAAGAAGTGTTAAACAAACTCACTTTGAGTATATAAAGGATATGAGAATATGAAGATTTGTGTCTTAGAATACAAGAATTTATTTTGTAACAACAATGTAATTTATTTGAAGAAATAGAGTGATGATTGTATTTTTCTGTTTAAAAAAGAAATATTCTTGGATTAAATAATAATTATTTATAATTGGATTTATATAATGCAAAATTATTGAATATGAATTTTGTTATTTTCTTCAACTTTGAACTAAAATTAAAAATTTCACACTGCATTATTATTTTCAAAGTTTTTGTTTGAAAAAGCAGAAGTGTATAAATCTTTTTTTTTTTAATTATTATAATTGTTTTAAATGAATTTTGAACATTAATTTATGAATATTGTAGCATCCTTTTGTTGTTAATGGAAATTTAAGTAGAGGAACAATTATAAATGAATTTTAATTTTAAATAATTTATCCTAAGAGGAATCGCGCATAAGTTTACTTCATTCGAAGAAACAAACCGTTAATTATAAATGGTAAAAAATTCTAAATGTAAGCACATTATACGTTTGTATTCATTCCTCTCGTTTTTTTTTTCTCTATTTGAATTTGAATAAAACACAGTAGTAATGCAGTAGTTGTAGTAGTGGTGGTAGGTAGGTAGAGATGGATTACGCAACCAGGAAATGGAGGCATTACAATTCCACACATGCGGAGATAACAATTTCTCTTCCTCTTTTGTGTCCATTCCTGCTCTATGGTGTACGTATGCATGCATTTACCGTGGGCGCCCTTCTCATTCGAAACCATCATAAACGCAATTAACATAATTTTAATTACTCTCGCTCTCCCCCCTCTCTAATTAGCTTGTTCACAATAATTTCGTTTCCATAAATTATCATCGGAAGGCAACAACCAATGGGATCGCATCGTTTCAACTGTGAATTACATCCATGTATTCTAATAATTAACGTCTCTGAATATGAATATATGGGGCGTTTTTTTTTCGGGGTCGCAGTCGGCAACCGTGACTCTTCCAAATGACCAATCACAGAGCAGAATTCACAGTGACAGAACAAAAGAAATATAATTAAATAAAACGTTGCTTGAAGAATGGTGGAATTATAATATATTTTATAAAATTCATTGAATTTTTATATGAAATAATGTTTGTTCTTGGAAAAAAGGTCTGCTTTTATTATTTTTATTACTCAATGTATAGATTTAATTAAGTAAATTTTTATACTACGATTTAATGCTTACTTTTCATGATTTTTGAAGTATTTATATTTTTTTTAGTTATAATTCATAATAAACTATTGAAATTTCTTAAAAGTACTGATGTAATCTAGAATAAGGTTAAATAAATTAAAAAAAGAATCTTGTATGAAATTGGAAATAGTTAATTTGAAAATAACAAATTTTGGTCATTCGATAAAATTGAGGGACAACAATAAATATTTGTGTACAAAGATCTGAACTCAAAACATATAGGCAAAACATTTTTATTAGAAAATACTTAACAAAAATGAATTCAAATTTTATGAGGTTGTAAAGGGTGTCCCGAAATTAACGCAAGATTTGTGCAGTGTTGGAAACCCCAGAAACAAAAACATTTTGACACTTTACTGCACAAAGGGCGGCAAATTAAAATATTGCGTTAATTTTGGGACATCCTTTATATTAGTTGTATATTGTTTTTTCTCCTAATTTTCACGGAAACTTTGCAAGTTTAATTGAGATATTTCATTAATTTTTAGTTTATTTTAAGATGTTAGTGCCTATTAGCAATTAAATATAAAATAATTACAATTTCCCTAGAAGGAAAATCTTTGCAAGAGTTCATAATGAATTCCTTTTTTTTTGTTACAACATAATTATTTGTATAATTATTTCAAATATTGTTATTATTAGATTTGAAGTGCGAAAATTTCACCGAATCTTAAATAAATTGTTTCTACTTTTATGCATTGACTGTATTATATTTCGTTGAGTAGTCAGAAAAGAGGAAAATTAAATTCTTCATAATTAACCAGATAATCAAGCAAAAAATGTATACAGCAATACCTTGAATAGTCCGGATCTGATATGTCCGGTTTGAAAATTTCAAAACAAAATAAATTTTAATTGGGCAAAATTAAATGAAATTCTAAAATATTCAAATCTCTTTCGTGCTGTTTATTTTTAAGTCATCGTGATGTTTTTTTTAAGTCCTCGATTAGTAAGGTTTCAAATAATCGAGGATATTGAAACAACATAATGATTTGTATAATTATTTCAAATATTGTTATTATTAGATTTGAAGTGTGGAAATTTCACCGAATCCTGTCAATTGAAGGGTGTATCCTGCGTGCAATCCACGCATTGAGCACACCACACCGTATGATCTACAGAACGGAGAGTTCCCGTTCCGAGGATCACGCACATTCATCATAATTACAGTATTTACGTGTCCCCCTAATTAGATGGTTAATTAGTATTGGGATCGTAAATCATTACGGATAATTTCGTTGTCTGACAAAGCACCCAGACGGGCACGGGGTATCCGTCTTCCTGTTTCCTGTCGCCCTCAGGACAACATTCAACACTCATCGAGTGAGCGAGAGAGCAGCAAACATTCATCACGTCCCGAGAATTGTTTACACTTATGCACATACACACATCCATCTCATATTTATATACGCATGCACAAACAACACACATATTGTTTGTTTTTGTGAAAGTTGATAAAATATTATGATTAAATTGCAAATTAAATTTAATTGTCTGTTAAGTAATGATTTATGCAGTCCGTACGCTCCGCACATAAATATTACCCACCTAATTAAACTTATTATAAATAACAAGAGGGAAAATAATACGTTCTCCTTCACTTTTATACAACGGACACGATGTATCTGCAATTAAGGCATTTTCATTCGATTATCGAAATACTATTCACTATGTTCACTATACATTCATAACGTTCCACCTAAATATGACTCGCATTACTTATAATATGTTCTTTTAATTGGATTAACATTTGAAAATGCACGGGAAACTAATTTATCAAAAATATATCTCGATGGCTTCTTGGAACGTGAATATAATACGCTGCTCGTTGCATTACATTCTCGACTCGTAAACAAATGTCAATAATTAATGTTTTCTCAGCAGAAGTAATCATTCATATATGTATACACGTTTGTTTTCTATTATTAATCAAACTTTGACAAATTTCACTTATTACTATTTTATTTGAACAACATTCGCAATTGATTTTGTTTGTGTTTTCATCAATGATATGAAGTTTTGAGAAATGGATATTAAGTATTTTCAATATCAATAATCATTATTATAAAATTGTGCATTCCATTTGCAATTGAATCCTTTAATCCGTTATATATTAATTGGGGGCGAATAATAGTCGAATCATTAAGTCGCCCTACCCACGATTTCGTGGGCGCCGGTTCAAATCCTGGTCAAGCCAGGCCCTTTGTGAGCCCTCTCGGTAGAGCTTGCAGCAATAGGTTTAGCATATGAACCTTTAACCAAGTCGATCAACAATGACAGTGTTAAGAATAGCAGCAGATTCACAGTGAAAGGAAATAGTGGAATAGCAGAGCATGAATATACTACTGAAGTTAACCAAATTAAAAAAAAAAGCAAATCATCATAATCCTATCCATCCTAACTATCCATCTGGAAAGATTGTCCATTTAATGTCAATAAAATTATAAGTCATAAAAAAATATTTAATTATTTTTTAGATTATTATTCAAATTATAATATAGTTATAAAATCAAAAACAACTTTTTAATTTATTATATATTTTCTGTATTCTTTTGTTTCAAGTTTGTTTAAAAAATTATGTAAACTAAAATATATTTAAATTATTTATTACCATCAGCAATTTTGATTTTCATTTATAAGTCACAAAAAAAAATGATAAATGTGATTTCAAAATTGAACAGAAATTATAGATTATTAACTAAGTTGTTAACAAATATATTGAGATTTGTTAGTAACATATACATTTATGATCAACAACAAACTAATTCTATTGCAACATTTACAAAATTCACAGTAAATAGAACAGAAAAAGAGAACAACATGTTAAGGAAGTGTTAAGGATAGCAGCAGATTCACAGTGAAAGGAAATAGTAGATTTTTTTTCTGTTGAACTTAGTTTCGTTAATTAATTAATATTATTAATATTAATATATTGAGATTTGTTAATAATATGTACATTTCTTATAAACAGCAAATTAATTTGATTGCTACATTTATAAATAAATAGTAAATAGAACAGAAAAATACAGTACTTGAATGCATTTGAACTTTGGAATTATAATTGAAATAACATTAGAATTAATTAAATGTATTAAAATAACGGACAGCAAGGATAGACAACAGCCCTTTGTATGTTGTTATTGAATAAATTTTGTTCATTATTTCATAAAATTGTTTTTAATTATCTGGGTTTGTGAATGTTGTTTGTATTTTTTTTGTACACAAGATTTTTTTTTACTTTACTACTAATATTATCCATTTTTCAGTATGATTGTCAGTATTGAAAAGATATTCAAAATATTTATAAACCTTACATTTATTTTTTTATTACATAATCATAAAACCCGAATTTTCACTCAATATACGAAAAACGTACCTCTATTATTAAATAATTTATCTATATCAAAATAGAAATTTAATATAATAATATTTATGGACTTTTCTTAGAATTAACTATAGAGAACATCTAGAAATATTTATTTTTATTAGGACAACATTTATTAAAATTTCATTAATTAGTCAGAAAGGAAGGAAATAAATTCTTAGTAATTAACTAGATAATCAAAAAAAATGCATACGTAAATTTAATACCTCGAATAGTCCGGATTCGATCTGTTTGGTTTGAAATTTTCAAAACAATCTAAATTTTGAAATATCTCTATTTAAATATTATTTTCTTTATAGATAAACAATTATTTCTTTATACACTCAAATCTCTTTTATGTTGTTTATGTTTATGTTATTGATGTATTTATTATATTACTAAGTTTTTCCGTCCTAATAAAAATATTTGTAAAGCTTAGATTTTTTATTACTTAACAATAAAACTCATATTCACCAATTTTTATACCAAAAAACGTTCATCTATTATACAATCATTTTTCTACATAAAAATATAAATTTCTTATGAAAATAAACATAGACTTTCATTTGAATTAATTATAGAGAACATCTAGAAATATTTTTATTAGGGCAACATTGATAAAATTTTCGTCGAGTAGTCAAAAAATAAGAATGTTTAATTTTTTATATTTAACCAGATAATTAAAAAATTGTATACAGCAATACCTTGAATAGTTTGGATCCAATCTGTCCGGTTTTAAAATTTCAAAACAAAAAATTGAGCAAGGTATCTATGCGAGGTATCGATGTAATTGTTTTGACAAGTTTTGTGTTTTTTTTGTCTGAATGTATTGAGTGTATCTAAATAGAAAAATGATATATTTATTATGAACTTTTAGTTTTGTAGGCAATTATCAATAATAGCGAGAATTCAGAAATGAAGAAAGAAATGATGATGGTCGAGAGTTCCACACGATGCGACGGTGTTTCTCCTTTTGTAGATCATCGTCCGGCGGTGGCCATTAATATTTTTATTTGTCTCTCCTTCGTTTTTCTTTTGAATGCAGTAGAATTTACAGATGTTCAGTGGCAATAAATGTCCTTGCTAAAAGGAAACTTGGATTATAAAGCAAATGGCATGTGTTCCATCCATATGTCACACGCGGCCGAACCGCAGGAAGACGAAGATTTGCTTCGTCCTTTTCTCGTCGACGCTTGAGAAGAAGAGAGAAAGAGACAGAGATCGTGAAGAAGCGTCTCATTTATTTTTCGCTTTGCTTTTTCTTCATCTTCATCTCTCTTCTCCACCATTCGTTCTCTATTCTATGAATCCACCCAAAAAAGGCGATCCTATATTCCGCGAATCCCTTTCAAATAATATCAAAGTCTTCTCTTCTATATAAAGTGCGCTCCTATTTTTATGCAACGTCCAACCGACCGAGGTCTGGTCATAATCTATGGCTACCGGTCATAGCACACGTATCATTTACAGGCGTACACTTGCATATTGTTTATAAAACGCGCGTCCAATAAACATTTCTAATTTACACATTTTTCCTATTTATAGAGCAATTTGTTATGTCTGGCCAACGCATAAATCCCAATGATATAATGTTTGTTTTCACACGATCCCCTGCCTGCCAGTCCACCGTTCTCCCGCACTCCCATTGCATTCTTCGTTCTCTCCCTGTCTCGCCCATTTGTTTTTACTACATGTACACCAAACACCCTTCCAATCCTATATGCTATGTGACTGTATAATTTTCAAAATAAAACAGGAATCAGAAGAGAGCATTAAATTATGCATGTGCTCGCCTCTCTGCCAGGTGAAACACACTCTCCCGCTTTGTGCGGTGTACGTATATGTATGTTCAAGTGCGAGCGAACATTTCTGTATTGCGGAAAATGCATGGCCATGAATAATTCAATTAAAACCGCAAACAGTGTGATTAAATTAAAATTTCATGCAACTGCAGCTTCTGGGTTACGTTTCCAGCCGACCGTTTCGGTCGCCCCGTTACGTAACACACTCGCTCGAGCACTTCGCATCCTCACCCATTCAAACACTAATTGTTATCCACGTACAAAGCTAAACCTATTTCATATATTTTGTCCTCCATTATCTCCAACTATTTTATGACAGTTTTTAATGAAATCACCAGTTTGAGTTGTGCATCCGCTATTGTCGTCCAATATATTAACAATCTAGTTCATTTGAACATTCAGTAAATTAATTTAACACGCAATTAATTGAATTTGACTACCCGTTGAAATATTTCATTTACCATTGTTGTCTGAAATGAATTTATTTTATCACATGCATTTTAATTATAATTAAATTATTTCCATATAATTTTCATAAATTGTGAATAAAAAGGTTCTTATGTATGTTCTATTTATATTCAATCACATTTTGGTAAATGTTACCTCTAATAACAAAGTTTCGATATAGTGTCCGCATTTTCAAGCCCGATTTAACATAAACAATATTTCAATGTAAAAAAAAATAACATCAAAAAATTTTCTAAGAAGAAAAGTACCCAAATTTCTGTCATAGTATATTTATCACTAGAAATAAAGTTTTCTTTACCAAAGAAATTGTTTTCTATATTGTATAGAGCAAAGGATATTTAATTTAGTTTTTAGTAAAAACAAGTTTAGTAGAAATAAGTTTAATGCATTACCAGCCCCGTCAAAACATTTTTATAAATATTCAAATCCAGTTCTTAATGAGAATTAAAATATGTACGTAGTTATCAAATCGTATATAAATCATTCAGATTTGTTTCAAATTTTTGTTATTCTTCAGACAATAGTTTTTGTAATGACAGATTAATTCAACTGAAACAAATTATAATTACCCTATTGATATATATTCCGAAATTATATAAAGGTTTGCGCACAAGTTTTACAAAAAATTTACAACATCAGTAAAGTTTGTACGTCGAATTAGAATAAATTCTTACTTTAACTTCTTGGTTCGAATAGTGTATGTAAGGTGTCTCAAAATTCACGCAAGAAGTAATTTTGATAGAAAATACCGGTTTCTAAATGCAATTGTTTGTATATTAATGTTTTTTTTATTGTTTCATGACGTATTCAGTATAAGGTTATGTATTACGTAATACTTTAAAAATAATTAAGGTTTGGTAGCTAGAGTTTGCTATTTTCATACAGAGTATGGTTGAAATAGAGATTAATTAAAAAGAAACAAAGAAACTGCATCAATTAGATAATCCAGTTTTTTGTGCCTAAATTGCAAGATATCCTTTAGTTGTGTAAACAATTTATCAATCGTAAATTTATAGGTAACATCGACATTAAGTAATGTAAAACAGGTAAGTGCAGTGTGATAATAATATTAATTTCATGTTCTGAAAACGAAATTTCAATATTTAAATTACTAAGAATTTTGCTGGCACTTTATTTCAATTGATAGAATTGTACAACCATGTGCAATATGTTATTCAAAATCAAGAATATTTTCATTCTAAATTAATTTTTGACGTACTATTAAAGAACTTTATTTTATAGGGATCAATGAAATAATTTTTCATTTGTCGGATTTTAGTAATAATTGGTAAACCAAATGAATGAAAAACTACAGAATTTTTTATAAAGCGTTAATTTCGGTAATCATATTAGCCGGAAAAATTCTATTTAATTTGAAATATTTTGTTACAAAATTTTTAATTAATTTATACTTTTTTTTCCAAATATCCCAATTTTTCGTTCAATATAAATTCAGATTTATAACTTATTAAATTTTACTACCACAGCTTTCATATACTGTGATAAGATACACAATGATGTGTAAAATCTTTAAAATAATTTATCATTACTTTATTTATTCTATAGGCAATTTTCGTGTCTTAAATAAGATTAGGATAATTTAATTATTTCTAAGTATGATCGGGATAATCTGTTATCACAAAATATACATTTATTACTGAAAAAAAGTACATTGTACTCACTTTGAACGTAGTTGGTTGGCCAATGTGTGAACGCAGTCCCATTAATTTCACATTCTAGAAATTTATAATAATAAAAGACACTGTCGAAATCCCGACATAAAAATGTTATTGTAGAAATTTATAATAATAAAAAACACTGTCGAAATCCCGACAGTGTCTTTTATTTTTATGGTAGTCGGGATTTTGATTGTCATGATTATAGTAGTCGAGATTTTGACACATTCGGGATTTCGAACGTCGGGATTTCGGTTGTCGCTCTTACGATTGCCAGCGTATATTTATATATATATTAGTTTCTTTATTTAGTTTAGTAGATGAATAATATTAAAACTAAATATGTTAACAATTAAAATTTATATTATTTTATGTTAAATGATAATAAAAAAAAATAGCAAGATTATTGCGGAGAAACTTTAACCTGTGAACTTTCCCACGAGCGGATGAAGTAATTGAATCGGTAACGATTGGAGTACCTTTTTCGTATAAACAGTATTCATTACAAATGAAGTCATAAAGTGGTAAATAATGGTCAACGGTTATTTTAAATGTTATAATAATATAAATAATCATTTCAACCTTTTCAATGAAAATTCCTTTCTAAATCGACGAAATGATTTCGCAGTAAACCACGCGAATGCATTTAGAGGTATTATTGATTCAATCATATACGCAAATCGTGAATACATACATTTGAATCAAAATTCATAATGCTAAACTCATTTCTGCAACAATTTGCGCAATTGTAATTATATAACTGTTGTTTTTTTATTATTATTTCATTGATTTCACTCACATTCATTTCATATGATTCAAATTAATATATAAATATGTTGGTAATAAATTATTAATAATAACGTAGATATATTTGAATTAATTTAAATCAAATTTGTTAATATTTACAATTAACTTTATTAAAATTAAAAAATGAAATATGTTCGTCCATATTTATTTCATGTAAACAATTTTTACATTTGTAATTATTTTCGTAGTAAGAACGAAGATTTTATTTTTTTGAACAGAAAAACTAAGTATTTAATACAAAAAACTAAGTTATAATTGAGCAAAATATAAATACATTTGAAAAAAATTCTACACAAAATTGTTTTTGTATACATAATTGATAATTTTATATAATCCTCGATTAGTCCGGTTTCAAACACCATAGGCATATTTAAAACCGGAGGTCTATTAACAAATTTTGTCTTATTTAATATTAATTTATATTGCACAATAACATATACACACATTAATACATTTCTAATATAACACAAGACATTCTTACAAATGCAAGTTATTCCATACATAATAATGAGAAGTGTAAAAAAATGCTCGATATGTAATTGTGACTATATCACATTGATAAATGACAAATTCCTAAGATTTTTCATTAGTTTTAAATGGAATTCAACAGCGTCTGGCTACATTATTAGGAAACGAGCTCTAAAACTGCATCGATTACTGTCAACGTTTTAATATATGCAATTGTTATACATAAATATCCGCAATCTACAGATAGAGATAAATGTAAATAAACAATATTTTACAATTTGTTTGCATTCCTATAAAAGGACATACATTATTTTCATGACATATGTAGGTTGTAAAACTATATGGAATGTTCTATTTTTTTATATATACAAGTAAATTTTAAATAACATTTTACAGTGATGCAATTTTAATTATATAATAATTAATATAAAATAATAATTTATAAATGCTTCCCAACCGGGAAAGGACTAGAAAGAACTGTTCGCTCATTATATATGTATACATATTTGTGATGTGTGCCGTGAAAAAGTTTCGGAAGCACTAGTTTAGAGAATATATCAATTTCCTAAAATTTTATAATTTACCATTTTTTTATATAGTTGAAAGATAAAGATGCTTTCATTTTCTAGAATTACTAATTGAATTTTAATTTTCAGAATTATAAGTTTATGTTTAAAAGGTATAAAAAATCCATAGTTGTTACTTGTATTGCGGTAAATGGAAAAAGTTTGTAGTCAGCAACAAACTTTGCATCTATTTTAAACACGATGTTTGAAATTGAAGTATCTAGGAAATTCAACAACAAAATTTTTGTTTTAGAAAAAGTTAATAAAAGTGAAGACATCCAGAAGATGTCTATTGGTGATCTGAAGGAAGGTTTAAAAGATTATTTTTAGATAAACGTATTATGAGAACTTCGAAAAGAAGATCATATACGATAGAAAAAGTATCATTACAAGTAATGCAGTTAATAGCACAAACAACGCTCCACGGTACAAGGATGTTCCAGAATTTCGAGGAGACCGGATCGAAACCTGTAGAGAGATGATTGAAGTCTCCAGTAGAGAAGAGTTTTAGATATTTTTGTGCGGGTCCAGAAATTCCCCTCAATAAAAGGAAGTGGCGCCCGGAATCTTCCCACGTCGAAACTCACGCCCAGTCGGCTTGAAGATTTGCATACTTCACATTTGTGTATTTTGTACTCGATTGCAACATCTTCATGTTGGCTTACGAAACCATGAAGGAAGGACAGATGAAGAATGAGAAACATAAGGTTTCAAGACATATCAGCAAGAAGATCGAAGTCCTCAGAAAAAAGTTTAATGGTAAAGGTAATGTAAATAATACCACAACCATTTACAAACTGACTATCAAACACACGAAGAAACTTCTGATAAAAATGAGAAGATCGAAGCGGATGGACTTAATAGGAATAAAGGTTTGGAAAACCTGAAGAAATTCCTAATGAAGGACGACAAGCATCTGATGAAAGAAACAGTTTCAACTGAACATGTTGATGAAAAGAAGATTGAAGCAGATATAAGAAGTGTGTTTTGTTGGGAACGACCGCACATTTGCTAGAAAAATATTCTCTAACCCTAAAAAAATTATCTTCCCGAACATCCTTGGAAATTCAAGAAATTCCCATCAGAGAAAACTCGTGATTGATTACCAGAAAATGAAGAAAATCTTTTAACAAAACCAATACTAATCCTATAACAATGATATACAAAATAAATTCAGAAACATGTAGTTTTTACATCTCTTTTAAGCTAACGTTTTTTTTTTATAATAATCCATGTTTAATTTAAATAATTAATAATTATTAATATAAAAATATTTCAGAAATTGCTAAACAAAATAACAATCTAAAAGAAAAAAAAAATTTAAACAGTTAGAAATTGAAATGTATTCAAAATGATGTAAAATTTAATTATTTTCCGACATTTCAATTAGTTCAAAATCGTGCATTTTACTGGAGGCGAATTTGATTTCAAACTTAGATTAAGTTTCAACCCTTTTACACTAATTAAATAAAAATACAATAGACGAAATTGTAGAAGCTAAAAAAAAGAAACTGACTCGAAAACCGGAAATTTTTAATTAACACCGCTTCGTCTATGCAATCTAAATTAATTTCTACAGTCCTTCTACCCGGTATTTGTGGAATTCCGATATATTTTGTTAACTGTCTGCTGCTATAAAAATAAGAGAAATAGAAACGTATCAAGACAATTAAAGTTTAAACTCGAGTAGTTCTTTAAGTATCTTGTGGTTTGTTGCCGGTTCTTGTATAATAGATAATTAAAATGTTGCGGCTGGCTTCGGGTTTGTTTCTTTTTTCCTAGTTTTATATTATTCTTTTCATATATTTTTTTAGTAACTATTTCCATCGTGGTATTGGTCGTATGTTTCGGAATAGGAATGGTTAATAATTGGGCAATAAATAGTAAAGGAGTAGGATGATTTAAAATTCTAATGGACGTATAAAGAAAGAACTAATTGAAGTGTAAGTTATATAGTGGGAGTCTCATTAAAGTTGGTTGCTTAGTTCTCTTAGCAGGTGATCCTTCTCGCTGACACATTGACTTTGTAATGGGACAGGTGGAAGCGAAATGTTAATTGAACGCGAGGTGACCACTCTCTATAAGGAAGTGCACATTGCTGGGCAGATGAACGGGGGACTCCCCCGCCGGCGTTGCTTTTATTACGAACAAACATAACTCGTATTATGCAAATGCTCGGACGCACTTGAAACGCGCTCTCTAAATGCCCCGAAAAAAATATATATGCTTGTAGTTACAACAAACCGAACATGCTTCACCCCTACAACAAAAAAAAAGGAGCTCAGAGTTATGGCTCGAAGGGTCCTGTTAAGCCATGTGACGGATACCATGTAATCCAATAACTTTTATATTATCTTCAGGACTGTCACACACGTCTCGTCCTTATTATTTTATATATTTTTTGTGTGTACACTTCTTTTCCTACGTTAACGTTATCTCGGTTAGTTCATCAACCGCCTTTTCTTTTAACGTCATAATTTTGGAACTTACACCCTGTTGTTTTTATTTATTATAATACCGTAATCCACACCAACTATTAAATTACTGTATGGCGATAAGCGGGACATTAAAAAGCACGAAACAGTTGAATGCGGAAAGGACATTATTTATTTCACCTTAACATCACATATTTTCACCAAGCGTTTATTACCTGTAATTTTCCAACTGCAAATTAAGTATCTCTATTAATTATTTCTAAATGACGGTATGCATATTATATTCGTTCGCTTCGCATCAAAACAAGCTATAAATCAAATCGATTGTTTAATGCCACTGACGATGATTTACGCGTTAAAAAATAATAATTAATTTGAATATGAAAAAATATAAAGAATATTTAATTAATTTGTAAATACGTTTATATGTTAATATATTTTCTTCAACAATAATTCATTCTTTATTACAACATAAAAACACGTATTATTTAAATTAATTATTAAATATTAAAAAAAATAGATTAATTTGTCAATTTTTACAAAAACACAGATTAATTCTTATTATTTAAAGAATTACGTATGATTTAAACCTGATTTTTTTTAGCAAGTAGAGCAAATTGATTTTTTCTATATAACAAAACACTGCTATTTCCTTGGTCAAAAAACTTCTTTCTTTTGGATATAGGAATGAGTTCATTACGTTGTGTTTCAATAAGCATTTTAACCTGCCTGATATTTGCAATCAAAATTCTAAGATTTCGAGGAATTTTCTTTGTACATTTGATAATGCACATATGGTTCACACAACTCACATCATATTTGTTTTTTCAAAGAATACCTCGAGTTTTTCTTTCCCAATGGCGAGGATTTATATATAACACCACCAGTGATATTTAAATGAAATAAATAAAGCACATTTTTCATTTAGTGTATCCACACTTGCTTTAGTCTTATTATAGAAATGTATGATATCAGTTTTTTTTTGTATTTTTGTGCATAGTATTAGTGTTTGTCGTTTTTGTAGATGGGAAACGAAAGTTATTCCATTTTGAAATCCAAATATTGATAAATATTTTAAGCACGTATTTGCTATAGACGGGTCACTTTGACCCGACATACACTATAAAATAAAATAAGTACCTGTAAAATGCACAAATATTGGAATAGCTAGAATGTCAATCTCTACAATTAAATTATAATAGAATACTAATTAAAACAAATATTAGGTGATTCGCTCTGACCCATTCGTAGTGCATATAGGTTAATAATTTTGATGATGTGTGTCGTATTTCTTTTTATTGAAAATCTCAAATAAAAAATTATGTGAAATTTTTTATAAAAAGAGTTATTCTTGAAAAGAATATTCATTAATTCGAATAACTAGTGATCATAGAAATAACATAATGGTGATACACGACAAGGAAATACAAAAATTTGACGTAATTTGAACCTTTCTCGTAATATTTATATAAATTATAATTTTACATTTATTATAATTTTATATCAAATATGTGTTTTTGTAGAGACTAGAAACAAATTTGATCAATTTAGATTTGCAATTTTTAGAATCATTTGGAACTGTATAACATACAGTTTAATAAATATAATAAAGTGAAATATAAATAAAATATTGATCTAAATTTTACTTTAGGAAATTAACTTAGTTTAACTTTTTTTTTCACAAAATATATTCGACAAGTTTCTTTCAGAAATCAGATACTAATATATTCGAATGTAGGTTTTATATATATATCTAAATTTGTTTTCAAGTATAAAAACTGAATATTTAAATATCTTAAGTTCTTATATAAAAATATTGTCAATACATTATGATTATAATATTGGCGTTAAGTAAGGAAATTCGAAATATAAAATATTCAAATACCCGAAAATGTAAATCCAATTCATTTTTATATTTTATTTATTTATATTCTTTATGAGAGTACTTTGAAAACAATTACAATAAAATTTACTAAATAGGTCATTATAACTTTGAAGCAGCTGACTTTTTGATTTATGATATTTATATTATTGTATTGAGTTTTTTATTTTGTAATTTTACTGTTTCAATAATAATAATATGTATTTTACTAAATAGAAAATTAATATATTTAATATAAAATACAGTAATATCGCTCATAGTGCGGTTTCAATCTGTTTGAAAATTTCAAAACAAACTTCGTATTAAAAATTATAATTAAATAAATATGATTTCCTTTAAATATTCAAAATTTTTGTCCTATTCATTTCTATTTTAATTAGTTCCTCCCTTGATTACTTTCAAACAGGAACTAATTAATCGCACTATGCGAGAAGTATTACAGTAGTATAAATTGTTATATAAATTTAAAAATATTTTATTAAAAAAACTTATGTACGTTAAAGCTATTATTTCTGAGAAAATTTAATAGGAATAATTGTCAATTACTTTCCCTCCAATTAGTTTGTTCAATAACGAGGAGAGAACTAGATTGTGTAGTAAAAAATAATTGCATTGGATCGTATCAAATTTAATGTTTACAAAAATAAATAACAATTTTATTACAAATCTTTTAGAGAATATTTTGAGAACAATTACAATAAAAACTATATTATTATATTTACTAAATAGAAAAATAATATATTCTATATAAAATACAGTATACTTCGCATAGTGCGGTTTCAATCAGTGCGGATTTATTATAGTCCAGTTTGAAAATTTCAAAACAAACAAAATTTGAATTGACCAAAATAAATTTTGAGAATTAGCACACAATTTTATACATAATTAAACATTATTTACTTCATACAAACAAAAAAATGTGTCCAGTTTATTTCTATTTTAAATAGTTCCTCGATTAGCTTCAAACAGGAACTAATTAATCGCACTATGCGAGTAATCTGTACAAAAATGTATTTATAATAAAATTGTTATGTAACGTTAAAAATAGTTTATAAAAAAAAACTTATATACATTCAATTACTTTCCCTCTAATTAGTTTGTTTTATAACGAGGAGAGAATTGTGTAATAAAAAATAATTGCATTGGATCATATCAAATTTAATATTTACAAAAGTAAATAACAATTTCATTATTTATATGTGATTTGTACATTAAAAACACTATTATTATGTATGCCATTAAGGAAATAGATTTTTTTTCATTCGCCTTCCAATTAATACCACACGGTTTCATATTCATAAACGGCCTTCCTTAAAAGCGGGATAATATTCGCCTCATCCTCGCCTTCTTTCCATTCAAATCTGGACAAGCAGAAAATAACTGTAATTACCGAAGCCTATGTAATTTTAAGGTAAAACAGAGGAAACTCGTTATCTTAACAGCCGGTAATCTCACAAACAGTAAGGAAGGGAAGGAACGTTCGGCTTCTCAGTAGGAGTCAGAAGCACAGACTGAGGTTGTGTAAATATCGATGGTTATCGGGATAAAGGAGAGAACCTCTAATAACCGTTAATAATGTGGCATTACAGCAGGAAAAGGCTTATTTACAAAAACAAAAAATATTTCAATTAATATTCACGCATCTCCGAAGATCCAATCTCTTCGCTAATCAACGATAATCAGAATATTCCAGAAGTCCAACTACGAAACGTTTCTTTTTTTAATTAATTTCAAAACGTTTAATTGGCGCATTTTAATATTCAATTAAAATTCTTTCGATAATTTAATGGCAAATTAAACAATTCATTAAATCGCGTTCATTACTACTAGTATTTTTCGTTCTCAATTCTAATATTCCCATATTTCATACCTATATATATTTTTTTTGCAGAACTATGAAATTAATTGTCGGCTTTACGCAACGGTTTAGATAATTTATGAATTTATTGAGTTATATAAAATATGCCCTTTTCTGAAAGTGAATTGTTTCACCTTCGAGTGTTTGCTTGAAAACTGTGGACACGGCTGGCCCAAAGGTGCAAACAGTTTCTGCACGGAAAATGTCCGCAATTCCCTATGGGGGTAATGGTAATAATAATAATGAATAAATCACGTAATTTACATTTAGTTTGCTCGTGCCTAATGATTCTGTCCGAACGTTCGCATATCAATAATTACTCAATTTCGCAACAGCAATACAAAAAAATGTAATATATATATATTAAACGAATGGCTTATAGTTTTGGCCTTGATATCAGTTTCATAGAGAAAAAAAAGTGTAATGGGAACTTGGGTTTCAGTTAGCAAAGGAAAAATACTGATTATTCAAACATTCGTTACTTAATAAGAGAGATATTTCATGAGAAATTTCATTTTAACTCTTTGACATAAAATGATGTGTCATCTAAAGTTTCACTTCATAAAATAACAATTTTAAGTTGTAAAGAAAGAAAAATTCTAACTGTATGTAATTTTTGTTAACAAACAGCCTGCATAATCATTCTTAAACGAGTTTCACTTATATAATGACTAATCAACTTCATTAAAAATTATGGAATAGTCTTTAGTATTCTTCAGTTATTTAGAAATGAAAAAAAGAAACTTCTAAGGAATTGTAAAAAAATGAATATATTTTTTCAAACCATTTTTAAAACCATTTACTGGGGTATCAACGCTTTGGTTTTAAGAAGATTATAGTCAAATTCTACTCAAACAAACTATTTAATGATGATTTTTTCGCAGTAAAAAATGTAGTTTCTAGAATTCTTTAGTTATTTAGGAATGTAAAAGATACTCTTCCGAAATTGTAAAAAAATTACATATTTTTATTCCTTAAAAATCTAATATTTTAATTTAACTAGCAAAGTCAAATATTCGATTCTTATTAAGAGAGAAACTTCATGAGGAATTTCATTTTAACCCTTTGACATAAAATGATGTGTCGCAGTCATCTAAAGTTTCACTTCATAAAATAACTTTTTTTTGAAGTTGTAAAGAAAGAAAAATTCTAACTGTAAGTAATTTTTGTTAACAAACAGTCTGAGTTAATGAGTTTGACTTAAATAATGATGAATCAACTTCATTAGAAATTATGGAATAGTCTTTAGTATTCTTCAGTTATTTAGAAATGAAAGAAATATCGCTTTGGATTATAGTCAAATTCTACTCAAACAAACTATGAAACGATGATTTTTTCGCAGTAAAGTATGTAGTTTCTAGAATTCTTCAGTTATTTAGGAATGAAAAAGATACTCCTCAGAAATTGTAAAAAATGTACATATTTTTATTCGTTAAAAATCTTATATTTTAGTCTAATTAGCATATTCAAATATTCGTTTCTTATTAAGAAAGAAACTTCATGAGGAATTTCATTTTAACCGTTTGATACTTATACCGCGGCCCGCTGAGGGGGTTGGGCGTGATTTAACATTTTAACTTAATAGAACGCTAAATCAATGAGAACCATGAGCTTGTTTCTTTGCAACGAGACGGTTCCATCTGGGGGTTTGTGCGGCCCGGTTCTATTTGATCCACGGACTGGGGGATCACTGATCTAAAGTTTCAATTTATAAAATAACATTTGGTTTTGACAAGATTATAGTCAAATTCTACTCAAACTAGTCCTGAATGAAGAATTTTTCGCAGCAAAGAAAGTAGTCCTTAGTATTCTTTAGATATTTAGGAATGAAAGAAGAAACTCCTAGGGCATAGTAAAAAAAAATGAACACAATTTTTTCATTAAACCATTTACTGCAAACCTTAGTATCAACGCTTGATATTTTTTTTAAGTAAAGCAATAAAGCAAGTAGTCTTTAGAATTCTTCAATTATTTAGGAATGAAAAAAAAACTCCTAAGGAATTGTAATAATATAACATATTTGTGACCTTAAAAATCTTATATTTTAGTCGTATTTTTATATTAAAGATAGTAGATTTAAATATTAGCTATAAACAAACTTCAAAATAGTACATTTTATACAAAAACTTAGGCAAATGTAGGTTCAAAGTTTAATCAAATTAATATGAACTATAGTAAAAAGAAATTAATGAAAAATAGCAAAATAAAATACCAAAAAGTAACACGAACTAATCATAATATTAAAAAATAATTGTTAAATAAAATTATTGTGACATTTTTATGAAGTAATATAATATGCAAATATTAAATAACCTATAAATTAATAAATACATTTGTTGTTTTTGACAAATTGAACATTTCATAACAAAATATTATACCAAAAAGTAATATTATTATAATCATACTTGAATTAACGATACCTCTGATAAAAAAGCTTCGATATATAGATTCCAATTTAAGCAAATGCCCAACAATTATCAGACAAAATATATCCAGAAGTTGTACTAGATTAAGAAAATAAGATCTAAGAAATTAAGTTATTCAATTGGATCAATCAAAAGGTAGAATATCATGGCTTTTTAGTTGAAGATTTGGAAAACCTTGATAGGAACGAAGATAAAGAATATGAAGACTAAACTAAATAAGATCCTTTAATGTAAAATGCTTCTGATTTAAGGGAAAGCTAAGCAATCAGTATTAAATGCTATAATTTGATTTGATTAAATGAAAAAAACACACAAACAATCATATTTTAAATTATGATTTCACATTATATATAACCTGATTCTTTATTTAATGTTAAACATGTTTTTGTTAGTAATCAAAACTTTTCATTTTTTTTACCTCCAAAACGAAGTTTCGCTTAACAAAGTACGTGGAATGCATCTTAATTGTTAATCCAGATATAATGGAAGTAATTCATATTACAAAATTAAATGTAAGTACAGTACAATAACTTGTTAGAAGATGATAATTGTCCAAAATTAAGTAAATAATACTGATTATACTATACAAAATATAAAATAACATAAGAAATGCCTTACATTTTATCTTTTATTCGACAGCTTAAATATCAAGAAGTCAGTCATTCGTTCGATTCGAAATAAGTACATTTCATGAAATTCAATTAATTTGAGACTGTGGCAACGTCACTTTCAGTTTTGTTTATAAACGTATTAATTTAATAAGGAATCGAACATCTGCGGATTTAAAATTGTGATCGAATAATAATTGACTCGCAATCATTTTTTAATCTCACTCCTATATACATGTAAGACATCTCAATTACTGTTTAATGCGGCGTACATCGGGGATTAACAAGCCGTGGATAAAATGCACTCAATTTTAATAAGAATACACATTTTATGAGGTTTTTTTTCAATACTCATTTTTGCTTTAAATATATTTTTTTCCTTATTACATTCGATTTTTAATGAGGTGCCATATAATAATGAAATATTGTATTTTAAATTACTTAATTAATATAAAATAAAAGACATGAATTTCGATTGTTTTGTAAAAAATGAAAGAAAAGAACTTTCTGTTCAAGATTTTATTAAAATTTCATAATAATATTAACTATACTATTAAGCTTTTCCTAAAAAACAATCTTTATTACAATGAAATTATATTTTGATTAAATACTAATTTGATTTTTTTGTAATATAATCTGAACTATAAATATTAAAAAAACTGCAATTTTCTATAAATTGACCAAGATGCAATAAAAACAAACAAACATAATACAGTAAGACCTCGTTTAGCGCTTTAAAAGCGTTTCTGATTTGCATTAAGATATATGTTTTATATAACAGAATCATTTGCATACAGAAATATTAAGTTTAATTTTGTGATGAAGGTCCTGATTCTTCTGATATTTTGGATTTTTTAGAATTGTCTAGAGCAGTGGTCGGCAAAGTGCGGCTCCAGAGCCGCATGTGGATCTTTGGCTCCTTAAGTGTGGCTCTGGCACAAATATTTATTAAGTATAAAATTTAGTTTTATTTAGTGCAATAAAAGTTCTCTAAACAAGCAGATTTGGCTCCCAATTGTTGTAATGTTCATATTTGGCTCTATGGCTAATAAATTTGCCACTGGTCTAGAGTCATTTGTCGCTTTCTTTTTCTTTCATGAAGCAAATGTTGGTAGCAGGCACCTGTGAAAATTTTAATCTTTCACTAGAATTTGATCAACGATTTCGCTTATCGTTTCTAAACTTTTTCTAATAAAATCTGTAGGAATTTCTTTTGATTCATCGTCTTCAGAATCACTATTTCCGTGTTCTTCATTTCTTTGTTCTACCAGTTCTTGAAGGTCGTTGTTGATAAGGCTATCACCAGAAACCTGCATTAACTCCTACCTCTTCTACATCTCAAAGCATATATTCTGGGGAAGCACAGCGCTACGTGTTCGGGTATAATCGTATTATATACAAATCAATGAAATGCCACGATAATTTGAATCCGGGTAAATTTTCAGCTTCTTAAGGTTTTCAGCAAATCGCGTTATACCAAATTAGTGTACAAATTTTAAAAAATAATGTAATAAGAAAAATAAAACTAAATTGAAGTGTTGCAATGTTTCATCTATTTATATAGTTTCTTGTATTGAAATTGAAGACTAACATAATGAAATAAATGTAAAATTAGTAAAATGAAATATGATATGATTGAAAAGGACTTCGTTTTAATAAAATTATCGGACGACAAGGCTGTTCGCACTTCCCTTGAAGACTGCCAATTTGTCATATCGTTAATAAATATGTTTATTGCGGGTTCGAGCAGAAAAGTGGATGAAATTCCGATCGATATCACGTGAGTCCAAATTGGTCGCCACGGTTTTATAATAATTCTTTAATAAAAATATCCGTCGGCTTTGCGTGTGACATGATATACCATATCATTAGAGAGAGGAATTACAAACCAGGTCTCGACTGCAAACGTCCCCCCCAACCACTCTTCGTCCATATCCACGTCCTCCTCCTTCGTGCCATTGCCGTCACCATCATCCATCGCCAACAATTCTTTCTGCGATGATTATTTTTTGGTCAATTTAAATCCGTTCCGTGTGTAATTGTATAATTCTCTGATTTGAATTACAAATTTTTCATTGTTGCTGGCGTAGAAAAACCCCCCCGAAACCGGCGCACGTTCAATTATATTATTCACAGTTAAACTATTCCCCATGCATAATGACACACATATAGCCGGAGAACGAAGGCAATTATTCATTGGAATTTTATATAATTCCGTGTCCGATACTCCAGATCTTGATCCAGCATGGATTGCTTATTATTATTTGTATGTTGCAGGCGAGTCGCGATTTCGTACCCAACATTTGTTATTTTATCGCACATCGTAGAGCGCGGTACCATTTGGAAAGGAAAACGAACATAAACTAATTGCAAATGTTTCGAAGAACAAATGTTAAATCAAGATTTCTTCATATTATTTCAGTGAATAATAATTCTATAAGAAACACTTCCAACGAATACATACAACTAATGTTGTTACTTTCAAGAAAACAGAAGAAATTGTTTCAAAATATTCAATTTGCTAGGTTAAAATTACAATAGATTCTATATTTATAAAACTATAAGTAGTTTTATATAAACAATGTTATTATAATTATTTTCTTTTTCTAATATCCTATATTAAATTATAATTTATATGATTTATTCTTCTTTTAAAATTAGTTGAATTTATAAAGATTCATTTGAGTCTACAACGAAATATTTATTACTCTATCATCGATTTTTTGTATTACAAATTTATAGGTTTTTAGAATAGTAAATTGAATTATTTCTGAACTTGTAAAACAAAACAAATAATCACATTATACTTCTAAAGTCAACCATACATATTTTAAATGTTTTTCTGAAACACTTTATATAAATATCGTTTTATGGAATTTCATTAAATTTCTTATTATTTACAACTTTCAGAATTCACTTCTTTATGTGGAAGTATGTATATCAAAATTTACATTTATATATGTTTTTCTAAAAAACTAATAACCAATTTATAAGCTATATCAATCATTAAAATGTAGTTTAATAACTAATAAAAATATAAGTATGAAAACAAGAAAATTTTCAACTTTTGGTTTTACTTTATTTTTTCGAGAGTATTTTCAACGATATACATTGAAATTTTGTTTAAATTTCTGTTTTTCAATAAAACAAAAGTTGTGGTTTATTATTTATAAAAAAACAGAAGTTAAATCTATCATTCAAATGTAATTTATCCAAAAATAAAAATATTTGTTTGAAAATAAAGTTAATCACTTTAATATTTGTATTTTCTAATAAAACAACAGTTGTAGTTTACTTTTTCTATAAGTAAATATGTAAAAAAGTTAAGAGTTTTGTTATATTATTTTTCTTGATTTTGATCATTAAATTACAGATATATTAGTTATCTAATTACATGATGTTTTGTAAAAATAATTATAATTTCTCTCGAGTTTAATATCAAACATAAAAAGTAATATTAAAATATACATATCTCATCAAATGCAGAATTCAATTAAACTTGCATCTTGCTCGTGTACTAATTATTGCAATTAATGAATGAATGCGATAATTACATAACATAGTTCTTGAAGCCTTGATGGATAGCTTCAACATTGTATGTGATTCCATGCTATTTCCAGTTCAGATTTGCGTCTAATTGTTTATAATTTGCGCTTAATTATAAAGTCGGTGTGTATTTACCATTTTCACTTGAACAAAACGATAGAATCTGAGTTATTATCTCCGCATATTTCTTTCTGACCGAAAAATATTAAGGTCGACTAATTAACGAACACTTTAACAATCGTTATTATTATTATCATCATCGCCATTAACATATACCAAAAGAAACAAAACAGTCGCACAGGAAAAGGAGAATAGAGTGGGACATAATTGTTTAATAAGGAAATAATTGCCATGTTAAAAATATTAAAGAACACGCCACATTACCAAAAAATACTTTAAGGCATCTGACAAACAACCTTCTTCCTTATTTTATTAACACGCACGGCTCTTTCCGTTTGTTCCCTTTTGTTTTTGTTCTCATCTTTGTTGTTGTTTGATGTTTGTTTTGCTTCGTTTGAGTACCTTTACCTTTATTTGGTTCACTATCCTCGCGCCGCTTCGTCCGGGAATAATAAGTTTCTTTTATTCGAATAATTAAAATTAATGAAGGCAATAATTTCGAGCTTTTATTGTTACTACCTCGCTTTCCTTCTTCTGCCGTTGTCGTCGTCGTTGTTTCTTTTTCCCTCATTTTCCACGTAGAGCAACGAAATGTTGAATGTATTGTTTTTATTGTGAATTAATGTGCCATTAAACGACTGGACTCCGAAACGCCGAGGGGGGTTATAGGATTCTTTACGTGGTCATACCTATCTACCTACCTACTACAACCTACAACTACGTAGCATGGGCGAAATTATAATGCACACAATTATATACGTATAAATACGTGGCAGTAACGAAAACAAAATAAAACAAGAGCAAATTTAAAAAGAAACGAACTATGTATAACTAATAAATCGTCATACTTTATACCCATTTCTAGGCACTTTCCGAGCCCGATACTCATCTAAATGGCCATGATACGAACGCACACCATACACGTCCACTGAATGGATTTATAGCAGAGTATGGGGTTTTAAGAATGCCATCGCAATATTTAAAGTATGATTAAAAGTTAGGTTTGGGTTGTGCTGGCGCCGTTTTATCGGGCTGTTACATATTCGTAATGACCCGTAACTTTTGTCCACCTCACATAAAGCAATTCATTACTTCCTTATCGCAATCATTTTATTATTTTATAAATTTTTATATTTAAACCCTTAATTTTTCACGACTTTTTCTCTTTTTTAATTAATCTTATAGTTAAACCAACCTACTTTAGGAATTTATGTTAATTACACTGTCTAAATCACATAATTATAATAGTTTATTTTTTAACATATAATTAAAGTACAAAATTTATAACATTTATTTCCTTACCTTAACCCTTAATATTTCACCACGTTTTTTTAGTTAATTAAAATGTAGTTAAACTTACCAGTTACTTAACTTATATAAAGAACTTAATTATAATATATTTTACTTTATCCACCTTTATTAATTTGATTTCTTAATAACTATAAGAATTTGTGTTAATGTAATTTTTCTAACAACTTAATACATTACGTAACTGCTTTTTTATGTAAAAAAAATAATATACATTTATGACATAATGATTAATTGGAACTTGTATAATCTGACATAATTAATATAAACTTGAGTGAAAAAAGTACTACAAAATAGAAGTGAACATATATTATATACACAATTTATTTATTAGATAATTTAAAAATTTTAATTATGTTAAAACATAAAAATATTGTGTTTGAAGAAAGGTACTTATTTTTCAGAAATTATCCTCAATAATAATACTAAAGTTATTTGATTAATTGAAAAAAAAAATATACAGGAATACCTCGATTAGTCCGCTTTTGATACTATTCTATTTTTTATAATTTAAAAACAAACTAAATGTATACATAAACAGAATTCTCATTTATGCAGTTTATTCCTTATATGTATTTAGTTACTCGATTAGTCCGGATTTAAACAGTGACTGAACCTATTACACGGACTTTGCGAGGTATTTCTGTACATTTTTCTTTAAAATTTAAATAACTATTTTTTTTATAGAAATAAGAATTTTATTCTCATATTTTCAAAGTGTTAATTCATTTCAAGTTCTTGATGTATTAAATGAAGGCTTTTGATTAATCATGAACAAGGGAAATACATATTCATAACTTTCGCTGGAAGATGGATGTGGTGTCATGATTAACACAATAAAAGACTGCAGATTTTCTATCTCGAAAATGCATTACCTTTACTTGAAAACTAAAACTCAAATCCGATTTTATCTTAGTATATATGTAATAATAAAACACGTTTTTTCTTAGTTATTATTTGTAAAATTCGTTTATTATTTACCTAGTTTTATTATAATTATAGTATAGCAAGATATAAAAACAAAATACATATATAAATTTAACAAATTTTATGTATTATTTCTTATAACATTCATAAAAATGTGTCTTATAGTAATTTACATAAACTCATATTTTTCAAACAAATTTTCAATATAAAAGTTAACTTAGTAATTATGTTTTATTACAATAGATATTTTAATAATTCAAACGTTTAATAATTGATGAGTAAAGTAAATGAAATTATGTATATTTGGAAGAAAGATATTTTTTAGTATAAAAAAATACTAATTTTAACAAATTAAATCTTTCGAATTCAAATGTATTTTTCAAAACTAATTACTACAAAGAGATTCAGTAATTATCTCCAATTTCTTCTAATCAATAAATAATTACCAATTAATCACTAATATTGTACACAATGTAAATCGAGATTTTTTTAAATTATTTTAAAAATTTAAAAAAAGTTTAGTATTTTATTGCCTCCAATTCATATTTAAACAAACAATTAAATTCATAAAAATAATCGTTACAAATTAATTAAATTAATATTATGTAATGCACAGATATAATAGAAAACAGAAAAAAATCGCGATGATTATAATAAGTGCATCTGCAATGAAGATTCGCCTTTTGAACTCATTCATTTGCCAGATTGAAATTGAAACTCATTCGGTATGAAATTCCAGCGCAATTAGAAATCACAATGGCGATTACTTGAATAAAGAAGAAGCGAATTATCGCTAAGCACAGTCTATAAATTTTAATGATCCAAGTCTCTTTTCATCTCTCTCTCGCTCACTTACTTTCATACACACTTGCATAATAGATCAATTTCATAAACTAGAGGGGCATTACGTGTGAGAGTGTATGTGTGTGTTTCCAATTAAATCTGCATATTTTGTCGAGCCACATTAAGAAGATGTACGAGGAGAGAGAATGAGATAAAAAAAACTGAAGAGAGGATGCGTATAAAATGAATGCTAATTATCGAAAACCTAATTAATCTCGGGCTGCTCCCATGGAAAATGATAAATCCTGTGCTTCTTTTTTTTTTAATTTAATCATTTCGCGCGACAGTAATGTTATGTGTCGACGATAAATAAGATTTTTATTCAAACACTGGTCGGATTTAAATGGTAGACATTCTGTTGGACGGAAGGAAGGAATAAATACGTATCCATCATCTCCATCCTTTGCAAGTACTGGATGGACGTATCTGCATGTACTAACTTATACTGTAAGACCTCGAGCAACGCTGATTTGCTACAACACGGTTTGCTGGAAACCTTAAAAATCTCAGAATTTACCCGGATTCAAATTATCGCGGAATTTCATTGATTCGTATATAATACGATTAATCCCGAATACGTAGCGCTGTGTTTCTCCATAATCTATGTCTGTTTGATATGTAGATGAGAAGGATGCCAAGGAGTTACTGAAGGTTTCTAGTGAAGTCCTTAGCAGCGACGACCATTAAGAACTGGTAGAACAAGGAATTTAAGAAGACGTAATACTGAAGACGATGAACCAAAAGAACTTGCTACAGATTTTCTTTGAAAAAGTTTAGAAACGAAAACCGAAATCGTTGTTCTAATTGTAGCGAATGATTCAAATTTTGACAGGAATGCAAAAGCAAGAAGAGGAGTTTTGGGTGCGAACGTCTGCTACCAACATTTGCTTAATGAAGAAAGCGAGAAATGACTAGACGATTTTATCGCCAAATAATCAAAATTATCAAAAAAGCCAGGACCTTCATCAGAAAAATAAACTTAATATTTCTGTGTGCAAATGTTTGTGTTACATATAACATATGCAAATCACTATAAATATAACTTAAAATTAAAGTAAAAATTGTTTATTTTTGTCGCATGTTCTCATTTCCCTATTTGCTATGTATTAAAATAATCTCCAATAACGCTGAATCGTTTCCAGAACGCATCTAAAGCGCTAAACGAGGTCTTCCTGTATACAAATTGGAGCATATAAAATAATCCTTTGAGACAGTAAATAAGAAGTGTCAGAAGTGGAAACGGCGACGGATTTTTCCTGGACTCGCGTGAATTTATCGCTCTCAGTGGAGAATGTTATTTGCCACCAATATTAATGGAGCCGTTAAACGCTTTTCATACTGTTTGAATAATTTACTTACTCTCTATCTCTCTCTCAAACACTCACATTCATATGTACTTAAAACGATCGCTTTCCCATTTAATTACATTTACTTATAATACTCGCTTATTAATCCCGCAAAACGCACTCGATCTTGTTTCAAAAACGAGAAGACATTTCTTTAATTATTTTAGTTTTGTTGTTCTTTAATCCAATGGCAGTAACACTTTCAATTATCCAATTTGCGTATCTAATGCGTGCATAAGTTTCCGTTTCGTAAATTAATTCGTCCGGTTGGTGATTTATATTAATTGTTGGTTGTAAAAATCGAAAGTTCAATTACTGTCGCCTACGACACTTGCATATTTCATGTAAATCGTTGCATTTGTAATAATAATTATAGTAGTTTATTAATAAGATAATATCACGGTTGCATCATTGTGCAACTTAGTTGAAGTCTCTCTCTTCTAAGAAACGCAACGCGATGTATAAAATAGATAAAAATTTATAATGATTCAATCATTTACGTATTTTTTTTTACTAGGACTTCGGGTCAACATTTATATTATACGCAATTATTTTAATAAGATTTTTGCACTTTTAATGATAATCGTATGTTTATATTTTTTTCTGTAATTTATATACAAACAATATAAATTAATAATTTGTTATTATTAAATACAAAGTTTATATTCACATATAATTAATATTCAAATTGCAAATGAATCTACATAAAATGTATAACTTTTCCTCCTTCTACCAGTGTCGTCGGTTTTCTGGCGTAGACTTTATCTTTCAACGCTTCTAACAATCTTTCCCGAAAACTGTGCATTCTGTTAACATTTTTCCAATTGCAATTCGCAAAATTGTTTTTTCTATCCAAATTATCTTTATTGATAACATGTACCATTGTTGGAACGTAAATTTTCCATTTACAACGTCCTAAAATCGATGAAAACTTAATTTGCTGTGGCCAATTTTGGATATTTCGCAATAACTTTCCAGTACTCTTTCTTGGCTGGTGAAGTTCTTGGTCTTACCAGTTTCATTCGTTTCAAACCAATTTTTTATTCGATTAATTGTAAGTCGCGTAGGTGGATCTACGATATTTTCTTTATACTTCTGCTACATTTTCATACTTCCTATAGTATTTTAAAATGAATTTTCTTTTTTCAAAACTTAATCTTGGTCCATTCATTAGCTTTAATGAAATTTTTGATTTATTGAGTTCAACCTAAAACTGTAATATTTTCAAACTATTATTTATGTAATTTTATGGTTGTTTCAATAATGGGTGTTACTATAAGTTATACTATATTTATTTATGAAAGTTTTTTTTAGAATAGATCAAACTCAGGGTAACTTTGTTATTAGAATTGACAATAAAACAAAATATAATAAATATCCATACAATTGTTAAATATTCTTAGTTTAATCAACATATCAGAAAATTTCGAATATTAATTTTTGTAACACAATATTTTACTTATTTAACAATTTTTATTACACTTTAGGACCAAAGGGATAATATTTTATTATGATTTAATTAATTATTTCTTAATTAAAAGTTAAACAAAAACTTGAAGGAAACTTTAGAAACTTTCATGTAATAAACTATGTCAATTGTAAATTAATTTATTAGTTTATTGTAATTCTTATTACTAAAATAATATATGATAATATTAAAGAGATATTTATATTTATACGATTATTCTACAACTTCGAATAAAAAATATATTCATTTCCAGATGATCATTGTTTTCAGATATGAAAATTTAAAAAAACAGTATAAAATAATAGTTTCCGTCGCAAAATATCTCTTATTACGTTAACAAAAAAGGTTTCAATTCTTTCAAGAATAAATATTTAATTACTACAAATTTATATGCACGATTTGTCTGAAAATATTGCAGTATTTATTCGTAATAATACTAATAAAGAAAATTGGATTTAAAACTTTTTAAACAGTTAGAATATGACAATGACAATGAACTTTTACTTCATATTTTCTTGAAGTTGAACGATTAGTTAGATTTGATGTATTATCGAATTAGATTAATTCTGATGGATTTTGTTATATAAAGACAAAAGCTTGTTTCGATTTAAAAACTTTTCACAGAATATGAAAATTTTTGATCACCAAAGTTGATCTTTTTTGTTGTGGTGTGGTCAATTATGAAATTATATGAGGGGGAAAATTTGGTGAATTAGCGGCTACGGATAGAATTTTGAACAAGGCAGGTAATGGACATATAATTTGTACGGTTACAATATAACGTGTTAATTAGATTCATGCCTATGCTTTGTATCCACTCATACACATACATATAGTGTTGATGAATAAATGATGATCGCGGCATGTTGTGTGCGACTGGATGCAATATAAATATTAAAGGGCCTATTAATTTTATACATACACATGAAAATGGAAGCAAGTCGTATAATGTTGATGCATACATACATTCACACACTCACTCACTTGCATCTTGTATATAATGTAGAGGGAATGAGGGCGTGTATTCTGCTGCTATATAAAATACATACAAGTAAGCTGCGTGTTTAAAAAAAAAAAGTTCTAATGGCGTCCCTTCCTTTCACATACCGGCGTCACAGGCCGTCGTGCGTACTTCCGGCGCGAAGGAGCGAGGGGTGGATGTAAGGTGGCAAACCGGAGCGAACGCCCTTTGCGTACGTACGAACGGACCCCACCGAAAATCCCGCCCCCACGTAAAAACCGCCCCCATCCAACGCTCGCTCACACATACATACAAACACCTGAACGCACGAAAAGGGGGAAAAATGCATTGTATTTTTTTTTTGTTTTCACGAAAATACATTAATAACCAACACCGAACTGACGTATTTCACTCTTTTATGAGTGACATTGCGCCGCACCGGCATCGGCCAACACGTCAGATTATCTCGACCCAACAATAAATATATCATTTCCTTGCATGCCCATTTCACATTCGCATCGCATTTACAGCCGAACACAGAAACGAAATTACAAAATAGAAATGAAGTAAATCAAAAAACAGGGGAGGTTGCGCGCTGCTCCGTTCCATTTCACCCCTTACATTGACTATTATAAATTGTTGTCGCGGCCGAGCAGTTTGTAATGTGGATATTCACAAAATAATGTTGTTTTTTTTTGTTCTGTCGTCTTAATTGATTTATTTTGCTAAAACATGGAGTAAATTTAGTAGGAACATTTGAGAATGGACAAATATATAAATATTTGGATCTAATGACGTGACAAATATGACACATTAATTTTTTTTATTATCAACAAGTAATCTATTACATTACAAATAAAGTAACAATAAGCTTTAATTTTGGCTAAAGATAATGGAAATAAAAGTCATGAAATGTGTAGGGTTTAAAATCCTCAAAACTTACGGTTGGTCACAGACTTGGGTCTTTAGAAGGCCCAAACTCTGTGGCCAAGACATTTTTCTATAGTATTTTAAAATTATTCTTTTTTGGGCTACCTATGGGCCTCAATAATACTATGTCCTATTATTATCAATCCAAAATAACAACATATGTACCTAGATAATTTCTACATAGTATTAGTTTTTGTAAAAGATTCGACAATTTTAATAATTTGTATTAAGCATTTTGATTCCCTGCTAAAACATTAATTCAAGTCGAGAAAGTCTTGTCGACTTTAAATTCGTTTAAACAAATTGAACGTATGTAGAATATACGTTATAATAATTGATTATGGTATAACTGATCTATTAAATATCATAGAACCGTAGTTCTCGAACGTCTCTGTTTCCAAACATACATCTAAAAACAAAAATATTAACATAAATAGACTAAATACATTCAAAGAAAACAGATCCAATATTAAAATAAGAAGATATTTTTTATGTCGTATAATTTTATTCACAATTTGTTCATCAATGTGAACATTGAGTAAATTTAAGATCGTGGTTGACATTAGGTTGGCATGGCATTATGATGATTTTTAATTTTTAATTTGTAGGTTGGCTGTCGTCTTGTAGATTAACTTCAGTAGTACATTGATGCTCAGCGATTCCACTATTTCCTTTGACTATGAATCTGCTGCTATCCTTAACACTGTCATTGTCCATCGACTTGGCTGAAGGTCCATATGCTGAACCTCATTCATTTAATTGTCCATGATGAATGATGGCCCTATTGCTGCAAGAATCGAGAGGACTCACAAAGGGCCTGGCTTGACCGGGATTTTTAACCAGAGCTCACTAGATCGTGAGTAGGGCGACCTAACCAATCGCCTATTAGTCGGCTCAAATAAGAAGATATAAATTTAGATTAGAAATGATAAAAATATTGATATTAAGTAATACTATTTTTTTTATATGAATTTTTCATGTAAACTTGTATTAAGTAGCCGAGCAAATTTTTCCTTATTTTCCATTTGGCCACCAACATCTGTATTCTATTAATCATAAAACTTGTGACTATATTAATCATCCATTAACTGTTAAACTTATATAACATTTCATGTCTCTTAATTCTATTCAAAATTTCTTCTTTCTATTTTTTTCTTCCCGTGAATAATGTATCGCACGCGTTTGATTTACACGTGAAAAAACGCGCCGTGTTTTACGTCCGTCTTTACGTAACGCACGCGAATCTCGTTACGCAACGCACGGCGCCTGGGCTGCCATGAATAAAAGAAACGGAATCATCGAAACAACAAAAGATCCTCTCCACCTCCTCGCATTGTTATACGCATAGCGAAACTATTTGCTTTTCTCTATTTTCCATATTTCTTTTTGTTGTAAATTATTGTTTCTTTTTTTTTTTTCATCGAAACGGCAATCGGTGGTCTCGATCTTGGCATAAATTACAATTTAATTTCTGCGAGCCGAGGCCTTCCGCATCTGGATTCAATTTAGTTTTAATTAAAATATACCTGCATTGAAGTGAAAGAGAAAGAGGTAGCATCGACGAAACGTAGGTACAAAGCATGGAAGAGCGAAGATGTTCTTCTTTACTCAATTGAGAGTTTTAATTCTGATACGGTTATTAATCGCAAATTCCCTTTGACGATGCAACTTATTAACCCAGATGTTCATTCGTACTATTTTTTTGTTATTTCGTACAATAATTGCTATTTAACAAGAAAGGACTCAATTTGTGTTTATATACAAAGTAATGGAATGCAAAACAGTTTCAGATTTTTTTTACTTTTACGTAATTTTATATCATTATTATATAATTTTGATATCACTATACTTCGACTAATATTCTCAAAGTTTTTCATAGGAATATTTAAACTCTGATTTAAAGGAATTTGTTGCACTTACAAATTTAGTAATTTGCGCTTTTCAATTTTAAATTTATTTTAGAAAATTTCTCGTTTTAAAATTCATTCATTGATGATATTGCAAAAATGCAAATATTTGTAGAATTTATCGTGTTATTTATGAGACATATTTGACTATATTAAAATAAGTTCAGATTTACTTTACAAAGCTACAGTACTTCTCAAGTATTTTATTAACTTTGATAAATATTTGATACATATGAATTAATTAATTATCTTTAACAAATTATTTTACTATATTTCCATGAAATAAGCAAAGTTCATATATGTTTACGTAACATTTTCATAACACTGAATAAGACATTATATAGAAGAGATTTACTAACGAAGTGGGTAGAACTTCGTCCGCAATTCCTATGCGTTGTACGTAATGAATTACCGCAATAAATTATGTATTAAAACATATTAAAGTTTGAAATTCCCCGGGAAAACTTAAATAAATAATTGAGGCCCCTATAAAATATGTATGTATTCAATTACAACTAAAAGCGTACATACTGCAGCTTAATTTAATAAGTGCACCATAAATCATTGATAATGAGCAATATGCAAACTAGTCCTACGCATTTTACATTTTCTCTTTTTTTTTAATTTATTATTATATATAAATATATAAATTTATTTATTTGCGTTTCGCCCTAATTAAATGAAAATGAATTATTTAGAATATTCTTTGCTATTCTTACATACAGATTAGGTATCCAGTTGCGATATTTAAATATTAGCGCAATTAGAAGGCATTATCCGTACAGTGGAAATTATAACGTGCACTTACTTACTTATCTAAATTCCAGCTGATTTATGTTCGGTATTCACACACCACATGGCGGAATCAATTATAGAAGGAACAAATTATAAAGCTATTTCATAAAAAAATGAAATAAATTCAATTACATGTCAGTGTATTTATTTTCTTTTTAATTATATTAAATTGTCCGTTCCATTTCCGAATTGGTTTTGCATTCGCGTTTTAATGGTCGGAATTTAATTACGCTTTATTCTGCATGGAAATAGAACATTTGTTTAAATATCGAAACGCGTAAATATTTCATATGGGTCGGTATTCGTGCAATTTACGGCGCCAATTCGATGCAAAAATTAATTGCTTTGTATTTAGTCTAGACGTGTGTTTATGGGTTTTCTGTATGTTGAATTGCATTCTTTGATTGTCGTTGTTTAGTTTACATTTAATTTGTTGTGAATAATGTTGATTGATTAGCTAATATAATTTAATGTTTTACAAAAATAACAATTATATTTTTATTTAACATATTTAACTATACCTCGTTTTACACGGTACTTTCTTTATACGTTTTCGCTTTTACAGGAATATAAAATAAATGTTGAAAATAACTTATTCCTCTTTTTATACGGTACTTTCTTTACTCCTTTTCCCTTTTACACGGTTTTTTGTTTATCAATTTACTAATTACATTCCTATTACAAAGTTATATTGCATGTGATTTCATAACGAATGAAGTTAAAATTACGTAAATAGAAAACAAAAACATGGAAACGTTTATATAATTACACATTAAACTGAGTAATTCGATAAAAGCAATCATTTTACAACTTTTTTATTACAAAATTTCAACATTAAACAAGTAATTAATTAATTGGCGAATCATTATTTTAGAAAATCAAATATATATCATACAATTTTTGCGCATTTATTAGATAACAAATGCAAATAGTGTACTAAATATTCTACTCATAACTCAAAAATAATCTATTCTTTAAGTGTTTTCAATTAAATTATACAATTACTTTATGAACTTACTTACCTTATATTTGCGCCTTTTATTTTATTTTTTTTATAAATAATAACAAATGTTATTAATCTGAACATTATAACTACATAATTTATGATTAAGATAAAATAAAAATATTAATTCAAACTATTGTATTTTAATACTCTCAAATTTTCTCTTATTCTAAAACTATGAAACATTAAAAAGCACTTAAATAAAACTTTCACAGTGAAAAGCATTGTATGGTGTGGATGTAAATCTCTATAAATTAAAAAATGTAGTAAAAACGTATGAATAATGCATCTTGATGTGAGCATTCATATGTATATCATTTTCTTTTCGAATATACAACATAATAATCCGTCCATGTCGGTGTTGTTGTGCAATAACTCCGGTGACAACAATGGTCTTTTCGTTTCGTTCCAACTGGGCCATTTCATACGGAACAAGTAGATATTGTTGACGGTTGCTTTCGGAGCGATGATATCATCCTTCGGCCGTTGCAACAACCGACGCACATTTTCGAATTGATCTAATTAAACACAATTGCAAAAGTTTTTTTTTGCACAATTACTACCCGATGATTGCTCGTTGACGTAGCAGGAAGTCAAACGGTTGATCAATCAATCAATCAATCAATTTCGACTGCTCCTATCACTACTGTCTCGATCTGTCTTTGAGTATATCTCTGCCTCATTGTAGACATAAATACTTTACAAGGGTTGGGTGATCTCCGGGAAGTAAAAGGGAGTCGCCTTGAAGTGGAAGCCTTCGGTTTTCTTCGAATCGTTTTGCTGCTGCTGTGCTATTGCTGTTAAACGAAAGTTAAAAGCTTGCGGACACGAATAAATATATCTCTTTATACGTACAATTCTCCAAGCTTTCAAATAGCGAGGAAGGAAAATAAAAATAAAAGAAGAATGACACGGAGGGAGCGAGAAAGGAGACATGCAAACAACGAACGTTTGCAATTGTATTCGCCGGTCGGATTTTACTCGGAATCAACACTTTCCTGTTTCGGGCTCAAGGAAAATCGGCTAATTCCATGTTTATGATTGAGCGAAACATGTAAATTGCTGGTGGATAGAGCAAGAATCTTGTCAATTATGGGAGAGTATAGGAATCGACGTAATAGCGATACGTTATCAATTTGACGTGTATGATCAATCAGTGGACACAATGGCTGGGTGTAATGTTGTTTATGTGGACAGGACCACTTTATGCACACCGCCGTACACATGCATCTATGTGTATATATATAAACATTTGTGTGTGTTTGTGTGTGAGCGGTTAATAAAAGGAAATTGCATATCTTATTGCAATTGCATAGCATTGAATTAAACCTTCGCGGTGTTTCCAATTTCTTCGTTGCTCTTTTTCCTGGTCTTCCCTCCGCCGACTTCTTCCTCTTTGGATGCCGCGCTCAATTCCGGATGGTCATTTGATGCAACATAAATTTATCCGGTGGGACTCTTAAACATCACAATCACTTGGTGTGCCTGCAATACATTCCGAACATCTGATTGATCGTATCAATTTCGAACCGGGATATTTGTTTCAATGAAAACTCCTTCTACTCCTCCTCGTCTTCTCATTCCTTCCTCCATCTCCTCATCATCTGCTTCGTCTTATTGCACAAGAGATTTTCAATTACGTTTCTTGCGGAACCTTCTTCCTCCTTCTTCTTCTTCTTCAGCTTGCTCGATGCGCGTTTACCAGTCCAATCAGATGGTCATAACAAACCAGTCCGTTTTGATCAATCTACTTTATTCGCTGGTGAATTTAATGCGGAATGTAAAAACGATAATAGCCGTAATATTATAATCAGGATTTTATCGCAGCAGCACCTCGTTTCTTTTCATGAAATTATCGCAAACGCGTAAGGAAGAACTCGATCCTAATTATAATAACTGCCTTGAAATTCAATCTATAATGCATCTTTTTATTGATATAAAAAAGAAAGCTTCTTGAATACAATAATCTATTTCTTTTTTGGATCGTCAATGTTGCCTCATCCGTGACATTTCTTTCTTTCTGTTTAATAATAAACATTATTATAATGTGCATCCAATGATATTGATCATATATTTCTTTTTGAATTTCAATTTATTATAATTTGTGTAAAGCTTATATAAACATTTTGAAATTAAATAAATCAAAGGATTCAAATCGCTGACTCATTCGAAATTTTAATTAATTATATAACACATTATATTAATTATTAATTAAGATTGAATATTTGAATTTTTTAACTTTATAAAAATTAATACAATTATCATTTTTAAATTAAATCTAGAATAATGTACAAAACAATTTGTATATACTTGAATTTTTAATTGGATAGTAAATGTTAACATTGTTTTAAATGAATTAATTTAATAAGATTCAAAATTTGATCTACCGAAAAAGGAAATACTTAATAAATAAAAACAAAATGTTTGAAAGTGCGTTAGGAACATGATTTCCGTATAAGATAATATTAAAAAGGAAAAAATTAATTGATTTTTCATCCAGTCATCCGATCTGATTATGTCGATATCATAGGAAAGAGTTAATAAGCAAACAAAGAACGATGGAATAATGAATCAATTAAAATTAATTAATATCACCCTATGGTAGAAGAGAGAAGCCAGTTTACAAATTGAGCAACGTTCCATTTTATCTCCGGACAAGGTTCCACTCCACTGATCGAATTAATTATTTGGGGAATAGGTATGGGGCCGCGTTACGCAACGCATTAGGACCGTTTAAACCTTAGGAGGATTCCGACGATCAGAGGGTGCACCTGAATGCTTCTCTATCGGTTAATTATTATAATTAATCGGCTCGGAAAGAAACGTGGGATGAACAAAAAAAAAGAAAACGAATTGAGAAAATAAATCTAAAGAAACGCATATAAAGAGGACGAAGGAACGAACGTGGTTACGCCCACTCCTCCTCAGGTAGCGGCATAATGGATAATGGATAAGGTGTGCATGTGCGTTATAAATCATCGCACTTAATTGTTATCGGTGTTGCCTAATTAATTAGAGAAGCCAATCTGCCAATGGGAAGAGAATTCGGTGTGTGTAGTATGATACTCTTGTAGCATGCAAATGAGGCCGTGTTCCATGGACAATCTTACATCGATTGTTGGCTGCACTCGCCACGGCCGACCCGAATTCGGAATTGCAACTACTAATCCGTCTCTCCTTCCTTCCTCCTTCCAATCTGCGTTTATTATCTTGCTGATTTTTATGCGTTCCCCCATTTGCATTTTACGTGCCATAAATTTCTGCCCAACGAGCGGAGCTCCAAGAAAATCAAGTATAAATTACGAAGCCTCCTTCGTAATTGTTCTAACAAATAAATTATCAATTATCGTTCACTCCATTCACACACACACACAAACATATAGACGAGTACAACACGCTCGGAGTACAAGTATTTACAGCCGCCTTATTTACCTGGAAATCTGGTATAAGTGTTGCGAGAGCGTTGTACATTTCAGATCTAATCTCCGGTGATAGTTGGACTTCCTTTGAACATGTCGCGCCCACGCCTCCTGCAAATAATTTTTGAAAATATTTTAATTGGTGTGGAGATTCCATGCAATATCTAAATGCAAGCCAGAATCTGTGCCACGCGGAATGGGCTTCTCCTTCCAGCCACTGCCGCAACATCAGCAGGCCATGGTATATGCTCTTTTCGAGAGAACTTTCCCGATATGCTCGATGATAACATTCAGCAACAAGGAGTTCTGGCATTCGTGCGTGGTGATTCCGCTGTTCTTCGATAAGATAGGTGGTACACACTACACTAGGTAGTATTACTATAGGTGTTTGTAACAGAAACCCATGAACGCTGCACAAACTACCATAAATAAAACAATTAAAAAACGATTAAATTTATTATTATCAAAAAGAGAACGAGGATAGAAAGACACATGGTATTCTCAGGTGAGCCGCATCTCGAATGTTAAAACGGCCAGGCGACCGTGGAAATTATGAAAATCCTCAGCACTTTGTGGATTTTATTTTCGTTCACGCCACGGATTTACATAATTATTATTATTATCTGCGGCGCTCAATTTCTCCCCGTTATTATTTATTTCCATTTACTGTCTGATGTTATAGAATCTAGAATAAACAACAGAAATAAATAAATGCGGGGTGCAGTATGATGAGATGAAATAATCGTTAAAAAGTTACATTTGACACGGTATAATTATTGATTTTTCAGGATATTGAATTAACATGGACAGCACGATACCGGGAAACAAGGACCACAAGGGCCGCATGGACCACAAGGTGAACATGGGCCACATGGTCCGCATGGACCACAGGGACCGCATGGACCACAAGGACCGCAAGGGCCACATGGACCACAAGGTCCACACGGTCCGCAAGGACCGCACGGTCCTCCACAGGGTCCAGGGAAGGGAAGCACCGGCGAGCAAGCTCCACATGGAGGTCCACAAGGTCCGCAAGGTCCGAATGGGCCACATGGAGAGCAAGGTCCGCAGCATGGTCCACAAATTGGTCCGCAAGGTCCACACGGACCACAAGGCCCACATGGACCACAAGGTCCACATGGACCGCAAGGCCCACATGGACCGCAAGGACCACATGGGCCACAAGCTGGAGCGCAAGGTCCACAAGGTCCGCAAGGTCCACAAGGTCCGCAGGGTCCACAAGGTCCACACTAATAAACAAAACAAGAAAACATTAAAATTACTTGATGTGATTGCTTGATGATTTCAAATCTTAAATTAAATTTAAGCATAGCCCTTTGCAAAGAAATTTTTATTTAATTATGTTGTCAATGATTTCATTATCACCATTCAATCACATTAAGCATTGCGTATGCGAGGAATTTTTACCTACCTCAAGGCAACAAATAATACTAAAAACGACGCCTGAGCAGAAACTAGAAAACTCAAGATAAATAACATTTATTCTGTGTTTTGTTTACATATCTTCCAAAACAAAAATTACAAGGACGTTATATAAGAATTGGACATATGATGATAATGTTAGCATGGACAACATGTTAGCATGGGCAAGGCATACAGGGCATACAAGGACCGCAAGGTCCACAAGGTCCGCAAGGGCCGCATGGTCCGCATGGACCACATATTGGTGCACATGGCCCACAGGGACCACACGGACCACAAGGTCCACATGGACCACATGGTCCGCAGACAGGTGAACATGGTAAGCATGGTGGACACGGACAACAACCACCGCCGCCGCCGCCACCTCCGCATCGACCACCTCTACGGCCGCCGCTGCTGAATCTATCGTAGATTTTTTGGAATGTCAAAAGAGCAGGCTCGCAGCTCGCATCCGGCAATGTTAAACAGCAAGGAGCTCCCTGACAATCGCTTCGAGGACATTGGTCCTGCAGACCATTGCGGCGAACGCACTCGCATCCAACCATCAAAATGCTAGCCCTAAGCTCCCGAGACTTTGATCGTCTGGGGGGCCCACAGCATGGAGAACACGAAGGCGGACAACAGCCCCCACCACAACTTACCGGTGGCATTGGCGATGGACAACCCGGCGAGGGACACGGTATTCCACAGCATGGGGCAGGGCACGGAGGTGGCAAACAAATCGGTGGACAGGAAACTCCACATCCACCGCAAGGTCCACACGGTCCAACGGCACAGGGTAATGGCAACGGTCCGCAGGGTCCAAGTCCGCAAGGGCTGCATGGAGGTCCGCAAGGTCCACATGGACCGCAAGGCCCACATGGTCCGCAAGACGGTCCACATGGTCCACAAGGTCCACATGGTCCACAAGGTCCACAAGGTCCACAGGGTCCGCATGACGGTCCACATGGTCCGCAAGGCCCACAAGGTCCACAAGGTCCGCATGGACCACAGGGTCCACACGGTCCGCAAGGTCCACACCCATCCATTTGGTCAACCAAATTCTTCAATTTGTGTAAGAGGGACTTCCTCCGATCGCTTGAGCTACACATAGTTGCACTATAAATTTAGAATGTCTTTATTACAAAAAGGATTCACTTAAATTTTGAAACATGAGAAATGTTACGCGTAATTTTGTAATTTTAAAACATTAATAATAAATAATAACTATTCCATGGTAACCAGAATTCCACCAACTTGGATTTTCAAATGATTTATTACATAATGAAACAAAATATAATCTTTTCATATTTACATTAACAAATCTTTCAAAATTAAACAAAATTATTTTGAGATCCTATGCAAATGATTTTTTTTCGAATAAGTTACTCCTTTAACTTTCCTAAGATTCCTACTGAAATGCTACTCATATGTAATATAATGCATTTCAACTAGAATAAGTAGAATTGCTGTTCATCACAACTTAATAACAACTCATAATAACATTTAATGCAACTTTATTTACTCATTCTCTGAGTTTGATCTTATTTTGATTGATATATACATATAAGACTTAATCTAAGATAATAATATCACATAATAAAATATGTTGTTTGGTTGTCAAAAGATGATTGAACTGAAATGTAATTATTGTATCAGATGTTATTACATAATTAGCAAATAATCACATTTACATACTATCTAATTGCTAGTTTCCTGTCTTTACCTAATACATAAGAGTATACAAATCTTAACCCTGTGTAATTTTTACAGGGTAATGTCTGATTCAATTAAACTTTACTTAACAGTGTTACTTCAAGATTCATATTATATAAAATAAACGATACTTTCCAAAAGGTTCTTATAACAATTAATATTTAGAGGATATGAAAAATTAGATTACGTAGTATTATTTTAATAATATTTCATTAAGCAATAATTATATTTAATAACGAATAGCTTCCTCTTTATTGTTTATCCTGCGTGCATTGTTTGCAATTAAAAAAAATACTAAATAACCAGTTTACGTGTAATTTCCTGATAAACAAACGTACTGCAGGTAAGAATGAGACAGCTCAATTAAAACCCATTCGAGTGGTTAAGATTATCGACGACATTAAGATACGTTTCCACCATTCTTTTCGAGAATAATTATATTAATTATTTCTCGGAAACAAATTATTCTCAATTCTTCTCCTTTCATATTCCTCTCGTTCTCCTTTTTCTCCACCTTTGCATAACGCTATGATCCTTATTTACCCTACTTGGAAGTTACTCTAATAACTATTATTCAAGCCATGACAAGTTCTGTTGATAACGAAAAGGAACGGCGACGGCTGGCAAGTCCGCAACTTTAAATTAACGCGATACTACACTTAATAATGTGTTCTGTATACATTACTTCTACCTAGTCTCTATACTCTGCCGTTTTTTCTTCTTTTCTCTTTATTTTTTTTCTTTTCTTGTTGTTTTGTGCTCGGCCACCGCAGACTGACGATTTCAAATTCGCGTGTCTCAAATTTAACATTGTAATGCATCTCCTCATACTAAATGCTTTCCAAAGATAAGAACCGCCTGATTTGCATTTCTTTGTTTTAACGTTAAAATGCTTTGCTATTTTTTTTCTGTTGACTTCATTCCGCTTATCAGCTCACCTTAAATTAGGAAGCACGAAATTCTCAATCTTCGTTTAATTTCATTCTTTATTCGATTTTTTTTATACATTTTACAATATACAGAAAGATCAAAACAAAACAAAAATGAATTACATGTTATATTTGTAATACTGGTAGTTGTTCATCTCTTGAAGATAGATGTTCTGTTGGACGTAGTCACGAACCCCGTTGATCTGTTGTTGCCACTGAGCGAAGGCAGTGTGGAAATTTTCAGCTGAATCAAACTTCCCGAAATTCGATAACAATTGATCGCTGCAGTTATTGAAATGAGCCACGAATTTCTCATTTTGTGCATATTCATTGTCAGATCGGACACCTACAGCATAATCCAACGAAGGAGCATCACCGGCAATGCAAATCTCGTTCTTAGGTTTCTTGTTTAAACTCTCTTCAAATTCATCCTCTTCCTCGTATTCATCTTCATACTCGGCTTCCTCTTCTTCATCGTAATCGTAGTCATCGTACTCTTCATCATCGTCATTGCAATCCAACAGATTGATGACTTCCGGTTTATCAACCACCTCGTTTTCATCGAATTCCTCGCCAATTGCATCCAGCCAATGCTTTTCGTTTGGCTTTGTATTGTAGTCATAAGCAAATTTAAAAACATCTTCGAAATCTGCAGACTTGTTTCCCTCTGTTTTTCCAGTTTTCATATCGTTCAAATAAGACTGCACTGTAGATACACCAACTTGATTGTCACCGTAAAGGTCAGACGTGTATAAACATTTAGCGATGTTCATCAACGAAACGTTTTTCTGGTACCTTTGGTCGTCTCTTTTCCTCTTGAAACTTTCATTTACATCATCGCTAATCGCCTCACCATTCGCCAATTTCATCAATATATCATTTGTATCAAAACCTTCCATGTAGTCTTTATTCTCGGGTATTTTCGTTGGCCCCAAACCCATATCCTCAGATATTTTAATTAAATCCATTTTTTCTCCGTTCGCTAATAAAGCTTGTGAAGTATTATTAGTTGTCTTCATGATCATTTCTTTAATACTACTGGATGATTCTCCATTTGCTAATTTCAAGAGAATATTTGTAGCTTCATCATTTTCGCCTACATTTAAATCGTCTTGCTTCATATTAACGTCTGTATTTTCATCATCTCCTTTACATTCTGGTTGGTCACTGTTTGCATCAATATTTTTCATGTCTAATATAGCTCCTTTAATGTTTTTCATCCTCAAGCTTCTCTCGTCCACGCAGCTTTCATCCACAATCCCATAAATCTGCTCGAAACTCTCAGGTTTAACTTCCCAAAGATCATCAGGAAACGTATCATCGTTTGGTAATTTACCGACTCCCATGGTATTTCCACCAATCATTCCAATGATATTTTGGAATTGCATCAATTCTTTACCTTTCCCCGCTATAGAGATGCAGATACCTCTAGATCCATACCTCCCAGCTCGGCCCATTCGATGCAAATAAGTACTTGCATCAATTGGTACATCGTAATTAATAACCAGATCCACGTTGCTTGCATCAATTCCCCTGGCAGTTAAATCCGTGGACAAAAGTATCCGGCACTTCATATCCTTCAAACTCTGTATAGCTTCCAGCCTTTCATTTTGCGATTGAGCAGCGGATATATACGTCGAACCCCAACCGCTTCTATTCAAAGTATTACTAATACTTTCAGCGCGACTTTGGAAATTCGTGAAGACCAAACATTGTGTGTAAGAAATCTTCGAAAGCAACCTTATCAATTCCTCGTTCTTAATATTGTACTGCCTGATTATATTCAGATGGGTTTTAACTTCCGATACAAAATGTTTAAGTCCCAAAAGTAAAGGAGAATCTATATTTGGCGAGATGTGGCTAGGAGACTGCATATATTTGGCTAAAAATTTGTTCAGTTTATCTGGGTATGTTGCACTTGAAGCTATAATTTGCTTCTGCGGAGGTAGCTTATGATATATTTTATTAATATCATGTTGAAAACTGCTTTCCATCAACTTGTCAGCCTCGTCCATGACCAAGAGCTTAACTGTATTTATTTTCAGATGTTCTGACTCCATTAAATGCCTGATCCGCCCTGGTGCTCCAACGGCTATATGGCATCCTTTCAGTTTTTCAATATCATCCTCGATAGGTAAACCACCAATAAAGTATTCAGTCTTCAAACCTACAAATATATTTTCTTTAATAATAGTTAAAATATTAAATGATAAACTCACCTTCATAATCTGCTCCAATAGATTTTATGACATCACAAATTTGGGCTGCAATCTCCCTTGTTGGTGCAAGTATTAACACCTGTATATCATTATTTGATAAATTGAGCATTTCCAATGCAATGATCCCAAACACAGCTGTTTTTCCAGTTCCGGACTTTGATTTTACTATTAAATCTAAAGAACAACAATAAAATAAGCTTAATTTGCAGAATGCTTGTTTTGTTAACTTACCGAAACCACATCTTCCTACTGGTATGGCTTTTACTTGAATTGGTGATGGTTTCTCGAATCCACTTTTGGTTAGACCAGTTAAAGTTTTGTCAGAGAGTAAAAGTGATGTAAAGCTTAATTGTTCATTAATTAAAATATCCTTTGAACGTTCTTTCTCGCAAAGATTATGAGCACATTGCGAAGACATTATTAAACAATTTGTTAGGACTTAAATAGTTAATGTTTAGTAACTGTCTCTAAACCAAAGCTATTCTAACCTATTTGTATACAAATTTTATTTTGTTTTGATCCTCGTTTATACAACCAGAATAGCAATACATAACTTGGCTTCAATATGTTGAGATGGTGCTGCAAGCACTATTTGTAATTTACTTGTTCATAAAATCTCTTTATTACTTTATAATTTCAACTAATTGCTTTTAAATGATTTAGGTACTTAATTATACTCATAATATGCAATGAGGTGCAATAGTAAAGCAATTAAACATCTAGAGGAATATATAAAATCTGAGCTATTTGACAAAGTTATTTGAAGTAGCTTTAGTAAAATATTATATAAGGATTCTACTACAATTTGAAGAATTTAATGTCATTATATAATACAAAATATATTAGCAGTATAGAAGACAAACTTGGAAACCACTGATTTACATTAATGAAAATAATACAAAGAATACTTGAAATATTGTATGTATTTATTGAAGGAAATAATAACATAAAGAATAGTTAATAATAAACATACGAAATGTGTATTTTTTATTATCAATTGGAACATTACGAATACTAAAAAGAATGCACTTTATTTTGGGGGGAAAGTGTTATGCATTTTATATAACAAGTCGTTTGTATAGTAAAAATCCCATACAGAATACAGATAAATCGTGGTAAAATTGGGAAGGATCAATGAAATATGGCTGAGGGGTATTTAATTTTGCAGAACAATTATTTTTATTTCAATTTAACAAACATTTACAATTCTGATATGTCTAATAGGTCGGGTATGATAATAAGTGCAAGCAACGAAAAACCAAAAGAAACACACAAAGAAAATGGATTAAGAAGAAATAAATGAATGAAAGGGATTTACTGAAAATAAAGATAGAGAGAGAGAGAGAGAACAAGTGGATGAGGCTTGTGTGAAGTGTAATAATAAAACGATAATAAAAGTTATGTAACAAATGTATAATATGTAATTTTAAGAAACGAAAGGGAATGGAAATAGTGAAGTACATTTTTTTTTGAAGCCCTAACCTTCTTTACAAACAAAACAAAATAAATGAGCAATTAAAATAAACGTTTTAATATATAATTAATTGAATTGAACTTAGAGGAATTCAATCTATTTTGCTACTTCTCCAGTTTTCGTTTAAATTTTCATATGTGCAAATGCCGTTTCCTTTCATTATTAATTTACAATTTTTCGTTTTTTTAATAATTTAGTGGTAGTTTTATACATGTAAAGATTATCTTTAGTAAAATAGCAAAATAGAGAGTTTTCAAGCATATAAGTCGGCAGCTTTTGTTATTTTATACATTTCTTAATATTCTTCTTGTTAAATATATTTATCATATAAGTATATTGCAATATTTCCTCCGCTTTATTTTTATTTTTAAATTTTGAAATAATATATATACTTTTTTTTAATAATTTGTTCAAAGATCGAAATGAAATTTCTCTTGCAGAAATATATGCTTCATTTTTATATATATATATATTAATTTGTTTATATAATATTAGTAAACTAGACATTGTCATTCCTGCGTTATGAAGAAGTTAATTAAAGTAGATATCATAAAAGCAATATTTACGTATGATACACTTTAAACATTGTATCCTTTCTTCCTTCCATCCATTTGTACAGAGTATGAATTGACTATTGCATATTGCTTTTACAATAGAAAGTAAATCGAGAGATGTTAATTAAATGAAGAGAGAACTGGTGGGGAATTACGTAATGCGACATGGGTGTGAAGAGGGGGGAGGGAGACAGAAACGATTTAGTATGCAAGCCATGTACACAACAAGAGTCTCTATCACACACACACACACACACACACAATAATAATAATCTATACAGTTTCGTAATATATGCACATACTTTCTTCAAAATATTTCTTTCCGAAAAAATCTACTACAGAGTGAATGTACTTTTTTCCATTAAATTAATTTGCCCATAATTTTCTCCGAAGGGATTTTTTTTTTGTAAAGTCGCCTATAACATTGAACCTTTTGGTGAAATACGTTTAGATGCAGCGCACGATCCGGATCTAAGTCGGAAATTAAGTATAAAATTATCGTTGATTTCAAATACGCTACGAGAAAGAAAATCGATTGACTTTGATTTTGAACATTCCGAGAGTTTTAATTTTGATTAGTGTTTCCATTTCATCATTATATATTTCTTTTGTTGTTGTGTTCGTTTCAGAATACATCGCATATTATTATTACATAGTTTTAATGCATCCACACAAGCACATGCTGGTATCCTCCGAAGGTTTTCCGAGAAACGCCCTCAAAGTTCATGGAACGTTTCCACCAAGGGATGATTAACTTTGAGGTCAATTTCCGCACGTTAGGGGCATACTAAATCTTAATAATAAGAGACATATTACATGCAGTGTTCGTATATATTCATAGAAAACGACGTTTTCGCTGAAAATAGTTATTTCGATAATTAAAAAATAACTGTTCTTTTATTATTATTAATATTATTAAGTTTAATATTCACAATGTTTCTTCATTTTCCTCCTCGCGTTTTTTTTTCTTCCTCTTTATTCATTTCTTTTGCTTAGTATCTTCTTCACCACTAAAATTAATTAAATCACAGACAAAAATAAGCTTGGCCAATATATTTATGTACACTGTGCCATTATCATTCAACATACGTAATTTTTTGACGAGGGACCACTTCGATCCCCGATTTAGTAAATAGTTTAATAGCCTAAACTTAATAACAAACTCCTCGTAACTAAAGCACTCGCACTTAATTCGTTTTTTTTTGATTATGCGTCATCTACCATACATTTTTTTCTGCGTACCTCTCTCTTCGTACATTTACATAGATTTTTTTTTTCAGTTTTCGTAACGCACATCGATCAAGCACTCCAATACCTTAACACTAAATGTAACATAGAAACCATTCTCTTCGTCGTTTTCGGCTCTGTTTCCTCCTTGTTAGCACTCCACCAATCCAAAGCTGCATCTCCAACTCCGCGAGATCTGCAAACAAACCACAGGCATTTACAAGTTATCAAACAAATATTTGTATAGTAGTTATAGTAAAATCTCAAGTATAATGCGCACATATTAAATATCAATGAATGCGTATTATACTAGCAAAAAACATCATTTTCAATATTGAATAAAAACACGTTTCTTTTTATTAAAAATATTAAGTTTCATTAACAAATATTTGATTCAATCCAATATAAAATCACGAAAATTTTTGCAAATTAAAGCATTTGCATATATATTAAAGATTTTAAGGTAAATTAAATAAATTAAGGAAACACACGAAAATCTATGAAAACCTTTGAAAAACAACGAATATGAAAAATATTCCACCTATATCAGTTATGTCATAGATATATAATCTATCAATAGTATTAAATATGGAATTAATTTTGTTCAGAGAGCGAAACGGATATTCGATATTCCGTGTTTTCGCGTTGAACGAATCAGCGGACTGTTTGCGAGTTTACGCGATTGAACGGTTTTAATTAATTTCGTTTCCATTGGAGTAAAAAAAAACAACAAAAAAATATTGTGCAACGTGATTTTGCCGAACGGATTCATTACGTTTTCTGCAACCTGCTTCGATTTAATTAAAATATATACTAGTTTTTACAGAAATGGTAAATTTTTACATCAAAAATTAGTTTGTAAAACTAATTAAATTTCTATTTAAAGATTAAATACTTAAATACTTTTGTACAATACGTGACTTTTCTGTTTTGTACAAAAAGTAAAAGGATTATTAACTCATAATTAAAAAAAAAAGTTAATGAAAAGACATACATAGGAAACATAATATTATCGCTATATCATTCTTTACGTAACAACAATTCCTTATATGAATGATGTAAGATTGATTAAGTGACTGAAGTTCACACATAGTTTAGTTCTAGCACGAAAGCGTACACTGAGTTGAGATATTTTGCGATGCAATCTGTGAATGAATTTTTATGTGAACGAAGGTTGCATTAAAGAAAACTGCAATAAAGTATTTTAATTAAGTAATATTTTTAACGTTATTGCCATTCCGCAGAGTTTATGAAGCTCCCCGTTGTTTACATTTTCTTATATCCACTTAAACTTTCCTATGAAAGGAAACAATCTACCATTAAGAATCTCTATTGAAATTTATGGCTGCTGAGTATAGAAATGGTTCATTTAAAATACTATACTATTTTATTCCATTACTTACATATTATTAATAAATCTGAAGGCTAAATACGCAGCTGTCTTTATATTATATATTCTTTTTTCTTACTTATTTCCTTAAAGTAGTAAAGGTATTATAAAGAAGTTAAGAGTTAAAGTTTATATTTTTTGTTACAATTATGAAAATTTGTTCTTGTATTAATAATAGTGTTGTGACTACTTGGATGTCATTATTACAATTTATAAACTGTGTATAAAGGAAAAGATTTATAGAGTATCAAGTCTTAATACATGGCATCATTTCGAAAGACTTGTTGGTTGAAACCCGATTATACTATTATTAGTAAGAATAGTATGAAAATTACCTGTGACTGCTACGAAGAATGCGGTGTCTTGTTGTTTACAGAGTTGGCCGGCATCTGGACGTTCGGTGGAAGGGAGGTCGTGGTGTGCAGCAACAGTCTTGTCTCTTCCGTGGGTGAATGATCGTCCATGGGTGGAGGCGGTGGGCAAATGTAAAGCGGCACATCAACGACACTGTATTTATTCCCGACCACTTGTTCGTTACACGTCTGCTTGTCCTTGCTGTTCATGATATCGTCGAGTAGGAACAACGGTGACTTCATAGTCCTGTTTTTGTCAACTTCCTGTTGCTGGTAGGGTGGTGGCGGCGGCGGGATCCTTGTGAGCCTACGATGGCACGCCGAGCGTTGGCTCAGGGGCGGCGAGGACAACCTCTTGTTCGGTGAGTATTCACTTCCGGATCCGACGTCCAGACTGGTGTTATCCGAGATGAGACGTTCGCTCTCCGGATCTGCGCTCCGGTATCCGCTGCTATCCGACTTTTTCAATATAGACTTTGATCTTCGGTGGTGATCTAGTTGCGGGCTCGCTCTGCTATCAATCGAATCTACTGACAAAGACGATTTACTTCCACAATTCTTCCCTAAAAAGAAACCAAAAACAAAATGCACACGTATACTTATAGATATACGTAAGATGATAAAAATATAACAATTGTGCAATGAACAAAAGAAATCATCCTCACGTGCTTTCAATCGATTTAAAAATAACTACATTAGTTAGCTTAAAGTACTAACGTCAATATTAAAAAATCTTATTAAATATCGTTTAATGAATAACTTCAGTAATCGCAATTACTTTGGAAAGCCTTAGTAAATTTATCTAACTTAAGATATCTGGCTATATTTTATAGTTTTCATAGTTTCTTACTTGATTCAAACTTAACTTACTAAGTAACTTCTAGTTTTTTTTACATTTAACATACAGAAATGATCAAACTTCTTGAAAAAGTATTGGCGTTGGTGGGTAAGATAAGAAAGGTTGAGAGGCACTGGTATAAAGTTATCTTAATGGGTGGATTTGATTGGAATCGCGTGCGGAAGCGGCATATCATCGCCTCCGTTCCCTCCCTTCGGAATTATTTTATCGAGTCGGTGGGAAATGAAAGCAATTCCGAACGTGACCGGAATATAAAGAAGCGCCGATCCCTACCTGTTCTGGATCCGCCCAAGTTCTGGATGCCGAAGAGATGTTGATTGATGATCCGCGTCGCCGATGCCAATCCTCTCGTCGGAATGAAAGAAGTCCTCTTCTTCTTCTCCAGGCTCTCCTGCGAGTCCCTCTCGAACGCATCCCCGAACCTCGTCTTCGGACGACTGCCGTGACTCTGGTGTAATCAAAGGAGGATTAATTAATAAGTGCAATTCTCTTGGGTCTGGAGTTGGAAATGCGTGCGTGAAGGCCGTTTATAATCGTATGGATTTTCCGAAAGATAATGCCTCTTTGGGCTTAGGGTGGTTATGGCGCGAGGGTGGTTGTCGGTAGAAAATCCACCTCGACTGTACTATACATAGAATTCCGTTTGAATAATTAGGGTTTGGTAATATCTAGGTTAAATACTGCACACACACACGATGCGAGCTGGATAATTATCGACGTTTTAATCTATTCCATGCGCGCTATTCCTTTCTTGCATAGTCATCCTTCCTTTTTCGTCTTCCTTCTTCCTGCACGTCCATTTCCAGAGACCAGCGTTTCCTTGATTGATTGAGCGCCAAACAACAATTGGATTGAGGCCAGACGAATTTACATCTAATGGACCTGCACTATCCGCAACAGAGAGTGCGTTTCTTAAAGGTTTACATAATGCCCCACCTCGTGCGGTCGGGCATAACATGTTGTTGTTATAATTCCTCCACTTTTTATAACGACTTCCGAAAATTTGTTTTCCTTCGATCGACCGTACACAGATAATGGACTGGGTTGGGCACGAAAGCTTCCAATCCAACGTCAACTACATTTCCGTAAATAACAACTTCATCGAAGCATCCGACGTATTTGTCCCCAAATATCATTAAAAAATAAATACGGAATTTCTAGAATCGCAGTAAAAGTTTTTTTTTCTCATTTATTTTGTACCTTCGACGCATTGCAAACGTTCGTAATTAAATTTTTAATTACACCGTTTTTTTTTTTATCTTGAAAGCGCAGTAATCCATTCGTAATTTTTCTGATTGCGGTAAACTGCACTCTGCAATGTGCAAACGATAAATTCTTTGACGCGCGATTTACAAAATATTAGTTCATGATAATTATGTTTGCACAACATAAACACGTATTCTCCATAAACGGCATACAAATATATTCCACAGTTAGCTTTATGTTTTCCTATTAGTTGCGCAATGATAAGCTAAATATTTGCGAATTAGATGCCTTTTCCTTGTATATTATTGTAATACTAATAACAAGTTTAATCCGTTCCAAAATTTCCGGATTTTTACTCGTATAGTAAAACAAGTTTTCCCATATAAACCAATGTAAATTCCGTTAATACGTTCCATGCCGGAGAAAAAAAGTATAACTTGGTCTCGATTTTTTATGATTTTGCTTTGCATATCTATGGTTATTTTTATATTTAGCTTTTTATTCGGAGAAATGCCAGTGTTATTAAATTTTGCACAAAAAAAATCACAAATAACATGTCTGAACACAAGTTTGAAAATTTTGTGATCACAAACAACACTAAGTTACAACTAGAATGACCACTAACACCAGATACTGTTTATACTGTTTTCTAAGTGAAGTGAGTTTATATTTGTTTATATTACTTGTATCAATTCGGGGACTTGGTGGAGGTTTCTTTAACTTTTAATATTCGTTTATATAAAAAAGCGAACATAGTACACACTATGTTATATATTATAATAATGGTTGGACACAATATATTTGTGTTTTGCATTTACAGCAAACACAAATTATATTTGCAAAGTATAGTCCACTTTAATCAAAGATGACAAAGAAAATCGAAGATGGTCAATATATTAAAAATACACATATTATGTGTATAAGTTTTGAAAATGATGTGGCAAGCACACAATCCGAGACTTCTCTTCTCATCGTCACTCGTTATGCGAAACGTTACTCGTTAAGCGAGTCATTTTTCGTATAATTTATTTAGTTCGTTAAGCGAAATACTCGTTATGCGAAGTGCTCATTAAGCGAGGTTCTACTGTATTTAAACGAACTTAAATAACATGTAATTATCATCATGAAACCATCATCATTTTCGTTACTCTCTTTACATTAGTTAATAAAATTATATTTAAACTAATTTCATCTTCCTTAATAGTAGTAATTCATTACATTTTATATAGTTTTACATCACTATTACACATCCAAAATATTCTTAGTTTATTAAAAGAGAAATTAATATTTGTTTTTTTTTGTAATATTTTAGAAAATTTATTATATTTAATTGATAATAATTTGAAAACTTTTGATTTTCAATTGAGAACATTATTTTAAAATTATTTTTCAGTGAAATATATAAAGTATAAATAATTATGATGAAATGTCGATTTTCCATTTCCCATTGTTAGTTCTCATAACTATTAAACCACGCAGAGAAATTAAATTAATTATATATTTTTTTTTAGTTCCTTTCTTTATAACAAATGCTTGTTTTTTTCTAAATTAAAATAAAGTGTAAAACATCTAACTATATTTAGTGCTATAAACTATAATTGATTTATTCTTCTATAATAAATGCATCTTTACATTATAATAAATGTAATATTAAGAATATCTTAAATGATTGCTAATAAAAATAATAATAGAAGTTTGATCCTTTTATTTCTCAAATTTTTATATTAAATATAAGTTTTATAATAATATATTGAATTAGTTACCGAAAGAATAAATATGTTTTTAGAAAAGTTTGATGAATATAAATATGTTTTAGAATATTCTCATAACGAAACTTTATGTATTAATAATAAAACTTTTCCTATCAATTTAAGCTAGACATCTTCCTAATGGTTTTGTAGTGTAAAATACTGTTACCATAATTAGATTTTACATTTACATTTAAAGTTTGATGAAAAGTATTAATGATTATTAACGACGTAATTATAATAATTTGCATAGAGAATAAATTTGGTATATATTGTAATGATCCTGATGTGTATGCAAATATAGAGATATTATCATTTACATATATTATACTGTTCTAATAAAAAATCTAGCAAAATACTTGAAATATTGCAGGCAATTACACTTTTAACCTAAACTAATCCTATTTGCTTATCTAATCTGGATGGGATTAACTCATTGAGAAAAAAAGGAAATCCTGCAAAAACCCCCCAAAGAAAAACGTACCTGTTGGAATCGTGTCCGGCGACTTTGCTTGGGTAAGGGCGATTCGTTGAGGCTGACTCTGCTGCCCCTATCCAGGGCCGAGAACTCCCTGTAATGGTCATCCATAGGTGACGTGGCTAAACTCCGGAGAGCCGTATCCCCGGAAGCCGATTTCTTGACACCAGCAGGCCGTACCGTGGCCGCCGGAGTCGTCGTAGCTTCCGGACTATTCTCTCCGCTCTTGTCCAGAGGATTCACATAGAGATTGCTATCGATGGCGCAGCTCGGATCCGCCACTTCCGAAGTAAGATCACCTTGCGAGTAGAACGGATGCGTGTTGCAGCTGGCAAACGTGTCCGAGCTGTCCATGCTGCCCATATCTCCGTTGTTGTTATTATTGTTGTTGTTGTTATTATTGTTGTACTGGAAGAGTGGCTTCGATCTGGCGTCCATCTCCGCGAAGGCCGCAGCCTCCCCTTTCAGCGTCCTCATCTCCAGGCAGACGGGGTTACGGAAGTCGCTCGTTGCCAGTGGCATTAAGTTTTCCGCGTCAACGAACTCTTTGAAATCCTGCGGAATTACCAAACTCACAAAAATGTATTCCGAAAACCCGATGTATTTTAGAGATGATGCCCCTAAAACCTGAACCCTCTATATGTGTATGTATATAGGTTTTTTTTTTTCTTTCTTTTACTTTACAATAGTCTCTCTTTTAGGGAGCACCTAGATGTGTTCTTGTATCTCTAAAGATAACTCGTTTACGTAATTTGCAAGAGTAATTAGAGTAAACTACCAGCTATAGTTACACGTGCATCGTGTTGAAAGAATAAAAACAATAAAGAAGTGTAGAAAACTCGTCATTTAAGCTATATATATAATTGGTTAACTAGTAAGAAATAAATATTTTCGTGCGTGCAATGGTGATATTTTTTAATCTCTCAACTATAGCGTGCAATATTCAAAAAAAATGTACATATTACAAACCTTCGTTTGAAACTCATGCCACTCTATAAAATCAATTTACTTTTCGGCTCCGACACGTTTTCTCGACCATCTCTAATTTATTTTGTACAATGCGGTGCTCTCTAGAAACAATAATTAGCCAACCTGCTTTCAACATTTCCCGACTTTTACTTCTGTATTCTTCAGTTTTAGCGTTTGCCACGTACATACAGCACATCTCAAAATAAACAACATATACACGCTTCATAATAATTAATAACTTGAATCTCTATCAAACACAATAATTTAATAACAGTTATATAACTTTCTATAAATTAAATTTAGTTTCTATCATAAATTTGAAAACAAAAGTAATTAAAAGATCTTTTCTTTTCATATCAAATATTTTTGTACTAATTATTTATATGATATTGGATCATATTTCTTATAATATAAAATATTGTTATATTTCTATGATATTTATCCAAACAACAATAAATTACCGTGACAAGAAAATATGATTTTGAACAGATAAAACAAAGTATTATTATTAAAACATATCTCATCATATACAGGGTGGCCCAATTGAACTGAAACTTTCCAGTTATTTATTTCAAATTGGATTTTATTGAACCAAAAGCAAAAAAAATGTTGGAAAACAATTAATTTTTTTGAATTCGACAATCGAGTTACACGCTGCACGAATCTGAACCTGCGGAATCTTCCTCCATTCACGTAAACAATAAAATCAGCTATCATTAGGCAAAATATGGACACAACATTGCCAACGGTTCGAAAGTTATAGCAGTTTTAAGTTGGTTGCAGTACAACTGGGCCACCCTGTACATTAACTTTGATCAGTAAAAATTCTTATGGTATTTTGTGTAATTAATAAAAAAATAATGATTTAATTGTTTTACTATAACTTTCATTTTGTTGTTGTTTAATTTCTTATTTCATTTCAATTATTAACCATTTATTATTAGTATCGAAATCAGAATCAACAAAAAAACTTTTGTACTCAATTTTCTTGCATTCATATTATTATAATGTTTGCTTCTGTATAAGTTTAATTGAATTTTAAATCATTTCAGTAATAGATATAACCAAATTATGTATAACTCAATAAGATAATTCTCTAGAATGTAATAATAAGTATTTTAAGTTATATAAATTGAACTACTCAAAGTTGTATACAAAATACTTCACATATACTAGTTTATAAAATTATTGTATTACTATCGGAGACTCATATTATGAATCACCAATATAAGTATAATTCATTTATTTGAGAATCTCTGTATTCATAAAGAGAAAATTAAATCAAATAACTAAATAAATAATAAAGAAAAAACTAAAAGAAAACTATTAAATAATCTTCGCTTTCTTGTCTTCGTAATTGGTTAATCGCTTCGTTATCGTCGGTTAAATTTTATTTTTCTTTTGTCTGTTTATCAATTAACTCACCTGTAGTTGCATCGAGCATTTCAAAAAGTCGTAGCTACACGCTTTTGGTTTGTAGTGGAATGCATTCCCCTCGACACGGTCCCTTGCATTCCTGCAATTTTACCACCAGGCTTACGTCTCGAACGCAAAGAAAACAAAACTGCACGACGACTCGTCATGAGTAAACGAAAGAAATGAAACGAAATGATAAGACACTCAAGGAAACAATAAATAACAATAAAAAAATAACAAAAAATAAAACCAAAGAAGAAACGAAGGATTCTCATTAACAAAAGCTTCTTGTTACATCGTGTTGTTATTATAAGTTGATTTGAGTAATATTCGTTGTTGTTGAATAGTGAAGATAACATCGTCATCACCTCTTCAGGTTCAAGCTAACACACACACATAAGGAGTACAGTAACCACAATAATAGTAACGATAACAAACAAACAACAACAACAACAACCACATGCCCCATGCAAGCTAAATGAATTGCGATATTTTATGTGAGTCTTCCTTCAACAGGATGTTCGTAATTTGACTATAATCGTCGTAGTTGTGACAACAAGAAAGAAAAAAAAGCGCGCGCTTCGTACGTGAGACTCATTGTCGTTATATAAATATTTCTCTGCATGATCAAGTTGTGAGTTGAGAGAAGATGAGTCGATGTGAGTGAAAAACGAATAAACAGAGGTGAAGGAAAATATAACGAATAGAAATAATATATGTAAATCATAGTTATAAAAGCTCGCAATGAATTATAAATTAAATAGTAGGGCAATACTACCTTCGAGGTGCAAAAGCAACATTCGAATTCGCTAGGAAATTCGTCGATTTTCTCGATCTTATTCTTGTTGGGATCAGATTTTTTGCTGTCCGCCTACAAGACAGATCGAACACAGGAGTAGCATAGCATAGAGAGCAAAGAGAAATAAACTAAATGGGGGAACTCAAATGGGTTTTGGGGGGGCGGTTTTTTTTTATATATTGATGGCAAACAAAATCAAAGTAAAATAAATAAAATGTTAATTCAAATTAATCTTACTGCGGTCTCAATCGGTTATCTTCGGTTAAATGTTATACACAAACTTCAGCACGAACGCGAATTATTCAAAATACACTTTAGAAACTTTCAACAGCAATAACTTTCAAAATTTTAATCCAAATCATTTTCAAAGTAAATTCTTTAAAAATGCTCATATTATAATTAAATTTACATCTAAATCGTAAGTAAACCATTATTATATAACAAAATATCATACGCAGTTATCGCAGTTGTTAATTTAAGATCGCTTGCTTTTCATAAAAGTAGCGTTTTGCAGAATTTTCATGTCAATATTTATATCCTTTCATAATTAATATTTGTATCACTGAAAAAGTGCATTTAACACATCACTCAATAAGTCTCCGATCTGACACATATATGAGGTATACAATTGATAAGCCCACATGATTTCTGGATAGTACCAACCTTCAAACAATACGTGTCAAAATTTCATGACATTCTGACAATTAGTTTACAGTTTACAGTGGTTCTAGTAATACAGTTTTGTATTTTTCAAAACAATGGATAAAAAAGAATTTCGTATGTTGATTAAATATTGTTTTTTGATGGGGAAAAGTACTGTTGAAGCCAAATAGTTTGATAAGCATTATAGAGACTTTGCATCAGGGAAATCAAGTATTATTGAATGGTATGCCTAAAATCGGCAGTTGTTCCGGATTACATGATAACAGTTGACAAAATAGTTTTCAAAGACCGTAAAGTGATATTGCGTGAGAAAATTTGAGCAACTAGTAAGATTCTTGCATTGGTATATGACAATGGATGAAACATGGATTTATTACTACACAGTTGAATCAAAAAGGGAAAGAAATTTGGCTCAAATAAAGAAACTGAGGCCTATTTTGAGAGCAAAGACAAATCGTTCTACAAAAAAGGCATCGATAAATTAAAAGAGAGTTTTTCTTAATTAGATCAGAACATATTGATTGATGTGTTAATTATACAAAACAATGTAAATAAATTGAGAATATACTTTTTAGTTGCAAGTAATATGTTTTAATTATCTTGATAATAATTTTTCAAATATATATATTTAAGGTATTTAATTTGATGATTAAATAACATTTTGTGTAATTCCCTAATAGTAAACTTAAATAATTTACTAAATGCTTTCTGTAAATTAATAATGTATTTCCTGAACACTATCATTTGATTACATTCCGGTATAACAGCGTATTTATACGGTAATAACAACCCGTCGATTCATATTTGTATGCAAACCATTTACGAAGTGCACATAAAACCCACTGAACAACCGATCGAGTTCGCTCCTAAACATCTCCGAAATTATATTTAACCGTCGTCCCGTATTTTCAGCGAAATCCGATATTTACTGTGCAAACTGAAAATGGCTGTTGACCCACCACTGAAAACGGCAGTCGCTTAATATTTTCGTGACCGGACTTAGCCTTTCATTGCAAAATCAAATATGAAAAGCGGAAAGCGTAGAATTACAATTATTACAATCTGCAGTTCGCAAATGAGCTGATCAAAAAGTTCGTTCGCGATAAATGGGTTTACAGACAGTCTAATTAGCAGAATGAGCAAAGAAGTCAATGGGTGAATGCAAATGCGTCTTCAATGAGATAAGTTGTTGCTGCAAAGTTTCTGAAGCGTAATTCGTTTGTGATTTGAGGAGGAAGCTACGTCAATGGTAATAGACATGTTATATTGCAATACATTTGCTAAGAGTGGATCAAATATATATATGTATGGTTGTAATAAGGCATTCGACACCAATAATCAATTCACTGAGTATATGCAATGGCATCACAAACATGTTCATGTCTTCATGTAAAACAATAAATAATAATAAGAACAAGTGACTGAGGTGTCATTAGATCGTTGCACATGAAATAACGCATTGCATTTTTAATGTAACCATAATTAAGAGAGTTGTCATTTATTTTTTACTTATGTAATGATTTGTAATTTGGTAAGCAAAAAATATTAATTTACTTTATGTATATTTTTAAAATACTTGAATCCAAAAAAAATTTTATAATAATCCAGGTTTTGTTGATAATTTTTTTATTACAAAAGTGTATTATATATTATTAATGTACTAAAATATAAAGTTTTCTATATAAGAAATACATCAAAATCTAAAAATTGTATTTGAATGATAACAAAATAATTAATTAAAACATTAAAACATTCTATTTATTTTTAAGTTTTTTATGATTTAAAGTAGTTTGAGTAAGTATTAATTAAAAATTTATTTGATAGTAAAAATATTGAAAATAATGTAATCAAAATTTAATAGTAATATCGTAATAATCAATATAATTTGATAGATCATATTTGATTAAGAAACTTTATAGGAAGTTTCGGTAGCATTAGAATATACATACATAATTGAATGCACCACATGGATGAAATCAAAATTGAGATGTAACTTAGTTTGTTGCAATGTAATAACTTCGAGTGATATTATGTTGAATTGTATAATTATTCAAATTAAGATTCAATTGAGAAATACGTATTTTTTTTGTACAACGAGCTTATGAAAGTCCTCGGGGAGAGTAGAAATTTAGTTTATTTAGAAGTACAAGATAAATATAGGTTTCATATTTGGTAGAGTTAATAAATAGAAAAGGTATATTTGAAAACTTACCCCTGGCGATATGTATCCTTTCGGCGTGGGTGGCAGAAGGACGGTCTCGTCCTGGGCGAGCGGAGCCATAGCACAGGTCTGCTGCAGCTGCAGCTGTTGCTGCTGCTGTTCCTCGGGCGGCGCGAGGTCCAGGAGTCGCTTCTGGGAGACTGGTGAAACTGGAACTGGAGGTCCATCATTGATTGGAAGACAGGGAGTTTGGGAAGAGTTGCTACGTCTATGTCGGTTTGATAAAATATCGTAGTTTCGGTAACAACCCGTTTGCGATGGATTTCGGCCCGTCGTCGAGTCCCCCTCGGTACTATTCCCGTCGAGGTGTGATATGTTGTGGCCTGACGATAACACTTTGGGTCAGCAAATCTCTTGCCATTCATCGAAACCAATCATATATATTTTTTTTCTGTTATGTGCTTCCACACACGTATCTACTCATGTATACATATGCAGCATGTGAATTGCCATACGTATAAATAGATAGATAAGTCGTTGCCATTGCCGGTAATTTGCGCCCCCAAGATTATATCAGACCAGGAAGGAGTTTGGTTGTGGTTGTAGGTGGTTGGTGGTGGTAGTGTGAGGAAGAAATAAAATTGTAACAGTAGAGTTTCCAACAGGAACAAGAACGGAAAACGAGTCCTGCGCGTGTGTATGTGTGTGAACTACTTCATCTTGTTGTATAATAAATATATAAGCTAATAATTAGGTAGTAGTTGTGTAGGCACGTATCACGACTACTCGAAACACGATCACTATTACTCTGCTGCCGTCGTTTTCGTTTTGTTCTCGTAATTTTAATACATTGCAAACAAGCGAAAACGCATGTAATTTATGTACATAATTAAGACGGTTTTGCTGTACCCCAAAGAAATCATAAATCAGAAGGGATTCATCGCAAAATTTACGGTGCAAAATTCACTTCAATGTTCAAGGTATATAAAGGTATAGAGGAATCGTGTGAAATAGAGTGTGTGAGAGAGAGAGATAGACAGAGATAGAGTAAGAGTAAGAGAGAGAGACGCGAGAGAGGTAGTTCAAAAGCATATACTTCTCGCATGCGTTTTTTTTTCTTGGACAGGAGATCCGCGACTTGCTTCTTTCTTTTCTTTTCATTTTCGATAATCAAAATAATAAAGAAAACTTTTTGGTTTTTAGGAGTTTCGGCGATTGTCTTCGTTTCCACCAATAAGGGCACTCTTTTCACCTAGGAAAGAAGACAGATCGTCTTAAAACTCGTCGCCGAGAGATACGGAAGCTGTGCTAATAGTTGCTACAGGATTCCTACATATCCATATCAAAACCCAAACAAATTCACACACCTCACTAACTTAAATATATTATTAATATTATGTTTCTTAAATATAATTACTTTATAAATCGAATTCTAGTTTGATGAATGCGAAACATAATGTAATTTCAAATACAACGACTATCAAATATATATATCTATAACTTTGATAATTCCATTGTATTAGAAAACACTTCATGTTCATAAAAATTTCCAGTTATTTACGATTTTAAAAAGATTTTAAAACTTCAAATAAAATATATTAAAAATTACAATATTTGTTGGAGAGAATATTTTTTAAGGATTTGTAACCTTTTTTTCTTAAGAATTTCAATGAAAGTTATTTCCAATTAATATTAGAACTCATATCAAAATATCCAAAACTATAACTAAATCACATAATGTTATATTTTTCTTTTGTGAAAATACTACATTAGGAGCCTTACTTTTTTTATTAAATCTCGTATCTTGTAAATATTTGATTATTATCCAAATGAATTTTATTATTAAAATTAGTTGTTTCAATTTCTTTAATAAAAGTTTGAACAATATATTATAAGTATCACTCGTTTTACACGGTATTTTCTTTACACGCTTTTGCTATTTATTTATTACAAATGTTGAAAATAACTTATCCTATACGTTTTTGCATAATTTTCGATTTACACGTTTTTACATTTAAAAAGTTAAAATTTCGATTTACACGTTTTTCTGAAGAAATTATCTCCCGTGTAAATCGGGTATATGTGTTTTATATTGAAAATTTTAAATTGAATATAAATAATTTATATCAAAAAAAAAGTATATTTAATTCAAACATAGAAAACATATTTTTTTAATAAAGTCTAATTTAAATAAAATTTATTATAATACGATTGTTAATTAAGGAAATCTCCTAAAAAGAGATTCAATTTAATTTTTGAAATCACCGAACTAACTTCCTGCACGAAACCATAATTTAATTTGAAAGTTTCTCCGTGCATCCTGAGGGCTACAAATAATTCCTTTAAAAAAAATCCTCCTCTCCGCAAATTAAACTTGAACATTTCTTCACCGAACGCAAATAACTGGTAAATTCAACATTACAAATACGTTCTATGTAATCATAAGAGATACGAAACCAAATATTTAATAAGAGTTAATCATCTAAATGAAATGCTGCATGCAGAAGTAATTTAACTGAGCTATTGCATTAGTAGATCAATGTACATTAGATTATATACTTCCAAGTATCTAAAATTAATATGTATTTGATACTAATTGCGAGAAATGTTAGAAATTAGTGCGGATGGACGTTAATTTGATGTTTCTTAAGCTGAGAGGCGGCGAATCAACCAGTTCACCCTGCGGGGTTTCGGTCCTTTCGGAGATTTACATTTAATTTTCATATTTTCTGTATTTCAAGCACGCAGCGAAAGAGCCGTAGCCGTTTTAAATAAATGTAAATCATTTTCGCGCGTTAATTGTAACTGCTGATGACGGCGTTTCTTAATTAACAGGAAATGTAAAATATTGAAATGAATGCAATTAACTTTTCTTCTGCGAAATGTAATTTACTGACGTATTATAATTGAAAATATCTTTTTTAATATTAAAAAAAAATGTATTTTGTAGAATTAGACTTGACAATACTTTTTACTTGTATAGAGGGATCATGTCAATCTCGATTTCATGATTTTCCTAATTAAAATCTATCCTTAATCATATCCCTTAATTCGAAAATTCATATAACCAGTTATATATAAGAAAAGAACTTGAAAATATTTGATTTTTTTAAATATTCAATTGAAAATTTTATAATTATTTCTTATACAAAATAATATAATATAATAATATTAACTATAATAAACATAATTGTATTGCCTTTATTTCAATTAAGTTCAGAACTTAAAATTTCATTTTTCAAATTATGTAACATAAAAGTAAACTATATAGATAAATTAAGTGAAATTGACTGAAATTTTGTACAATATACGTATATAAATAATGAAAAAGATTAGTTTCTAATAAACTTTTATATTTTTCACTCTCATTAATTATGATATTACAAATTCTGTTACAATTTATTATGTAATAAATATGTTAAATATGTTAATTGTAATAATATTGAATCATTGTAAATAAATCTCTTGTTATTTTGTGGATGAATGGAGCTTTAGTAACTAATGTAATTGTGAGTGAACTGAGAAAAAAAAGTTTTAAATGTGCAGTAAATAAAATCGTGAAATCAAGTTGGAAAGAAACACAGTTATCTGATGAACCCTCTATATAAAGTCATCGCAGCTGTAATTTAATTTCGTATAGTGGTTGCAGGAAAAGAAAATCAATGTTCGGCGTTTTTCTGTTGCGAAACCGGTCGGATCTGTTTATAGGAAACTGGTGAATTTAAATGATGCAATCTGAACGTTATTGATAATGATCCGATAGGCCGGCCTCCCCCGTAATCCGGATGTTTTTGTATATATGGGTGTGTGTATATGTTTGTGTGTGTGTGTGGTTGGGGTTGGATATAAATAAATGGAAAACTCTGTAGCGTTATACTCGTTGCTCACTGCATGTACTATTCGCATGGAGCGGTTTTAATTTATTAGTAGGAGGGGCGAAGGGTGAAAAAGCGAAACGAAATTGAAGCAATAATGGAAACGGAAATTGTCTACCGCTGGATGGAGTTAGAGTTGTTTATTTGTGTTTGTTAGAAATAGAGAAATAGAGCGTTTCAATGTAGATAAAGGTAAAGATGGTTAGATAGTTAGAGGGTGTGTTGTTGGATGTTCGTAAGCCGCTGTGCGTCCGTACCTGTGTCTACGATAACGTCGATAAGATCCATGCTCTTGGCGAAGGCGTCCCGAAGATTGATATGGTGGAAGGATACGATACTGCCCTCGCGCTTGGCTCGCTCGAGGGCCTCGCGCCTCTTCAAGGCCTTCTCGCGCCGCATCTGGTTCTTGTAGAACTCGGCAAAATTGTTGACAATGATGGGAATGGGCAACGCAATCACCAAGACACCGCAAATACAACATACACTTCCTATGACCTTCCCAAGTGGCGTAGTTGGGTAAATGTCGCCATAACCGACCGTGGTCATGGTAATACCAGCCCACCAGAAGGTTTCCGGAATACTGATAAACTTGGTATCTTTCTCTTCTTTCTCGGCAAAGTAAGCCAGACTCGAGAATATGAGGACGCCCATCGCGAGGAAAAGCATAAGTAAACCCAGCTCTTTGTAAGAATTGCGAAGGGTGAAACCCAATGACTGGAGACCGGTCGAGTGCCGGGCGAGCTTTAGGATACGCAGGATTCGCATGATGCGGAACACCTGCACGACACGTCTGACGTCTTGGAATTGGTCCGTTGCATTTTTATTGGTCTCCAGGAGGAAAAGCGATACGAAATATGGCAGTATTGCTAACAGATCAATGATATTCAGACCGCCCTTAAAGAACTTCCACTTGTTCGGCGATGCGCTAAACCGCAGGATATATTCGAGGGAGAACCAAGTGATGCAGACTACCTCGACCATCGCCAATTGCGGATTGTCATTTACGTTTCCCTTTTCATCGGTAACTTGCATACTCGGAATCGTGTTCAGTGTTAAAGCGATCGTCGATAACACTATGAACAAGATGGAAATGATGGCGATCACCTGCAATAATTATCAAGTAAATCACATCCCTATCCAATATTTATCCATCCTGTTGCGTTCTAATTCGTCGTTTGTCAGTCTATTTCAACATACATTTATTTATTTACTTTCATTACTTTTTATTTTCAATCCTTTACGGTGCTACTCTTTTGCCTCAGACAATACAACACATTTTGATTGAAACAGACACAGACTGACAAAATTCAAATACTAATCATTTTTTATACGTTCTTAAGTGATTTTCGTGATAATATATTGACGTTCTAAGAAGTGACATAAAACAGAAAATCATAAAACAAAGAGTAGAGTACTATAAAAACGTAACACAACAGATATAGACATTTAGATAGAGTAAAAACATTGAACAAACAAAGCACTTATAGCCAACACATATTTGTTATCGTCTTCGCACATAACAACGCATCACATCTCTTTAACCAAAATATTTCACTACTTCATCATCAACAAATAAATTTAGTCATATTGCAAATCGATTGGAAAATATTGAAAAAATATTAATTTAACTAAATTTTATAAAAATTCAAAATGAAAATTCTCTTTTATTGCACAATTTGAAGTTAAGAGTTTTGATACAATTATAAACGTTTATGAATAGATTTTATTTAATAATGACAGTTATGTTGCATTCGCTCTATCCGTGATATGAGATATAAATATTTATAAAGCGTGGAAACTGCTATTGGTTATGATGATATCCGTTAACTTCGACAGCTGCTATTGCACTGTGTCATGTGTACATACATACTAGTTGATACGCGTGACAGACATTTATATTTCATGTTTCGAATAGAATGCATACAGAATAATAAAATCATTCTAATAACATTTTGTTGAATTTTATGCATATCAATAATAATAGTAATACTGCTTATTTTTTTTGGTAAATACAAGAAAAGAAGTAGAAATTTGATTAAAATAGTAATAATATTTAAATTTACTTCTTTGAAAATGTAAGAAAACTAAGAGGAAAAATGAAGATATTGATTTTCTTTGGGTTCATGGCAACTGAATAATGTATATGAATTGATCAGTCGACATGATTAATATTAGATTTTTCAGGCTTTACATATTCATTTGGCAAAAGAATGGAGAAAATACAAGCTTTGGTTGAGATTGAAATTTCCGTTCATTATTTTTTGGGTTTAGATTTGCAAAGTCATTATCGATGTGATGCATTGTGCTGTGTCTGCATAAAATTTGGAAGAAAAATGTAAATAATATGTAAACGAAAATTGAAACAAATCGCAAACGTGTGATATGAGGATAATACTTCCATCGCTTGATATAGATATATTTTTTTTATGTTAAGAATTACGAAGCGAATGGCGGCTACATTGAGATAGAAGTAGAAGGAAAATAAATAAGTGTGTAGTGTTGTCCAAGAAGTAAAAAGTAATTTGTGATGGACTGGCTATAGTATAACATATAGAAACATAGATGTGTGCAGCATTAGAGATAGAAAAGAGAAAGAGGTGGTTTGTTTGTGAGAATAAAAGAGAGTGACCACATAAGCGTTTTATCGATTAACAAAGAAAACTCTGTATTGAATGGATATACCAAAAGCTGTCCAGTCAATGTCGTCTGCCTGTCGAACGTTAGTACTGTTAGTAAGTAGTCTTGCAACATTCAGGTATTGAAATAGGAAGCAATGTACAAAAACTCGAACCCATGTGCAAATCATAACTGGTCTAAATGCTAATCCATCATTTGGCTTGAGCAACACAAAGTATGACACAACATAAATATGTGTTCATCGTTCATAAGCAAAAAAAAACAATGATTTCGATCAAACAATATTACATCTCTAAATGGTGTGTCTTCGTAATTTTCTAAGACTGCAAATTTTGATGACAATAAAGCTGAGATAATCGAAATCAAGAGCAAACATAAGTTTCGGTAAATGAAAAATAATGTTGATGACCAAATGAGGAGTAGAAGACCAGCTACGAGAAGCACTGCACTTTGGAGGGCTCGCGATTGCGCGGTCTGGTTGTTGCGTATGCCCATTGCCATCAAAAAAACACAAAAAATCATACAGGATAAGAAAAATAAAATGAAATAGTCAAAATGAAAGGTAACAACAAAAATAGATAGTAAGCTTTTCTCTTTTCGTTTTCTTTTCGTATGGAAATTAAAAAGGAGAAAGAGAAAAAGATAGAGAGAGAGTAAAAACACACAGAGAACGATTAAATAAGAGAGATTAATTCATCGAGAACAGCGAATACATTCGTCGTCTTCATTTTATGGCTGTAGACATCTAGAACAGGTGGCTGCATAAAAACAGTTATTATTCGGTGTTCAGGAAAATTATAAGTTTGCTATTCGTTAATAATCTAAATAGAGATAGATAGATACAAAGAGAAGTAGATAAAAAGGGAGATAGCTACTAATTGCATGCAGTAAATATTAATTTTGTTTCTTTGATTTTAGTTCATTAATTAATTACGGTTGATCTGAAGAAAAGGATGAAAAGATAAAACAATGATGTATGATGTATTATTAATTTGATGTGGCGTGTCTTTCTTCTTTGACTCTTTTTTTTTTCTTCAATTTTGTATTGACTGTTTTTGTGTGTGTGTTTTTATGTGTGTTTCTTTTTTTCTTATATTTTAAGGTCGATACTTTCGTGAGGTCGTAATGGAATTTATGTAAGCTACACAAGGTAGGCCACTCGAGACGCGTTTTATCGACTATTCTATTGGTTGTTGTGTAATGCATGCCTTTATACAAGGGTGTATTGTCGACGGGTTCTCTTACCCGAGCTGCTATCGAAGTGGTCGGTTTCTCAAGCATATCCCACAGCCATTTTTGATATTGCGAGCACTTATCTTCACCGAACTCCTCTTCGTCGCGCTGCCTAAGAGACTCTGCCTCCTTGCGCATCTCTTCGTGCACGTGCTCCTTCCGTTGGTGGTACTTGTGCTGGCAGCATGATTCTAGATACAGTTCGTCCACACCCCAGTACTCCAGGTCATCGCTGAAAGCTAGCACGCACATCTCATCAACTAAATGCAATTTGCCGGTCCTGTAGAAGTTCAATATGGAACTGAAAGATTTCGGGTGGCGATCGAAGAAGTACTCGTTGTCTATAAGGGAGTAATCATCACAGAGTTCACTGAGGGATTCGTGCGTATTGCAGTCCCGGAGGCGGCCAAGGCGAGTATGCGGCAGACGATCAAGCGTCCTCCAGAGGACCTCGTGCTTGACGCCGCCGACGTTGATGCATACCCGACGGTTGACCGCCTTCGAGCGCATTATCATGAAGGGCTCGGGGGGCAAGGAGGACATGGAACGCGAGTAGGGCCTCTGCAATTGTAGAGGCAACGATTGCGGCATCGGTGGCGCCGACGGCGGAGAGGTCTGCATCGGATAGGCAGAGGCCGCACCGACGACGACGCCTCCACCTCCGCCTCCACGCACTTCTCTTCCTCTCTCCCCCATCTCCGCCGCCGCCGTCGTGTTGTCCCACCGCACGGCCAGCCCATCGCCGTCCCGGTCACCCACCATGGACGGTTGGCTGGGTGGTGCTGTGCTAGCCGTGCTGGTAGGTCTTCCCCGTCCTCATCCACCGCTACCTTCACCTCCACTTCTTTGGGTCATCCTGATCTGCAACACAAACAAAAACGTATACTCATTAATTTAAAATTCCACCACTAACATAATTATAATTAACATCATTAATCATGAAGTCTTTCGGTCATTTGTACAAACAAATTATCGTATGATTTGTTAATATTCAAATAATCATAAATTTATTATAATAGTAAATATAATTAAATATTTTATAAAAGGCAGACAGATCTACTGCCAATAGCTCTTTGTTCCATATTATAAACTAAATAAACACAAGTTGTTGTTTGTTATAAGTAGACTTAGCGAAGACGAAACCGATATCAATAGACGAAACTCTATTTTCTCTTATCTGAATCTTTATAGCCTATATCAAATTGAACCCGATCAATCGGAAAGAATCTGCGGAAGAAAAATAATATAAGACCATATGTTGTTGGGCTACGAGTGTCGTGTGTGTTTGCGTTCTGTATCTTTGGATCTTTGCAGAGAATTGATTGAAATACTTCCTACATCTTCGCCCCCGATAAGGATGTTCCCCGGGTCAAAACAACATTTCCTATATTAAAAATGTCATATTGTTTCCCCTTTAACGGTCGACCGTTGAAATATAACATCGACGACCGGAGCCAAGACCCCACCGACTCGGTCAATAAATATCCCCTCGGGCTCTTATTTTCCCATAAGATATCGCCAAGTTTCCTTTCGCAGCTCTAATCAAAGGACTCGCATAACACACTCCATACCACTATAGGAATGTTTTTCGCTTCGCCACAATCCACAGAAGATAAACAGATATACGTTCAAAAGGAATAAAGTTGCAAGTTTATAGTAATAGTAGTTCTGTGCAGAGGCGGAAGCTGGATATAACTCACGAAGCAATCTTCACAGCGTCGATAACAGAGAACTATTCCTATGATTTACACGCTGTTTTTGCATCCTAGCAACAGTAAATCAAATATCGAACAAGCTAGATTAAATACGAAGAAAATCAATTGTGAAACTGTATCAGGCTGTATGATGATTAGTGTGTATTTCGTGAAATTGGGTCGTAAACTCTGCTGGTGCGGGAAAAAATTAAAGTTTTTACGTTCTCTCGCCGCTGTGAGCATAATAAAATTTTGCTGAAATTATTTCTGTAACGACACACCTGCCTGAAAATACGGTTTAAAATTCACGTCGAGCTGTATTATTATTTTTTTGTTAACGTTGTAGCTGCTTGTTATTATTATTTTTTTTCAGTATTACCTCAATACTTTATTGGCTGAACATTCGAGATTTTTGTAATCTTTTTTTCATTTGCGTTCATCGAGCGTCGCCACGAAAGGTGGTTTCTATTACGGTCCCTTTAAATGGATAATAAAGATCTGCTTAAAAATAGCTTTTTAGTAGTTGTTAAAGCCGCGACTCGGCCGTAAAATCGTCATTTCTATAAGGGAATCGCCGATAAGGTCGACGTAATAAGTTCTTACCCTGGTAACAAAATGCATATAAAAGCGAAAAGAAACTAACGGCACCCTCGACGCATACTTTATTTAATCAGATGACAAGTAATTGATATATTACTTCGTTTCGAACGATAAAACTAACAGTATTTTCTTTACCTCACTTACAGCAACATCAAATTAACAAGCTTAATTTAAACAGTAATTTAGTTTCAATGCTTTTACTTCAATGATTTATTATTAAAAGATAACAGTTATTAACTAATAATAGCGTAATTATTTTTCCTAATATTTTTACTTTCTTTTAATTATTTTTATCTGCTTCAAAATAGTTTCAATCAGTTATAATACGAGCAATGTAAATACATTCTTACTGATCCAACATCAGTCACTTCAATCCACTTATCCTACCTTGAACTCAATAGTGTATACGCACCATAATATGGTAAATATCATTTAATTTCCAATTTTCATGTAAAACATATTTTATGTCTTATTGACAATTTTTTACTGTCAGTTGAAAATTTGTTGACAAAAATCGAATTATTCCTATTTCGTCTTTTATTTTCAATGTATATTATATTCAATGTTGTATACTCATCATAATATACCAAATTTTATGTTTTAATGACAAATGTTTACTATCAGTTGAAAATTTGTGCACAAAAATAGAATTATTACTATTTCATCATTTACTTTTCATTTATATTATACTCAATAGTGTATACTCACCATAATATAGTAAATTTCATTAATTTTAAAATTTTCAAGTGTAACTTATTTTATTTCATATTTACAAATTTTAACTGTCAGTTGAAAATTTGTGGACAAAAATCGAATTATTATTATTTCATCCTTTACTTTTCATTTATATTATACTCAATAGTGTATACTCACCATAATACAGTTTTATGTTATGTTGACAAAATGTAACTGTTAGTTGAAAACTTGTGAATAAAAATATTTATATTAAGATATCTAAGAATAGAGAAAAGGTGGTGTACTTATGCAGAAAAACTTCAGTTTGGTAAAAAAATGTCTAAATAAATATTTGTTAAATATGCACAAGAAAATATTAAATGAAAAATTAGTTCAAATATATCGTGTTATAATGTAATGAAATGCATTTTAAAGCGTGCGTTCTATAAAACGTTTATTTTTTTATTATACGTTTATTTTTTTTACTATGGAATTAGTTTAGGTAATCGCGATCTGCGATCGAATCATTTAATTTTCTTCCTAATCAATCTTAAAGTGTGCCACACGCACTGTTTGTGGTCAGTCAGGCTATCTTAACTTAACCGTCTAATATATCTACACAAACGAAGGAAACGCATAGGTGATATACTGCACGCTCAAATTCCATTAGGAAGAGTAACTAAATTATACAATTTGCAATTACAACATCTTTGTTAACACTGAACCTACCACTACTGGTCAATTTTCAAGTATTTAAACGTTATTATTTCGCTATCAAACTTTAAAGCTTTTCATAACATTTTTCATTTCATTTCATACAAATTTGAAACAACGAAGGAAAAATTTCAAGGCAGAATTTTTTATTTCAGGTAGCTACCAAGAATTGCCGGATAAAAGAAAATGTACAAAGACTATCAACAAATAAAAGTTCAGATTGATACGTACGAAAAATTATTGTAAAGGTTACAAAACTATGAAAATCTATGAAGTGAAAAAGATATATATATATTAAAATTAATTTTTATTTACGTACATATAAAGTGTATATAAATGAAAGAAACTAAATAAGTACAGGTCAATTTGACCGGTAGAAAAACGAATAAAAGAAGTGTGAGTAGATTTAACACTATATCTGTTAAGACTGCAAGTAAAAATTAGTGAATACAGTAGAACCTCGCTTAACGAGTTTAATCCGTTCCAAAAATTCCGTATTTTTACTCGTATAGTGAAACATATTCAAACATACATATAATATGTGTACACAAGTTTTAAAAATGATGTAGCAGGCGCGCAATCCTGGAGTTCTATACTCATCGTCACTCGTTATGCGAAACGTCGCTCGAGTCATTTTTCGTACAATTCATTTTGCTAGTTAAGCGAAATGCTCGTTATGCGAGATGCTAGTTAAGCGAGGTTCCACTGTGGTCAATAAAAATGATAAATAAAAGTTATATCACATTTCAATTACAGTAATTTTCCTATAATATATTTTCTTTTATTCAACAATGAGAAAGCTACTACATACTCAATATAATTTTGCTTTTAACTATTGCAGATTGAATCTATGGAATGTTCATTCTTGTTAAATTAAACACTAATCGTAAGTAACTAAATCTAAGAATTTTTTTTTTTTTTTTAATAATTTGATGTGAAAAGTGTAAATACAAAATTTAGTTTCTAAAAATATGTTAAAAAAATGTGAATAGTAGAGATATATTCAAATATTCCTACTATTATGTTTATTCAAATTCTATAAATTTATGTTTTTTTCATTACTGTACAAGAAATTTGTCTCAAAAAGTGCAAATTACCAAAAATCAAACAAATTTTCAGTAAATATTTCTATGAAATCAAATTTGTTTAAAAAAAAATGTGAATGAAATGTTTCAAAAAATATCAATTACAGATATGTTTTAATAAAGTTTTTTTTAATAAAGAAATGTTTTCATGATTTGCCATCAAATTGAAACGAAATTAAGACTATTGAAGAAAATTTCTTGGTGATTGCTTTGTGAAATTCATCAAAAATTTAAATAAAATATATATTTTTATATCCAGTTTTGGTAATAGATTTCTAAGAAGATATGTGGATTTAGACAAGTCACTGCAAACAAGTTTCTTGAAGAATACACAAGGTAAGCCAACAGTAATTATCTAACAAATTTGTTCTAATTGTTTGAATTAGATGGTGCATTGGATAAGACGTTTTACGAAGATAAGATCAATGAACTCGTACATCAGAATCGTAAAGGAGTGGATGAATTGTCGCGTGTGAAATTGCAGCTGGCTTATGCAGAAGAGCAAGATGAAATTCTTAACTATTAACGCCGTGAGTCCAATTCGTTTTTCTGTTATTTCTTTGTTTTCAGTGAACACGAAGTGAATGAGAATTTACAGAAAGAAAGGACGGACTGCGAAGATTTGCGCGATGCGTCTTTGAATGCGAAACAACAATTGGACAAACTGGTCAGGCATTTGAGCAGTATGGAGAAGGAAAACGCCAATTTGAAGCAGCAAATTAAAGATATCTAAAAAGAAGTAAATTTGCGTAATTTGAAAAGGTTTTATTTTTCGAAGTTCTTGATTCTTATTGTTTTACAGAAACTGCAGTGTGAGGAGAAAATCGTTCGCATCCTTGCGAAAATGAAAGAGACTATGAGATCGTTAATAGAGTTACAGACTGAGTAAAACTTTAAAGACAAAGAAGTACATTAAGTATTATAATTTTTGAAAACTGTAGATTTTCCATTAAATATAAGATCTAATAGAGATTTCACTGAATAAATTGATCGATTGAAAAGCAAACTTCTAATAAAAAAAAAATGTTCATAGTATATTAGTTCAGGTCTATCCGCAGTATTTCCGAGCACAAGTTGATTTAGAGGAAATCGTTAATATCCTTATTCGTCTGTGCATAACCCGATTATTCAAATCGGAAACGTGACATCCCCGGTGCAAAGGAAAACGTTCAAATACATCGCATTAAGCAGCTAACTTCATTCCTCCTCCAACGTAATTTCGAAGCCACACACATTTTCGTGTGCGCGTTTTCATGCAATTTAACTCCCACACAGTTTCATTTAATCACTCATAAACAGAAAGGGACAAATACAGAGAGAAAGAGAATGGTCATTTTCGAAACAATTAATTTCCATGCGTGGAGGGCGAGATATGAGACCGAATTAAACTTAATTGAATTGCAGTTATGAAACATTCGCAAACGCTCCATAACTGACCGCACGTGCAAATACATAATACATTGCTCAATTTCGCTTCACGTCATCAAACAATGCGATTCATTCATTATGAAATGAATTATATTTTTCGCTTATTTTATTATTTCATGTTCAATTACGTAAATTGGAATGACGTGCATTAGGTATGACGTGAATGCGAACTATTCACGGAATTTAATTAATATTGCTTTTGTTTATTTTACTGTGGATGCAATAATTATATAATCATATATATATATGCATTTGTTTTTACTTTTTGTTTGAATGGAACGAATGAAAAAAAAGGATTAAACATATTTGCGATTGTGAATTTCCTGCGCCGCAGACGACCATTGTTTTCAAATCACATACGCAAACAGGAAATGTGAAATTAAATCTGTATATTTCGAAATTAATTCCATTCGCTGGATATATCACAAAATGCAAATACACCCACACGACATTATTATGATTGTATGTTTGTTTGTTATTCATCAATTGAAGAGTTTTGTTCAAACAAAACCACATTTGGAATAATTGCTTTCATTTATTTTTTTATTCATTTAGATTTAATAAATGCATTTTGTCGTACCGCATTTCATAAGACAATAATTGTAAACGATGAATTGGAGAAATGAAGTTGGAATTTTCTAATTTAGATTCATAAACAAGAAGTAAATACATCGCCTAAAGTAAAGTATGTACGTATATACATTTCTATTATACAGTCAAACTTTTGATAAACTTTACCTCTGATAACGAAACAATAAATGCCAAAAAGTTGTACAGAATCACAGAATTTATAAATGAAGTTGAGATGAAAAATAAGTTTAGAAAATTCTGACAAAGATGATGATAAATAGAAAACCTTGCTAACAAGAAGACAGAGAAAATGAAAAATCGTAGCATTTCTATTGACTAATTCATTAAAACCTGAACTCTTTTAATGAATAATAGATCATAAAAATATATTCATTTGGATTTTTTTTTGTATGAAAAATACTATGTTTTATATCTATATGTAACGGTAAGAATATACAAAAATTCTTCATAGTGGTATTTAAAAACATTGAATAAATGTTTAACAGCTAGAGTTTGTAAATGGTGGAAATAAAGTAATTATCAAAAATATATGTTTAATTTTGATACATGAAAATGCAAAAGTATTTTACATTTTTTTATGTGTATTTCTATGTTTTGTATTTTAACAATGTTCCCATTGTCACAATTCATTTAAACATATTGACTAGTTCTTCTAAACTTGGAATTAAAGTTTAAATATTGCAATAAAAAGTATCATTAGATGCGTGTAAATATTACAAGATTTTTTTATAAATTACACTTTTATATGATCTAAAATATTGAATAAAATGTCTCATTATTTTATATCTCTAACATCATGCACGTGTAAGCATTTAAAGAAATTAATTTAATATATCCTATATGAATACGGATATAAAATACGTTATCCTTTGTAAGGTCATTACTTTATATTATATGTGATGCATATTCCACGGACTGCGATTATTCTAAATATATGTCAAAGGGTGAGTTTGGACGAGCCGTAAATGTTACAGTAATACTTTTACCATCGTCTGTGTACGTGATGCACAGGTCACGCTGTCCTGCAGAATTATTAACAATGCTAAATTATGCAATGACTAAGTGCAGCTGGCCACAGTTTCTGGGTATTCCATAAGACCATTACGTATTCGTTCGTGGTTTTCGTTTACAAATGTTCTTTACGTTTCACATTCGTGGAAAAATGTTGTCAATGAAAATTGAATCCCACATGAAAATTGAAATATCAATGTTTCTTAATGTATATGTCAATGTAATTAATGTAAGTTAGTTATTATTAAACACAATTAATTAAAAAAGACATATTTAGTTTAACTAATAAATAAATAAATTAAGCTTAGAAAATAATATAAATGATTTTTCATTTTAGCACAAAATTTTATCAACGTCACTAAATTTAGAAAGTGAAATGATCATTTTTAAGCAAATTTATTTATTTATTACTTAACAAATTTTAATAAATACCTAAAATATTGCTATTACAAAAAGTCATTTAATGCTGGAATTTGTACCGACATTCAGTTTACAGTACTTGTTACGTGACAATACAACGAATCATATGTTATTTCTGGATTTTATACTAATCTTTATGTTAAGTTTTTGATTTATAATAGAAACATAATCAAGCATTAATGAAACGAAGAATTTAAGAATTTTTAACTGTATAATGTTGTAATTTTTGTCTGACATCGAATGCAAAAAAAATGATTAATTTAAATAACGTTTTGTAGAAGTAACAAATCATTAGGTTTTACCATTATCCGATCATAATGACTTTTCATTAGAATGGTTTTCCCTGATATGTCTTCTGTGGGAAATTTACAGACTATTATTCTAATGAAGGTACAAACAAGTCCTCCATTAGTTAAAGGCACGTTTATTTGGGTCGACAATTAGTCGTGTTTCTTGTGACACAAACGAACATGATCAACATTATATAAACCACTACCCAATTGATATTATTGTGTATGAATCAATTATTCTTGAAATTCTATAAGTTTGTGTTTGAAACTTATTTTTTATGGTGTTTTACACATATTTCATTTCTTAATAATAAATATATTTCCATTATTTCCATTATACATTTCCATTTCCATTATTTAGACGATTTATTATAAGTTTTAACTCTACAAACTTTAATCTTTTGCGGACGGAGACTTTGTAAGGTCGTATTTTCTATTTGTTTTTGCCAAACTGCTGTGTATTATTATGTAGTAGCGTATGTCAATACACAAGTGTTACAAGTGGCGCCTCTATAGTATTTACGTCAAAACTTTCACAAACTAATATTCGATGACTGCGCTATCACAGTGGCATTGCCTGAAATTTTTCATTAACGAAGTATTCTATGTAAAGGATGAGGCGGATATATGCGCCGGTCGTCCGCAAATGGTTAATAAAGATAAATAATATTTTTTGAACGCTATTGCAAATAGAAATTGTAAATAATTCGTTAGTAAATGTATTTAGTCAGCTGAAAATGTTATTATTTTTATGGAGTAAATAAGTTACATATTAAATCAATTTAGGAGAAAGTTCTAATATGAATGCTCGAAATAATTAATTAAATTTTATAGGATCTTTCAGAAACTGTATAAATCTAGATTTGAATAGTTAAACATATTTAAAGATCTAAATTGTATATTTGCTTATAGAATTGAACTCGTTTTACATTATATTTAATATTTAACAAATGATTGGAATTCAACTGATATTATTAAACTAACAGAAATCCATTGAAAATTAGTTCCGAAATGTAACGTTCACTAAATATACGGCATCCGTAATTACTTGCGCTAATGAAATTTTCTTTATTTGCCCGATCCGCCGAGGATTACGTAATGATCAGGCGCGCTCTCCCAGGTGGCTAAATTTGAATAATTACCAATCTATTGATTCGAATGGGAAACGCATTAAATTACTCCCGCTCCGATGCGTGCGTCTGCTTCCTGAATGGTGATTCCGGAAGTTTAATTTATTAACAGAAATGAAAATTGCAACGCATTATTTTTTCGGTCGATATTCCCAGTAATTGGTGCCTACTTGCTGCAACTGCTCTTGTTTCGTATTTTGAGTAACAATTCATAATTTAATTCTGGACTGGAAAACTCTCGTCTGGATGCGTCGAACGCAAACAAAAGGGGGGTTAAAGTAAATGTTATCTGTGAGTACAGCCGGATGTAACTGGAGCGGCTGCAAGGGGAGAAAATAAACACCTTTCCGAAAGGGCGCAGATCTGTTCCTTCATTTCGAGGCGAGACGTTGTTCCTAAGAAACTTTCGGGCGGCAAACTAAACTGGTATTATTATTATTATCATCAAGCAGGTTTCATTGTAATCCCAGAGATTCGCCCTAAAGCCGCTGCCACCTCCTGCTCCCTCGCCGGTTTTTCTTTTATCCGGAAGGCTTTGAACAACAAATATACTGGAATCGGTTTCTGTAGGGTTTCGAGGTTTCTTCATCGATAACTTTATCGGGAGGATTAATGAAAGCTCAGGCTCTTCGTCGCAACAAAGTTCACGCACGAAACAATTCCGTTATAAGTTTTAATTAAAATGTTTTATAGGATCGAAATATTGTTTATTACCACTATAAAATATTAAATTAATGTTATAAAACATTGTACGTTCAACATGATATTCAATTATATTTATATATTAAAAGTTCATGGAATATTCATAAAAAGTTCATTTTGTATTAACATTGATTGCATAAAAACGTAATTGACTTTTGCTATTGAAAATTATATAATACTTATACTAATTAATATTTTATTTTTTTTATTAATGTATGTTTCTATTGTTTAAGTTAAAAAAAATGTAACGATTCTTTTATGACACTTATTTGAAAATCTTCAAATTATTTGCAATTAACTTGTAAAAAGAACATGAAACATCGATTATGTAACAAACTATATATATTACAATGTTCTTACTATTTCTTAAAATGAATTATATTTTTTTAATTTCTGCCTATAACAAACAGTACATAGTATTTTCTAATTAATTTGTAAAGTTTTTATTGACATTATAAACTTATTGCCAAGTGGCTGCAATCCTGGATATCGGTATATAATTTTATAATTAGTCAAACCTAATTGAAGATCTAAGGGCTTGAAACACTTCACTTCTTGTCATGTCGTTTTTCCAAAACGGTTTCGCATGTCAATCAAACCTAACTGTTTATATCTTTGAGAAGTCTTTGGCAACCTCTTATACTGTCTATATTCCTAAGTCCTGGTGCAGTCTCCTATTGATGTTCCATAGTTCACCTGCGAAGGCATTTAAATTGAAATACTTGTTTTTTTTATATATTTGATAGCAGTTTTCCACAATTAAAAACCATGTCCAATCTGGTTTCAGTACAACTTTGTATACCAGAAATTTATTCTCCTTAATCAATTGGAAATTTTCCCGCAACAACCAATACATCTTTCTAATTTTCATTTCAAGCTGTTTGCGCTTTGTCTGAATCTGGTCCTTCCAAGTCAGTCTTGTGTCCAGCAACATCCAAGTATCTCACCCTTGAAAATTTTGTTGTTGAGTTTTACTGGAGGACATGACTCTCGTTTTAAGTTGAAGGAAATATGCACCGATTTTGGTTAATTCTAATTCGCCATTTCGTAAATCATATCTCAAGCAGATTAAGCTCTTCTTGAAAACATTGTAATACATGTGTAGTCAGCGCGTGTAATGATTATGGTGTAGTCTTAAATTGTTACCATAATTGTATTGTCTGTAGCAGACATATCTGCAGTATATAAAAGATATAAAATTGGATCCAGGACACTCCTTTATTGAATAGAAAAAGGTGTTGATAATGCATTACGTCTTAACATATGCTTATATTACATAATAAAATTTTGGGTATGTTTAATTCAATATATTATAGAATAATCATGAAGTATTACTATTTCATATAATTATTTTAAATTTGGATAATTCATTAGTAAAAATTATAATATTAAACTCTACTTGATAAGTAACTTATCTAATAAACATTTTGTATCATGTATAAAATTAGAATAATTTGTTAGAAGTTATGTTTTTGTAATTTTTAAAATTAAAAATGTATTTAACTAATTTCAGATACGAGATAAATTATGTTAATAACTACCATATATGCACGATAGCCATAAGCAAGATATACATGATTATAAGCGAGTGAGGAAAAAAAAGTTCGAACATTCAACATGCACGTAGGTATTATATTACAACTCCGGTTCGAGTGTTTATGAGACCGGACGCTGAAAATAGCAGATGCTTCACAAAAGTTCATTTGAAATATGGCTAAATTAAATTACATTTCAAATTTCTCGGATTGTAAAATCGCACCGAAAAAAGCTGGTTAATTCACGGTGGATGCGCCGGGTTTTAAAGCGATTAATAAATTTATGACGACGGCGCCCCCACTGCATTACATCATTTCACGGCGCACGCATTTCTAAATCCTCTCTTTATTCTGTTTAATAATGGGAAAAGGGAGAGTTTTTTTTATTATTCTATGGCTCGATAGATAAAGTACGCATGTTTGGTTCTCAATGAAAGATAATAACAATAATGAATTGAAGAGGGATCGATTAAAAAAAAAGAAAATAAATAAAACGACTAGTGAGTAGAGTAAAAACAGTGTAATAACGAAATTTGATGTTCATTCAGTGGTAATCCATCAATGGGCGATGATTAATTGCGTAAGCGGCGTACGCGCATTAAAGGATCAGGTTTTAATTAATTAGTTCCTTCAGTTCCACTTTTTTTTTTCAGTTTACTTACATTTAATGTTCTTGTTTATCCCTTTGTCGTTTGGCGGTACTTATAAGTACCGGCACATTTATGTCACTATTTAAATTATAGACGTGAAACAGACCTAATTACTTGTTGGTACTTTAATGTAATCTTTATATTGTATACAAAAATGATTTGTTTTGCAATTGGTAATACCATGTGAGTATGAATCTACATTCAAGTAATACTTGTTACGGTTTTATTTATGTTGTAACAAAAAGAAACATTGTATAGCATGAAATAAGTGTATAAAATAATATTGTTACTAAATAGATATATGAAAATTGATCCATTTTTTTAATCTAAATCACTATAATTCACTTATTATACGATTTAAGCTTAAAATTAGATGATTTTACCAAAAAGTATCACATATATTTTGATTGAAAATATTGCTGAAATATAATAATTAATAATTTTAATGTGAAAGAAATCCAAAGATTTTTTTTTCATTTTCACTATGTTCAGGGTTATACAAATGCATTTTGTATTTATCATGTTTTGACCTCAATAAAATACTATCCTTTATTCAATACACCTAAAATTTGGTAACAATATTAAATAGTTTCTCTGTGATCTTTCATTTATAATGTCCATAAGAATAGTACTTTCATCATTTTTATTTTATTTGCAGTGTATTTTCAATAGTTTAAACTATCACATCTTATATCAATAATCTAATAAAAGTTGAAATTATTTTAAAAATTATGCAAAAATATATAATAATTTTCTTACACAAAATTAATTAAAAAAAATCTGTATTACATTATAAAATAATTCTCTTTGTATATGTATTTCTTATGTATGAAAAAAATATTCTTCTTTACGTATAGAACAAAATTTACTTATAATATTAGTAAAAAATAATTTCATAATCTTATAATGATAATATATCAATATATTTGAAAAGTGTCTTTTAATAATCCTTGTAAATATTTATTTCTTTAACATTTACACATAATTTTCAACTCAATTTTCTATAAATGGACAGATTATACTGACATTATTTCACGTACTTGCTTAGTGCGGATTCTCCATAGTACGGTTTTCAAGATTATCATATTAGAACTGAAAACATGATAAATTGTTATAGAGAATTGAGATTTTCATTCTAAACTTTATGTAATTCACGTTCATAAAAAACTGAAATGAAATAATGAAAAAAACTATATTTTTGTTGTTGTTGTCGATGTTGCGCATCTAAGATTGCTATTATTATAGAATTCAATACACCGAAGTGGATTACTGACATTATATTGGGTATTATATGGAATGAAGTGCTTTGCTGCCAGAATCAATATGAGATTAAATTAATGTGTGGAAGCATCTTCGCTCCACCGCATTGCAAAACGTTGCTCTCGACCTCCTCTCTCATTGGAAAGTTCATGATCAAAGCCCTCTGAAAATATTAATTGATTTTACTGCTATAAAACAGAAGAACATCACTCGAGCATACTCTAATTAAAAGTTCGTTTTTAAACCAATTCCAAAACTAATTAAATATAATGATTATATAAAAAATAATAATTGCAAAGATCAAAAATGATTATTAAGATGAAAGCTATATATTTGAAAGAGTATAAAACAATTCTTTTGAATATTTATTTTAATAGTTTATTTTATATTTACATAAAAAAACTATACTATACTAATATATAACAATTCCTCCAATAGTGCGTCTTCCATTAGCGGATTCACTATAGTACGATTTTAAAACATTTTTCTTCTTATACAGTCAAGTCTGTTTATTTCCCGTTTAATGTTACAGGGTTTCAAAGTCCTCGATTAGTGCGGGATATTGATGGAAACGATTACCCGCACTATGCGAGGTGTATATTTAATTTTGTTAATTGAAGAATGAATTTAGGAAAGAGATTTAACATTAATTAACTAACGTCTAAGGAAAATCCAATATGAAATGGATTAATTTATGATAATTTATTTGATGCGTACAAAGGAACGTAGCTAAAAAAATGCAGACATTTGTCGTTTCTCGGAAATACAAAAATCGTAGTAAGACACATAAAAAAGATGTGTAGGGAATTTAGAGTCAGGTCTAGACAAAAATAACATAGACGAAGAACAACAAAAAACTGCATACATTATTTCGTTGTCTCGTCTATATATTTTTATTAATTTCCTCGAATTCTTCTTAAATTCTTATTTTTTTTTTACAAAAAATGATATGCACAAGTAACTTGTCAAGTAGCGAATAACATATCGGCAAACTATTTGTACTTACTTAAATAAAATGCATATTTTGTCAAGGATTCACTGTAGTCCGGTTTGAAAATTTCAAAACAAAAATTCTAGTACACAAATTTATTTGTTTATATAAATAATATCATTTTTATTTCCTTTACGGAGTCTAGTGTCCTTTAGTGTGTTTCTGTACTTTATAAATTGTATATTGCCATTATATAAGTTTTGTAATTGGATAATGACATTTTTCAAATAATATTTCTTAAATAATTTCCTTAATCTCTTTTTGATTATATTTTTTGTTATTGTTACGTTTTCATTAATTTTGTTATTTTTTATGAGATAATTAGTTTTCGTATAATTCGGTACAAAATTCATCATTAGAAAATAATTTTGTTCGGAAACCGAATTGTCATAGTAGTAATTACTAGACAGCAATATAAAATAATTTAATTTATATTATTTTTTACTTATTGTTTTTTAAGGTTTCTTGATAGACAGAAATAATTCTAAACAGCTATTTTTAGTCCTTTTTATATTATCCATATAAAATACACAGTTTAAAATATCTTTGAACAAAAAATATACTTCCCTTTTAAACTGACAAAAATGTAAGTGAACAAAGTGCCGTAAATTTATTACAACCTCTAACTTTGTAATCAACTCGGATCATCTTTGTTGCATGCAAACCACAATGGATGAGTTTCTTTTTTGCTTTTTTCTTCTCTCTCCGTCGGTTTAAAATTTAATTAACCAACATTTAGATGGAGGAAGAGAGTAAAAAAAAACAAAAGAAAAAAGTACGTATAGAAGCAAAAGGAAAAGTTTGGAGCAACAGCGTTCGCTCATTTTCCGTATCAAACTTCATTATCAACTGATTTTCCCGTTGCGGAAAAGTCGAATATAAAAAAGAAAGAGTCTGACCTCTTTGTAAGCCAGAACTTTTGTTATATTCCCTCCCTTTTTTTGTATATTGCAAAGAAGGGAGAGAACGTCGAGTGAATGAGCGGTCACAATAAACCTCAACGAAACTATTTAACTTTTCAATGGGCCGATTCAAATGTTTCAGTTACCAGTCTGACCGAAACCCTCCGACATTCATAACAAATAAAAATCAATATAAATAAATACACGTTTATTGTGCTGACGTTACTATATTGTAACACGATAACACTCGTGTACATAAAAAACACAAGATATATCAATCTTCAACCCGCTAGGGCGTGAGTCCGTGACGTGGGAAGGTTCAGGGCGCCACTTCCTTTTATAGAGAGGAAGAACTCTAACAACTGCTTCCAGATCAGCAACTTCTTCTCCGACGGTGGGCCTTAGCTCCTCTAGAGCACCAACACCGTCCTCTTGGAGATTACAAATATATCAGAATATCTTCTTAAACTGGAGACCTCAACCGTCTTCTTTCGCGGTTCGCTGCGGTCTCCTCGAATTTTGGAAACATAGTTGCAACGTGGAGCGCACTTGCAGCGTTGTCGATTTTACCACGTTACAATATTTTCACGTATAGAATTCATTTATATTTTTGAATGATTAATGGATCCACTTTTTCACAATTTGTTTCTGTATTTACATTGATTTTATTTTATATAACGCTTTCTACAAATAATACTATAATAATTTAGAAGAGATTTATACATTTTTCAATAATCAATTAGCAAAAACGTCCATTATGAAAAAAAATTGAGACAGAAATAAAATTATTTTGTTAATTTATTTATTTTTTTGTTTTCGAGGCATCTTTTCAATGAGACATCAAATTAGAATAAGCAAAAATAAAATAATTACGTATGGGTCAAAGTGACCTACTTGATATTTGTTATTATACCTATACTAGTATTTTGTAGTGCACTTTTTAAAAGGAGTAAAGCAGTCGGGGACAGACGTACTTATTTTATTGTAGAGTGTATTTTGGGTCAAAATGACCCTTCTATGACAAAAATGTTCTTGAAATATCATCAATATATTCTTTGCGTCGTGTGAACAATATATGCATGATCAAATGTGAAACCAAAAGATTCCCCGATATCTTAGAATCTGCAAATATCACACAGGTTAAGTTTCTTGTTGAAACAACCTAATGAACGGGTTCCTACATCTAAAAGTGTTGTTATTTTTATCCAAGTAATAGCGACAACAAAATAGCACCGTTTTGTGACTAATTTGATCTACTTACTTAAAAAAATATTACACAGATTATTTTGGGAAATAAAATTAGTTTTAAATTCATTAAATACTAACAATTAATCTATTTTTTTTAATATTTAATATTCAGGTCGTTTTGACCCATAAATAGTACTATTGTTTTATTTATGTATGTATTCTGAATACATAATGTAATTGAAAGTAATAATAAATTTGTAACTATTCGCATGGATCGTTCAGTTTCTGATTAGTTGACTCTTCTGAAAAGAACGCTTCAATTCAATGTTAATTAAGCGCTAAATTGGCGAAATTGGGCTGCTAATGAGTCTATTCAATTCCTCCTCCGAAACGTTATATGGAAACTACCTCACGGTACATTGTAATTCAGTAATCTAGGACAAAAACAAGATTTTTTTTGTATGTGTGTGTGTTTCTGCAGCGTTTAATCTTCCACAATCCATTAACCTCTTTCACTTATTGTAATCATTTTAGTCGAAACAGCGAGCAAACTATTGAAAGTACTTAGCGCACTGTTTCAATTTTGCCCATTGTTTCGTACAACTTTTGTTCGCTAATGTGCAGTTTATTCGAATAATTAAAGGCATTCATATGAGTTTAACCAGTTTCTTGTAGTTAAACAAAGAGATATTATAGGAAATAATGATGAAATTAATAAAATAAGATTTATTTACTGGACTATAAAGGAAAGAAATATAATACACAAAAAATGTTTACGTAATGAGAAACATACACAAGACATCGAAATGAAGTATGCATTTTTTTACTAATTTATTGAATTGTTTTTTTTTTATATAAATTGCGTAACCTTGATATGGTCAAGTAACTTGTCAAGTATCGCTTAAGGTGTATATGCATCTCGGCAGATGCGTAAATAAAATGCATAATTAGCAAGTTGTCATATCTACACGATGCAAGTATTTGAATAAATGCACATAAATCACACTTTACTTGACATGTAAGTATAGCAATACCCTAATAGTACGGCTTCAATCAATCCGGATTCAGCATAGTCCGGTTTGAAGAGTTTAAAACAAAATAAATTTTAATTGAGAAAAATAATAAATCTGAAAAATTAGTAAACAAATGCCCATTGGCCAGCCTATTGATATATATTTTTATTATATGTTAAAATTTAATTTATGTATAAATTGTACTTTTTTTTTCTTCTTCTTATGTATTAATGTTTGGCAAATAAATTATTATTATTATTTATTAGTAAACAAAATTATTTTTTTAATATAAAAATTATCGTTTTTTCTTCCTGAAAAATATGTATAAATATCGATTTAAAATTTTTGTAAAATTGTTTCAATAAATGAACCATTAGTTCATTTCTAAATAAAATCATAGTAAAGGAAGGTATTAGATAATATATATTTTTTATTCTATTTTACAATACTAACGAAAATATGCTAAAACTGTTCTAATTTTTCAATTTCATTTAGTAAGTATATTGCAAATTTGCACAACCTAAGATTTTTTAGTAATTTGTTATGAAATAAATTACTAAAACCTAAAAACTTTTAAAACTTTTCAAATTAAAGGAGATTAGTAAAAACTTTTAAATCATTAAAAATCAGGAAAAATATAAAAAAAATCGCATATGAATATTTATTATAATTACGTTTATCAGAGATGAAAAACTGCTACACATTTTCTATTCAATTGATAATATTATTGATAAATCGTAAAATAATTATAGTGATTATTCAGTTTGATTAATTTAAAATATAATTATGAACTATTAAGTTAATATATATCAGAAGTAAAATTGTTGAACTGTGAAAATTATGTACACAAGTTTTTTAACGATGATATGTGCGAATATGCACAAACAAGCATAAAGCTCGAACATTGGACGTCGTAAATCAGATTAACAATCTCATTAGGTTGCGTAGTTATTATACCTACTAAGCACTCATTCAATTGTGCTCATTTGTGCGCTGTGCGTTATTATGTTAATTACACGCTCAGATAAAGCGCACGATTCATCTCTATTATGAATATGTACGTGTTCCGAACATACGTACAATAATATATTGTTCAAAATTTACACGACGTTCTCTATAGTTGCTTGCAGCTAAAACCCAATCAATACGTAAACCAAATCAATACCCAAAACCTTAATAATACGTAACTATATACAGTTGCAAAAGCGCGAATAACGTAATCGTCGTTGATTATATGCAATTCCCAGTTTTACAATAAAAAAAAATAACAATACCTCACATAGTGCGATTTTGATCAGGCCGGATTCAATATAACGACGTTTGAAAATTTCAAAACAAAGTAAATTTTACAAAATTGACAAAATATAAATTGGTGGTTTTAATGTCCTCGATTAGTCCGGGATATTGGCGGAAACGATTACTCGCACTATGCAAAGTAAAAGTCCTGAAATTCTGATATTCATGTGAAAACAATCGTATTAAAGAAAAGTGATTTAGGATTATTTCTTTAAATAACATAAACATAAACATAAAATCTTGTGCAAAAGAAGCAAATATGAAATGAGATGAAATTATTAGTCTGAATCCATAAATTGAAGTTTTTTGTTGTCTTTATGTTATTATTATTTCAATCAGGTTATATGCACATGTATCATTATTTATTGGATCTAGAAATTGTGTACAATCAACCAGCAAACAGATATTGAAGGTAACCGCAAGGAAGACAAATATTTGGTTTAAATCTAATCTGGTTGAACGGAGATCGATCTATCAAACAGAATAACCTGAATGTATTTCGTATAAGTGTATTTCCCTTTCGGTTTTGTGTACAATTTTCTTTTAATTTATTTTTATTTTGTTCAATGAAAAATTACTTTGTTTTGAGATTTTAAACCGGACTATTGTGAATTCGGACTGATCGAATCCGCAGTATGTCGAAATCTCGACAACCCGATGGTATCAAAATCCCGACAATCATAATACTGACAGCATATTTTATGATTTAATATAGAATTATTCATAATAAACCTTAACAATAAGAAATAATCTAAAATGCAAATAAATTATTAATTGTTGTTATTTATTATATCAAATAATAAAAGGTACTGTTGGGATTTTGATACTGTCCGGATTATGGTTGACCGGATTTTTAGTGTCGGGATTTTGATTGTCTGGATTTCGGTTGTCGAGATATTGATCGGCACCGGTAATTGAATAGCTGTATTTTTTCTTAATTCTCTGTGTCAGTTCCTGTTTTCGAAAATTATTTTAGTATAATTTAATTTGAAGCTGATTATGATGTTACACTATATTTGCAATAACGAGGAAAGATTCTTTCCGAGAGGATTATTTTATCACGTTTTTTTTTTACTGTAAATTATTTCTTTAGAGCCGAGACCCGAAAAGATGGATGCTCTACTTAGTGGAATGTATGGGTTTTGCGGGGGTGCTTCCACCTGTGGTGAAGTGACATCAAAGAGTCGTTTCGTATAATTTAGACTACACTACATACTAACGGCTAGACTGTGGCGATACTTGATTAACCCAGCACGTGCCATAGGCATTCCCTATAATTGGGTTTGTTCGTGGGGTTTGATCCCAGGTTTCGACGTAGTCCCGTTTTAAATGGAGGACGGGATGAAATTAGCGTGCGAAGCACCGAATATAATCGGTGTTTGTGAAAGTTTCCTTCCCTTCGCAAAAGATAATTTATCGGCCTGCAGTTTCGATAATCCCCTTAACCGAGTTCTTTACTGGAAGTAATTGAGGTGACGCGAAAAGAAATTGACAGAGGTTGTTGAAAAGAGTAGAAAATCAAGTGCTTCGCCTGGGGTGAGCGGAGGAGTGGGTAGTAGACCTGGCGAAGACATTAACCGACAAATGTCAGTCGTTATTGACGGGTCTCCCGACCTGAAATGTCGGGCAAAAGTTCGCGCGATTGATTTTGGGCCGAGTCGATAGTTCGTAGTAATAACTGAGCTTTCCGTGTTAATGATTATTCCGATTCGAATGTTCCAACTAATTGAAATTCGAACTAATTATTTCTGATCGACAGTGTGATTAATTAGCTGTACACACTTCATTCAATTGTTAATCGAATCAGGCTGCACGACAAGTTTCTTTACCTTCAATCAAGTGGCAAATATATCCTTATTTTATAAGAATGCAAACAGCAATTACTGTGTAATTTCTTACATAAATTACATAACGTCAATTTTACATTTCATCATATGTTAAGAACTTTCATTATTTTTTTAATCTTTCAACAAATAAATACAATATTAAGTATTAAGTATAAATAATGCCTCGCAAAGTGCGGATTTCAACAGTCTGGATTCTCTATAGTTCGGTTTGAAAATTTCAAAACAAACTCAATTTTAATTCATAAAAATACAAAATATATTCTAAAAAAAAAATAGTACACAAAATTATTATATTATAATAAATAATGTTACGTAGTTTTTAATAGTCCTTTATTTATATTTCATACTTATATTTCTATAACTAATTATTAAAAATTTCAAAACAAACTCAATTTTAATTCAGCAAAATACAAAATAAATTAAAAGAAAATTAGTACATAAAATTATTGTATACAAATGATCGATTTTCCTAAATGTATTTAGGTTCTCGATTAGTCTGGTTTCTACCAATCTGGAATATTCTTGCTGTATAATTTTCTAGATAAAAGATTTTTTTAAATTTGTAAATAGTTTTTGTTTCCATGTATAAATCAAAAGCTTAATTTAAAATTAATTTTTCGTCTACTTAAAAGACAACAATATTTAGTATACATTATTAATTAAATTGTTAAAAAATAATAGATTTCTATCGTTTTACAATAAATTAAACATTTACCTAAACTAATTATCTTAATTTAGCAATGTTCTGTAATGTATAACTAAATACCATAACCTCAGTAAATCCTATTGTGTATTGATCCTAGTTAATTAACATTAATTCCACGCAATTAATCGTAATACAGCAGCATTCCAAATTATTCGTAATATATATTGGATATCGCTTGAATTCAATACCAAATTCATGGATTTAGCAAAATAATAAAGAATAATCCATTTAATCCATTTATTAACGAATAAATGATTTTAAGCCACAATTTTATTTACCGTCAATATTACGTATATTTCCATACATATTTCAAGTATTAAAATTCACTGAATTTATGTAATAATTATGTGTGGAAATAATAACAAATTTTCTTATTCTCCTTACATAGTGCGGATAATCGGTTACATCAATTTACCGGACTAATCGAGGAACTAAATAAAATGCACAAAAAAAATATTTATCTATATTTTTTAGATTTCATTTTGATTTTGCTCAATTAAAATTCAGTTTGTCCAAACCGTACAGTACTAAATCCGGACTGATCGAAACGGAGTTTTCTTACTTTCACTGTATAATGGAATTATTTCATGTGTAAAGAAAAACTCATTTATTTTTACTGTATAAATTGAAAATTCGTAATAGATTCAATTCGAATCGAGAGCTTTTAAATTGCAAATTTCACGTAATGGCACAACGTAGATGAAATGATGCAGTTCTCCTCTAATTTTAATATTAATAGAAAAGTGGGATTCTGTGTAGGAGTGGTGTGCTATGCGGAATATATAGCATCGATCGATGTGAGATCCTTCCGTTTCCTCGGTCTCTCTCTCCGACTTGCACCTTGATGTGGTGATTTCTGTAACGTTCCGCAATTCTCTTCAAGCTCGTACCGTGCAGATAATAACCCAGTAAACAAACTGGAGAAGCGACGTCTCGTTTCGGGATCTTCCACTAATTGAGAAACTAATGAGCTAATCATTGCTCGTTATGGCACATACGTAGGAAGGAAGCTTGGGAACAGCTAGAGTTTCAACTTAAACGATCTTTGTAACATTTGTACGCTATTACGGAATGCCCCAAATCCGTATTACTGCCTAACTTTATACGAATATTGCATGTCTTTGGATTTAGTACAAATATCTGGCTATGTAGATTTATTAACATTTATGCTCATTCGATCATTATTTAAAAATAAAACAAAATTATTATTGGAAAAATATTTGTAAACTAATTTTCTATTTGTAATAGTATATTTTTCCCTTATAAATAATTGGCAAGTTATAGAAGAAACATAAGTACTTGACTAACAAGCTATGATACCATATTTACGAAATTGCAAGTTACTTGTCATGTAAAGTAATCTGCAAATCTTATTTAAGAAATACACATTACACAATAGGCAACTACTTGTTAAATTTAGTGTACTTCATTTCATCTAAAACATTATGAAAATTCATAAATTAAGTAAAATTAAGATAATTGGTGTTAAAAATCTGACGAAACATAAGTGCATCATTTCAATTTCAATAAAAATATAAATTTGTTATAAATAAAAAAGATTGAAGTTGGTAATAACTTCTACAATAAAAAGAACTTAATATTAATACACAAAAAATATACTAGAAATAGTTTATTTCTTTTATATACATTGTGTAAGCATTATGTTCAAATATGCTGTTTGTTCGTGAGGAACACATTAACATCGGTGCAATTGTAACGTCAAATGCATATGAATTCAATTGTACTTCCATTTCACAGCGTAAAAGCACCTTTTACTTTACTTTGCTAATTAGACTGTAAAAGCTTCACGCTGAATTAAATTGTCAAACAAAGCAATTCCACTGTATTCTGTGTTGTTACATAATTACTCGTTTTCTATCACAAAGTGAAGTAACCGTGTCATTTCTTTTGTAAAAGCTTTGTTTCATTGAATAATAATTTTATTAAATGTTCTTTTTACATCTAAGTGTACTTTATTTTTGTTAAACCATGAAAAACTTATAATTGTAAAGTAATTAAGGATGATGTAATAAAAATAATTAATTATAATTTTAATATTTGTTTTTAATTCGATATATATATATATTTATTTATATAAAATAATTAGTACTTATTTCATAAAAAATTATTGATCTTATGAACTAAAATTAGATTTTCTTCTTTTAATTGCTTTAAATATATTCCCAAGACATTCTTATCCAAAACTATAGTCAAGGCAACTACCTAAATTTACTGAGTTGCTAAAACATTCTGTTACAATGCAAAAACATTCATTACTAAGATTCAAACTTTTGTATTGAAAATATTATTTCTTTTATATATGATTTTTCGTATAATTAAGTAAACATGTTTGTTCTTTAATTAATTACTATTTTTACCTAGTAGTTTCAGAAATATTAGCTTAATTATGAGAAACTTTTACTTTTAATAAACAATATCAATTAATTTTTTAAAATATTTGTTTATTTCTATTGTAAAAGAGTTAATTTACATTTAACAAATATGTAGTTCCTATTTACGAAATCAAATATTTAAAACTAAGAAAGTTACTTTACTTATGTTATACAAATTATATAATTCAAGTTACTTAATTTGTAAATGAAAAGTGTAAAGTGCAAATCTGTAACATCAATTGTTTTTCATTAATTTTATATTATTTGCTTATATATATATTTTTTTATATCATTTTTTAAAGTTTTTGTTGGAAACTCAATAATAATACTATTTTCTTTTTGTTTCATGAAACTTAGTATTTAACAATATTCCCATATTATACCAGAAGGAGATTTTGTGTCAAAATGTTTATGTTTCAGAATTATCAGCTTAATTATGAGAAACTTTTACTTTTTAATAAACAATATCTGCTTGATTTTTTTAAATATTTGTTAATTTCTTTTGTAAAAGAGTTAATTTACATTTAACAAATATGTAGTTCCTACTTACAAAATCAAATATTTAAAGGTAAGAAAGTTACTTTACTTATGTTATTCAAATTATATAATTCAAGTTACTTAATTTGTAAATGAAAAGTGCAAATCTGTAACATTAATTGTTTTTCATTAATTTTATATTATTTTCTTACATGTAAGAAGCAAACTTTATACTACAAATGTAAAACCTTGCATTCACATATATATAAAATATTATTTTTAGCTAAAATATATTATTTTTTCACAAAAGACAATCAATAAAAAAAACATTCTCAGATAATTCAAAATAAGGAATTGTAGGGTCTTTGCAGACAGGAATCTAAGTTACACTTTTCGTTTACTTTCACTCTATCATAAGAAGGGTGAGAAAAAAACAGATAAAATTGTCTTTATGTATTTTTGTAATAACACTAAAAGGATGCCCGGAAGCCAATCTGGTTGAAAGCTCGTTCCGCTTATTTATTTGAGAATAGAGTTCCGTCCGAGGCGTACAAAGGACGAAATCAATCAATTCGTCGGTAAATTGCAAGGATTACAACCGATCTATGTTATTTCAAAGAAAAAACTATTATTATAAAAAAAGCTATTATTTAATGATAAACAGTATTAACGATCCTCCACGAAACATCATGCGATGTTTACATTAATCTCGAAACGCTGAATCAATTAATTCATATTTTTTTTGTTACGTTTCCTGTATTTTTTTTTACATCCAAGAATAGCTCCGGGGATTCATTAATATCTATATAGCTGATTTTGATAAATGTCTTCATATGCGGACAATTTATTACACTTTCCGGTTTCTGTTTTGCTGCAGAATACGACAATAATTCATCTACCTTTGCAGTATAAAAAAAGCGGCCAAAGTGTGGAAAAAATAATATTGTGTATACGAGGCAGGAAAGAAAATGGTGGAAAGTTACGCTAATGGAATTAATGGTAATCGCGTTGCTTTCGCGATTTCCTGCTTCTCCTTCAGCGCTGCCTTCGATGCAGGATCGTTGTTCGGCACCGGCAACCTCTGACCTTTATCCCGTAACCTATATTTCCTGTCGTATTGGGGATACGAAGTGGAAGCAGGATGAACAATGCAATGCGGAAAACGAAACGAAACGAGAGAGAAAAAATATATTCGAAATGCCATCTCTGCGATATTCGACGTGGGCAAAAGGGGTTTGGAAAGGAGGGTAGTTTTAGTTATTGATGATAACCCCGCCCAGTGGCTTACCGAGAAACGGGGCGGTTAATTTATTAATCGAAATTACGGATCGATCGATGCACGCCAATGCCCCACTATTCAAAACACGTACCTGCAATAAGTGCAATATGTATATAGATTACAACAGGTGAACTGAGAGTCAAGGAGAAAACCGCTTTCAAGATTAAATTTAAATATTAACGAACACCGGTTTTTATTTCACTACCATTTAGGTTTTATACAAAAAAAACAACTTTTATAATAAAAAAAAACTGGTTTTCCGGAAATCAACCGGTTTTAGAATTTTCACAAAAAAATATAAAGAGAAAGGATTTTCACAACTTATTTTCTCATAAACTGATGTTAAAAAGGAAATAATGTCTACAGATTTTGTCTTGTCTTTATCTTACATATACAATTTATAAAATTGTTATCCTTCTGTTTGTGCCCTGTAATAATAGAAACTCTTTTTTAGTGTTTAAAGACAGGACGAAGTCATTTCTTCAGGTTGTTGAAGATATTTATAAATAGTTTTTTTCATATCATTTTTAAAGCTTCTGTTGGACACTCAATAATAATACTATTTTCTTTTTGTTTCATGAAAATTAGTATTTAACAATATTCCCGTTTTATGCCCGAAGGAGATTTTGTGTCAAAATGTTTATGTTTTTTATCAAATAATTATTTTTTTTAGTTGGAAAAACCCTGTTTTTAAATTATATAAATTTCTTCAAAAAAACGGTTTTCAGAAACTCTAATTCATTTATTTCTATTTGAATGTGTAAACCGTAACGACTCATGCACAAAATAAAATCCTTGTTGTTTATGCAATTTTTTATTTCTTTCAATGCAATTTCGAAGTGGATGCCTCTATTTTAATCGACTACGTTTATTTTCAATTCATTATGGATTTGTTCTTTTGTTTGTGTTCAATTTCATATCGTTCATTGAAATGAGACGAAATGATAAATATGTTTTGCTTCTACCTTGTTTGTTTGTTGTCTCTGGCGAAACGTTGTTTATTAGATGCACATGATTTATGACCGTGTATGTGATTGGGTTTACTGTGATTCCTCCTCGTAATGATGTACAATTTGTTAGAGGATAATGGGTGCGTGGTACGCCTGTCGTGTGTCGTCCACAAACTTGGAGCTTCCATTAATTTGGATATGTCTGTACATTTTAAATGCGTTCCAAATTTCATTTTTTTTTTCAATATGATTTCCATACTAGTAATGGTGACAGCTTGTATATTTCATGAAAGAGTTATATTAATCAATTTTGTATATTTTTTTCCACAATGAGAAAATTTACTTTATGTACATATTTACGTTCTTTATTTACTTCCAATAAATTATTTCTATTTTAGTAGAATTCACAGATTACTTCTTTAAATACATTTTTTTTCTCTATTTATCAAAATTTATGTTCGATTATTTATTACTTTTTACTATTCTGTTGATCCAAGAAAAACATAATGATAATATATCTACTAGAAACACAAATTATATAATATTTAAGTAATAACTATCCAAAATCTCAAAATTAGTTCTGAGCAATTCAAAATACTGAAAAATTGTTTAAAAAGTTGGAATAACTGTAATTAAGACTTCTATTGCAATCGGTTAACCGGTTAAACCGACTAATATGATTACTGTAATTACCGGTAAATTTTGATAAGAAATACCGGTAATTTCTGTTTCTTTTTACTTGGAAATTGAAAGAGATGTTGCACATAAAGATATATTTTTCAACATTTAAAACTTTCCTTATAAGTGTATACAAATTAATTATATTATAGCAATACTACAGTTATACCTCGGTTAACATTACCTCTAATAACAAAGTTCGTAATGTGAAATCACAATTAAAACTTTTTGGAAGTTCTTGGAAAAAAGACACTAAAAAATTGGTGTTTTTAATAAAATTTTCCAAATAGTTTAATCAATTGCTTTAAAAAAAATCTTAGAAATTTATTGAATACATAAGATGATGGATTTTTTGTGGTATATTTAGAAAACCTTTTTAGCAACGAAGACAAAGAAAATGAAGACGAAATTATAAAGTTCATGCCAAAATTGTGGAAATTGACGATCAAATTGAAAAAAAGTGCGTTTTTAGTGAAAATAATTGTGATTTAAGAGAAAACGTGTTATTTTAAGCGTCAAATGCAATAAAAGAGAACAAACAATGGAAATTTTAAAATGGAATTTCAATTTTTATGTAATTTGACTGTTTATTTAGTAAAACTTTTCTTTGTTCAAAGAAAAACTTCATTTTATATACGAAGTTTCGCTTAACGTAGAAATTTCGTAAAACGCATCCAGAATTCACTAATCAAGGATTTACTGCATTATAATATGTGGTTATTTAAAAAAAAATCTTTTTATAACACTATATAATTACCATTGTTAGCGTTGCTTGGCATCATCTCAGTTACAGTCCTCATAGATCTTGGACACTTCATCCCTTTATTTATTGTCTGTGTATTAAAGAAAAGAAATACATTATACTAAAATACAGTATACAATTGCACACGATAAAATGAACTTGATTATCTAGATTTTTCGCTTCAAATTTCCATCTTTCAACCGATTTAATTTCATAATAAAAAGAACCTGTCTTCAAAATATAGTCTTAACATTGAAATATTTTACAAAACATAAAAGGCAATTGACAAAACCAAAACGCTTGTAATGCTCTCTCCATTGCACTCCATCAAAGAATCCGAGCACCCTTTACACAAGTATCGTGTAGTAACTTGTAACATTTTCTAACGAGCACACAAGCACTTTAAGATGATAAAACACTTTATGAAGGAAGTCTTCAAACTGTAGCTCTTTTGTACTCAGCAATTAAAATTCTTCTCCAAACTTGATAAAAGCTGGATAATATATCCACAGTTCGATTAATTAATATATTGTTTACAATATTAAAAAGAAATATAGATTTTTTTAAACATTACATTAATATTAATATTAACAATATTTATTGGCCCATTCAGGATTGAAGCAAAATTAATATTATCTTCTGTTTGAGCGTAACAGTGGTTGTCACAGGTGCCAATAGTGTACACCATGAAGTTGGTGAAAAAAGCTTAGGTCGCAAAAATTAAGCATGGAGAAAAGCATTCGTTCAATAGATTATTAGAAGAGTTTAATTATAGAAGTGTAAGCAATTTGATGTAGTTAATAAACACCATTTTCCATTCACCCGCATAACTTGGTCCTTCGTCCAAAACATCTTCAATTGTAGATATTTCATATTAAAACAAATAATATTTATCTTATAAATTAAAGTTTTAATTTTTCTTTTCCATGTTGTTTTATAACTTGTAGATAATTTAAATAATAATGCGATTATTGCATGATCCTTCTTAATACAAACAGTTTCTTGTAATATTATAAAAATGAAAGAGTAAAGTTAACTACAGTAATAATTGCTTGGTCGTGCTACAATATTTATATATTTTTGTTCTAAATTATCGTCATATGCGTGTTAATGGTAATTAACTATATACATTCTATTAATAATATAATATTTAAATAAATATATGCAATTACTACAATAAAATAATCGATAAACTAGAGTTGATCTATCTGCTACAGTAACTAAAGACTTAACTATTACAATAGTAATAATAATAGATTTGGGTTTATAGAAAAAACCGACTGTTTGAAAAACCTGTTTTCAAATCTCAACTTTCCCATAAAAACCGGTTTTCAAATATTTATTTAAAAATTCTTGATTATTACATAAATCTATAATAAAAATAAAATTAACTCCATGGAAAATTATATAGAAGAACGAATAACAATAAATTACTATAAAATAGGGCACAAAGATCTATGGTCAATAGTCCTTTGTATCAGTTGACTTTTTTGAAATTATATACTATAAAATATTATTTTTTTCTCAAAAAATATGATTTTAAAAAGGAAATAATGCAAATTTACAGAAATAGAAAAAGAAATGATCTAAGCTTGATTTTCTTCTTCGTCGCATTTTCCATCATCGCAGTCATCTTATATTTAATAATTTGGATATAATCTTGTCCAGATGACTTAAATATGTCATTTGTTTAATTTCGTTTGAATTATCTCTTGAATTCGTTTTTTTTTTCGGAATGTAATACCTGAGAACTAATTTCAGTTTTCAATTCACGTAACAGAAATTAAAGTATGCCTTTACTTGTTAATAAATTCGCATTTTGTTCTAAAAACTCTTTCTATCGTAGCTTCTTTTTCATCTTATTTGGCAGTCAAGAATAAGACTTAATTCCTTCCCAGAGGTGATTTTGTGTCAAAATGTGTTTGTTTTTAATCAAATAATTATCAAATCTAGTTTAGGCTCAAAACCAGGATTAAAAAACTCGGATTTGAAGAAATTTATATGTGCTTTTCAAAAACCTGTCTTAAAAACTGTCAAAAGTTAGTGATAATAACGTATTTATTTATTGAATCATCCAGCTAGAAACATTAATAGGTCATTCCATATAAACAAAATATAGAAATAAAAAGATTACTTAGTATTAATTAGTATCAATTTTTTAACAAAAGTAAAAATTATCTAACGTGTTCTACTCGCTGCCGAATTCTGAATTTACCTATATGTAACTGTGACTTCCTTTAGTGCTTGTCTATGAACGCACTAAACATTAAAACAAATGATAAATAATGTAATTTTAGCATATGCAAAGATTACTTTTAAAGCTCTTAAATCGGCATAATCGACTCTACCATACGAAAATTTGAGTTGTTTCATTATATTTTTTTTGTATCTTCGTCGGGATTTGGTGAGAGGCTTATATACTCGACCCATATAGGGCTTATTGAGGGTTATGAATTAAATTTTATGGAATATACAAAACCGAATGGCAGTGCTCAGTTGCGGATAATCTCTTCCCTTCGCTATTTCCACGAAAATAAAGCTTTGCAAAGCTTTCCACACACGACTTACTTCCATACTTTCACCATGCTCAGTTTCCATGTAGAGAAATTACAGATTTCTACGTAATAATTACGAAAGTTAACTTTTTCTTTTTTTTTTCTTCTTCATCTCTCTATTATTCAATCGCGTGGAGAGAAAGAAAAAGGGGAAAACGAGAAAAAAAAAAGGGAAAAACAATTAAATGATTCCGAATGGAAGTTCCCAAACTTAATTTCGCAACCGTTTTAGCCTCCCAAGGGAAAATAAGATTTCATTAATTCCATTTTATATGTTATGTGGAATTCTATTATTTTCTGTTATTTTCACTTGACTTTGCAAAAAAAAATATAAAGCTTAAAATATAATTATGTATTTGTGTGAAGAAATGGTGACCCGACAAAAGCGCACAGTAAAACAATAAAAAAAAATATGTACTATTTTTTTAGAATTTCTACTTATTTCGTTTCAATCTCAATACCGGACTATAGTGAAACCGCACTATGTGAGGTGTTTATGTAATATCTTCTTATATACGATTATGTATTTAGTGATATTCTTACTAAATATAGTACATATTCTTTTTTATATAAATTTGTGTTTGTATGGAAAAAATATATAAAAAATTATAATATTTCAATATTTACTTAATTCTTGTCACAAAGTATGGGATTCTTAAAAATATATAACAAAGAAAACAACAAGTTCCAAAATTATGAATAAAATAATTTTTATTTGCTAATAGGTTTATGTAGAAAAATTAGTTTAGAACTTATTTTTATGTATTTCAATAAAAATTTAGTTGATTTTTTTATAATTTTGAAACCGGACTATTGTTAAACCGCACTATGCGAGATATAACTATATTATTATGTATTTACATAAAATTATCAATTTAAAAAAAAAGTAGAAATTTCAAATTAGATATTTCATGTATGTATATTAACATAAAACAAAATATTAGAGATTTTATAATTTTAAATAATTTTTAAAAAATTTAAATAATTTAATATTTACAAAATGTATTAGTTTATTCGCTTATTTATTAACCAAAGTCTTTCTGTTAACAAAATATAATTTACGCATTTCAAGTAATAAGTTAATAATTACTTTATGAAATGAAAAAATCTGAATTGAAAAAAAAAATTCAATTGTATCATGATTATAATTCATTCCTTATTTCTCTATTTATCATTCTTACAGCACAATATTGCATTTATTCGTAATTTATACTCTTATATATTTAAAAACACGGTCTTCGAGACTAATTGGAAATTTATAGCGCCAGGCGCATCCACCAGGAAACCGCCATATACCATGCAAAGTGCCAAATCGTAAATCCAAAATACACCCGAATATATTTCACGCGAGGTGCTTTTTCTGCAATTTACCATCCAAAATCCCATTCGTTCCTATCTTTTGGCACCCCTGTTACCCGATTCGACATAAGGAAGAACCACGGTTCCTCCTCCTGCACTTTGGCCCTTTGCCCGTAATATATGCAAAGAGCGAACAACAAACAATCCTTGATCCAAGAATGCGCAAATACTTCCGTTATTCATTTATGATTTACGTAATGGAACGAAGATAAGTTGCAATTAAAAGCATCGATTAATCGACCCTCTTATTCTTGCTTAAATAAGATCCTCGATAATCGACGAAGCGAAAACGAAAAGTTTCCAATTGTGATTATTCCATGCGAGCTTTGATGTCTGTTTCTCACTGCTCTCTCTCTTTTTTTTATCTTATTATTTTTTTTTATTTTCTCTCATCCAATCGCGATTCAGATAGGCCGAAAGATCGTTAAACGTAATGTACTTTCATTAAATCCTCTGGGCGGCTATTAATGTCGTTTTATTGTTTGTTGATGTTCGTTTCGTTACGTTTCCACTCCTAAACGCTCTTTCTCGGAGGTTCTTCAATTTCGTTTTTTTTTCCGTCTGATTGATTCAGTGTTTAATTATGCACCTCGAATCGGGTAATTACTTACCAGACACCCACAATTCCTAACCCTAACTATTAATTACAACTAAAAAACGTGTTTATTGTACCAATAGAAATTACTAATTATGAGCTTACAACTTCCATGCAAATAATCAATATTCTCACGTAATTCAAACATAATTATACTTATTATTTTTATGAATTATATTTATATAGTTTGATTAATTTAATGTACATTTATCAAAGTTAAATCTATACATTAGTAAGTTATAATTAGTAATAATAATTGAATTCAATTGTATATTTATTTTGTTTTTCACACTTTTTCATTTACTTTTAGACGCATATAAATAAATACCTTTTCTGTAACATAATAATACCTTAAGTTTCCATAAAATTTCATAATTTCAAGTATGATTAATTTCTTAATCGTAATAAAATTTCATTATTTTATGAAATAATTAATTATTTTATCAAAAAAAAATCATTATATATACATGAAAAATTCTAAAAAAAATTGATGCAAATAATTGAATAAATCATTTTAAAAGAAACTAATATTACTTAATTATAGTAATATATAACTATATTAAAAATTGAAAATTGAAATCAATTTATATACCTATAATCCTGCTAAGTACTATTGTTATATATAAAAATGTGCAAATTAATTTTGAATAACAAATTAAATTCATTTAACAAAATCATTTCAAGGCTAAAGTAGTTACTTTCATCCATTTAAATGCACAAAGTAAATATTATTCTCTTTGTCACTAATTTCAATTAAAAGTTACAAATATTTGTATTTACTCATTAGTCATTATTATAACTATTTTGTTTTGCAATTAATTGTGCATATTTACTAAAATATTTCAACAATTAGAAAATCTCTCTTTGGGTTTAATATTTATAGCAATACATCATAGTACCGGACTGTTTGAAACCGGACTAATCGAGGAATTAAGTACAAAAAAAATAAACCAAAAGTATAGTCAAGTCTTTCAAAATAATTAGAGACTCTCTTTGGATTTAATAAATAGAGCAATACATCACTTAGTAAAGGATTGTTTGAAACCGGACTAATGGAGGACTAAGTACAAACCAAAAATACAGTCAATTTTTCTCATTTAAATTTGCTTCAATCAGTACGGATTACTGCTGTACATGCATTGATTATTCAATATAAAACTCTAACTAAACTTGGAAATATTTTTAAATGTTATTTTTTCAAATATTATGGATACATTAATTTCCACGCAAAGTTCGTTAGTTAATATACTTATTTAAATTATGAACAAAAAAATATTGGGTAAAGATAAAAAGTCGTTAGATGACTTTATTGAGTCTATCTCACGATGTATAAGTTGCATCTTGTCATTATATACTACGACTTAACGGCGACATAACGGTTTAAAAAAAGTTCTTTGACAGTTTTATGTCTAGTAAATTCGATGCATTCTTCAGTCCCAATACAGTATCGAATGCAACAACAAAGCGTTGGTTTAAACGCTTCCGTTTTGGTAATATGGACGTCGAAGATTAGACACGCTCTGGTAGGCCAATCGTCGAAAATGTTGTTAAAATGATGGAAATCATCGAGTTGGACCGGCATGCGAGAACTTATTCCATTGCCCAGGAACTGAAGATCAGTCAGAAAACCGTTAGGCATAAGACTGGTCTCAAGTCTGATATCGATGTATGAGACAAAAGGCTCGGAATTTTGTACTTCACACAATATTATAAAATTAATTCAATTAACATAAAATTTAATGATAACTAACTGAAAAAACAGACGAAAATCATAAAACAATTTGTCACGCACGTATATATTTTAATTGGTCATTTCGGCGTAGTTACAGTCGCATATAAATGAAATGGAGTCATTAGCTTGGTTTTATTCAAAACAGTCATAAATAAAAGACTGGGTTTAACGATATCAGAAACGAACCGAGGTAGATGAACCAAAAAATAAAGAATGAAAGAACTACTTAGTATTTTATATTATGCTCAGGTCATATATGTTTGTGTGTGTGTGCACGTCATGTTTTATTGGTCATGAACCTACAGTTCATCAATACTCCATCCATAAATACTTTATGACCTCGTATAACCGTCTATATAATTTATATACAAGTATACATAACGTTCACATAACCAAACAAACAAATACACAAGCACACAATTTTATGCAACTTTTTTGTAGTATTTATTATTAACTTTTGATTGGCAGCTTTTCCATTTTCGACAATGATTATTATATACGCTTCTATACTATATGTATTTTTTTTGTGCTCCGTTCGTGCGTGTAATAGTTTCACGAATTATTTTAAAACCAAACATAAATATTTACTCGAATGTACGCGAATATAGCTCAAAAATAATAAATAATTTTCACATCACTCACCGTTTCGTAAACATTTTAATGTGAACACGGCAAATATTATTTTTTTTTACTGTACAAATAATCCCGTCGTCAATAAGCAACATCGACCAGAACCTCAACTTGTATACAGCAAGAGCAGTTCTTAAGCCATGTGTATTGTATGAATCGAATTGCCTTTGGTATTAATATTTGAAATTCTAAGAAAATTAAACAAATTACAATTTATGTTAAATTATCCAGAATTTCCAATCCAAATATTAATTTTATTAATCAAATGATTCAAATAAATAATTACTCAAAAAAATATATATATAAAAAAAGTTGTTTGTTTGACTTATAACAAACTACAAATTTAGTAAAGAAATTGTAAAAACAATTGTAAAAAGAATCAAAGTGTAAATAAAGTAACAGATAAATAATTTTAGCAAGAATTATTTCTTTGCTGACAAATTCTATACCAACTAGACCAGTGTTTCGCAACGTGGGTCTCAAATGATTGTTATGGGGGGCAATTCAAAAATGAACTCGTCCAGAGTTTAACTTTGGACGAGTTCATTTTGTATCGAATTATTTGTATGACATAAGAATTTTAGAATAGGTCATGGCACACAAAAGGTTGATAAACACTGAACCAGACCATTCAAGTATTATCCGTGATGTACGTTGCTTAACTTTCTTAACTGCATGAAATGTTCATAGATATTGGCTTTTTTGGATTCCTGTATATTATTACTAAAATGAAAAGAAGTATTTGTACTTTTTTAAATAATTATAAAGAATGAATTTTTCAAATTTAATGATTAATGTATATGAAATCACTTTGATTTTTCTTTTTAGTCTAAATATAATTAACTTGAAAAGTTTATTGCATTTCTCGTATAATACACTTTTCATAACGAAATTGAAAAGAAGTCACTAAATTGAAATATACGTCTCACATATATAAATCATCCCGCAATAACATATAAAACCGAAAGCAAGAAAGTCGGTGCTCATTAGAAACGTGGGATTTGAAAATACACTCCCTTGTACTTTTGACACAACAATTGCAGTTTTTGAAGAATAGCGAATGGAATGATGATGCTCGAAGGAAAGGAAACTCGAGCGATATTTTCAGACGGATTTTTGTTTGCTCGCTAAATACCAGAACACGAGGCATGTTACGAAAGGGAGACCATTTTGTTGGCGCAGGCCGCCCACCATAACAAAGGGATCGCATCTTGCTGTGAGTTTCCACTCCGCTCGTCGTCGTCTTTGAACGACTATTTCTTTTCTCTTTTTCAGGGAAAAACCTCACCGTCGTACCACCATTTTCCCCCTAGTGGATATCGCTCATCATTATTTATAGAAGAAAAAAAGTACGTGAACTTTCCTTTCACTTAAATCCTGCAGAAATATGACTGTTGTACAAACAATAGTAATTATATGAGAAATTTTTAATTTCAAATTACAATAATTTCAAGTAATAAATATTGTAAAACCCTTTGTTTAAATAAATAATATACAGTAGAACCTCGCTTAACGAGTTTAATCCGTTCCACAATTTCCGGGTTTTTACTCGTATAGTGAAACATATTCAAATAGACACATAATATGTGTACACATGGTTGTTATATAATCGTAGCTAAATAAGCTTTCATTATATAAATGTAATATAAATGATATAAGATTATAAATTTAAAATATTAATTAATGAATTTATCACATAATTCGTAAATTATGAATAATATTTTTTTTTTGTCTTATGCTCAAAAAACATCTCACTTATTGCCAAAAACTGGCAGGTTGTGAATAAGAATTAAAGGATATGAAAAAAAATGTATAATAATGGTAACTAAATATATAGTGTAAATTAATAAAAAAAAATAGTTTGTTTTTAAATTAAAACCGGACTATAGTTAATACGAACTGATCAAAGTCGGACTATGCCAGTTATTGCTGTACTTCTATTCATGATTCAATATCAAACGCTAACTGTATTTTTCTATTTTTTTATATTACAATTACAAAAATTTAGAATTTCTTACAGAATCCATGAAAAAACAGCACTTGTATAATAACATATTATAATAAATTGTAAAAGTTAAATTCTATAATTAAAATATTGATTAACAAACTAAGAACATTGTATGAGCTAGAAAACTACTAATCATAGGAGAAACGTTTGTTATGCAATAATTGTATCATTATTAACAAATATACAATCTCAATTTATAGTATTATTACATAATTATCAATTTAGATCAATGATACAGAAAAATATATAAATTTGAATTAAACTTTTGAAGATTCATTAAATAATAAAAATTGTAATTGTAAATCATTGTTAAAATAACAATAAATACTTGTAATAGCCAATTTTAAGTAAAAATAAATCGATACCTTGCATAGTGCGGCTTCGATCAGTGCGGATTCACTATAGTCCGTAGTGCTACTAAAAAAATGCATGGGCGGAGGGAAGCATGTGGGCTACTAAGAATAATGCGCCCTCTTCATAAGAAAATACATGGAAGGGGAACGAAAATTGCCGCCCCAAAAAGCTGGCGCCTACAGGCCATTTGGCTCTGTGGTTAAGTTGGCCCAGTTTACAACAAACAAAATTTTAATTGAGCAACGGTTTTAAAGTCTTCGATTGTCTGGTTTCAAATAGTGAAAAGCTTTTTTTTGTATATAAAGAACATAATTACTGTTCAATAGCAATATTAAATTGAAATAGGTCAACTTTTTTAACAACATTTCATAATTCATGTAATTTTAGGAAAATTAAAGAATGTGCAAAATTTGAGTGAATTTTCCTTAGTAATTCAAATCTAGAAGGTTTCGAGTTACGCTACGAAAATACATTTTGTCAATTGTTAAATTAGAAAAATCTTTGTTTTATTATATTCTAATTATTTACATTTTTTTGGGTCACTTTAGGAAATATTAAATAATCAATAAAAAAAATGCAGTTAGCACAAAATTGATATATTAGATATTATTAGAGACATTCTCGAGTGGACACAATGTGAATAACTTCAGCTCTATGCGCATTCTCAAAGAATACGTATTCATTTTTACAAATTCCCTTTCCTGTCGCTCCTTTGTGCAGAGCAACTCGATTTTTTCGTCTCATCTTTTCATGAATATCTTCTCCCTTTCCCATTTCCTGTCCTTCAAAGTTTTTTTTTTCTTCTTTTTCTTCTTCTACTACTCTTGAATACGTTCTCCTTCAGACGCTGCTGCCCCGCAATTTCATACAAAATTCTTTTGACAGTTAGTCCTCTGTAATTACGCAATTCGAGGCGTTCGTTCCGTCGAGTGGGCATTGTAATAATCGGTAATTATTTTAATCCACGGAATCCATTATGAAACGGGCCGAGGGCCGTCAATTTGCAAACATGTAAATTTACTTTAAACCTGACCTGGCACAGTTCCTCAGGAGTAATAATTGACATGGTAACTACCTAAATGCACGCAATGATTTCAAGGTCTGAGTGCAGTTTGCTAATTTGTTTGCATTTCATTGCTGCAAACTCAATTAATGCATTTGCAAAAAAAGACATGAAAATGATCAGTTTATATTTCTACTAAATGCTATGGTTATAGTAAAAACGGGCAACAAATGAACATAATTATAATTATCATTAACACATATTTTCTAATGTTTCAATAATTAATTCAACCAATCTTGAAAATTCAATTCACCCAAGTAAACAAATATAAATCTAGGAATACCTCGCATAATCGTCAATATTTCGGAGTATGAAACCGGACTAATTGAGTATTTTAAACCATTGACTATAATAAATCGCACAAAAAGAGACTTGAAGAGACATAAAGAGAAGAATACGATCATTTTTATATAAAATATGCACTTTTTTTAAAATTTACTTTGCTTAATGAAAATTTACTTTGTTTTGAAATTTCTAAATATGAATAATGTGAATCCGGACTGTCCGAGGTATTAATGTACACTTTAATGAAAGTCCTCTGAAGAATGCATTTCCGTTAAATTATGTTTCTGGATTGAAATGGAATTATTATACAAATATACAAGTTTTCGTTGTTAAGAAATGTCGATATCAATTGATTACTAAAGACTTCCTTAACATTTTTGTTTAAAATGAAATCTTATTCAGGGTTGAAATGGAATAATTCTATACAAGCAAGTTCTTTTGTTGTTGAAAACTAACCATAGTTATTTTATCTCAAGTAATTGATATAAAAAATATAGTCAATATGTTCATAATTTCATGTAAATGAACAAAATTAAAAAACAAACATTACAAAAATATTGACAAGGATTTACATAAAATTACAAATCTAGTTCAACTTTACTTTACTTTAGTTGAAAAAAAAACAGTTAACAGTAAACTTATTTGAAATATTTTTTTCTAATACAATATTCATACATTTTTTTTTCTATTTTCATAATCATTGCAAAATATAAAGTTTTCGTGTAACCTCTAGACTTTCCAGTTATTTTCCACACTTAGGATAATATTTCACAGCCGCGACAATTTAGATTATATTTATATGCTCGATTCGCATTATTTTTACGTGCCATGTGCGTAGTTCCAACCACGCTTTGGGTTTCAGCTTACATGAATAATTGTTTTAGTTTTGCGGAATCAGATTGCACGTAATTTATAGGCAATTTAATAGGGACAACTTTCGCATAGGATTATAGTCGTCATTCATAGGATTAATCTTAATATGTAAACTTTACTCAATACAACAACAAAAATGGAAATATTCAGTTCATTATGTTTTAAGAAATAATAAAATGCACAATTTATTATTATATATTGGAAATACTCAATTTCTTATTGTAATAGAAATATGAATGTATAACATTTACTTTTTATTATTATATAAGATTTTAGATTTCGCATAAACGTGTTTTAAATCTGATAATATCTAATTTATGAAATAATTTCACGTGACCACTGTGAAAACTGACCTTTACGTATATTTTTTTAAATATATCTAATTATCATTTATATAAGTAAATATTCAAGGTATGAATTTCACAAAATTTGTTCAATTTCTTTTTAAAATTTCTAGAATGATTAACTAATAAACATAAATAACAATATTTAGCAAAATGATGATATATCTTAGGACACATCTGAATTATCCTGATTACAAACCAGTTTTTTTTTGCGGTAGATATGACCGCATAAAAAAAAATCGCACAAAAAAATATTCGAAATTGTCATAAATTCTTACATATAACAAATAACTTTGTATAATTCATAACAAAAACTTTTTTATGTAGGAAATAAAATAAAACGAAATAAATAATAAAATTACACATGGAAACATTTAACTTCTCATTGTACATATGGCGAAATTTTCAAAATACACATACATAATTCACGACTACTCGTGTTAATCTAAAACGAACATCTTCTTGGTTTAAAATCGACAAATAGAATCGTTTGAGCAGACTGAACATATGCACACTAATAGAGAACATTACAATGGTGCCAACACCGTTGGAATTGGTTGGATTTCATATACCGCATAAAAATAAACCGCACAAAAATAGGTTTTAGTGTATATCAAAGAGCTATTTGAACGGATTAACTAATAGAATTCATGAATTCGTTATAAATTTGTAATAAAACATAAATATAAATATTCACATAAATACATTATAATTGTCCTTTTACAATTGATGATTTTTTGTGGTTTCATTTACATAAATATTCTGAATGGGAATCAGTAAAATTTTAATAAGAATTAATAAAGTCTTTCAAATAAGAAAAAAACTATTTTCAATCTTTGATTCAATATTGATAGTGTTAAAAATTAATTCATACAAAATTCTAAGTCAAAATATATTACATAGAAGAAATTAGTTTAAAATTTGTACAATTTTGAGCATCAAATTTAATATTATTGCATGTTTGTCATTTGCATTTGTATAAAAAAAAACAAAATTAAGAAAAACTGCAGTAATATTTGTATAAAATTTTGTATATTTACTATTTAATTAGTTTCAATTATTAAGAAAATATTTATATTTTTTCTCCAATTTTTGAATTTTATTCTCGAACAAATCCAATATTTAAATAACAGTGACTTTTAATGATTATAAATGCATTTGCTAAAAATAATTACATAAATTTCTGCAATATCAGTTATACATTTCTGGTTTTATTTAGTACTAAATCTATGCTTTATAGTCTCATATAGTCTTTGGGTGTTAATTTGAAATAAATTTGAATAATTAAAGTATAAATTCTCATGAGATAAAGCTACATGCAAATCGCATTCGACAATCCCCAAGGAATATACGTTACATTTCCATCGATGATAGAAATAATTTTTAAAAAATGTACTAAAATTTCTAAACTTCTAATACTAAAATATTAAAACCATCAAACGCACATGGGACCACCCGTTCCTGCAATGATTCGTAGACATTGAAATGGGTCTGGAACTTAATCGAGAGTTGACTTATTCATCACTAATTATAAGGCCACTAGAAACATGTATACGTGTATTCCATCGATTGTATTCTATACGTAATTGTCGTAAATAAATAATTCATGAATGCTATTAGCTATGAGGCAAAAGCGAATATCGCAGTTCGGATGGAAATTGGGAAAAGGGGTTTTCCCAGACGGTCGATCTAATCGTCATTCTCATTAGGGTCACACATTCCTCTCAGTTTCAATTATACCAACACACTACACAGATGATATAAATAGATACAATCAATTTGCGATCACCACTTTGTAAAGTAATGCTGGCTGGACGCCTTCGGTTCCCCGCTACAACACTATTCACTTTGTAATGCAAATCTGCTCCGATAGTCAAGTATTATTATAAGACCCTACCTACCCTGAAGCTCATCCCTACCAATTCTATACTCAATTTACATCCAAATCACATTCGTTATTATTAACTATGAATAGAACTTTCTAAAGTCACAATTTTGCAACGACGTTTGTGATAACATATTTTTTTTCTAAGGGTGGTATAATTAAAGGGTTGCCAAGGCTTCAGACCCTTCGCATAAAGGGATGGAAACGCAATTCTGCTTAATAATTAGTATATGATACTGGAGCGCCGGGGAGCGTTTAATCAACTCGCTAAAAGCTCGACAAAACTAAATCCAAATCTCATACTTGTAGTTTGGGGATGGTCGTACAGTATACTGTGCTGTTGGATGGATTCGCCCAGAATATATTACTAAAGTTTACCTAAAGTATGCACGACGTTTTGCAACTAATTTCAGTGCCCACAACGGCATGCGAAAAATATTTAACTAATTAACTACGCTATTTGTTTTATTCCCCTAAAGGAATTTAACCATTTTGCTAATACAAAGAACATTTTGTTAACTGCATATACAATTATGTATAAAATTTGCTTTAAATTAATTGAGGTTGAATGATAATGATGAAATGACTCTTCAGTCTTCACATTATTAATTTTTCATTCAATTTTTTTAGCAACAAATTTTAAAATTATATTAATTGTAGTATTTATGATAAATCTAACATATATAATTAAATATATAATAGTCATAAAGATAAAAATCCTCATAATTCATTGAATAGAAAATAATTAAGAGATTGATTGAAATTTATCTAATATGCCTAATGTAATGCTCATCTTTGCATCTAACTTTTTGTTGCATTTGACTGAAAAATTAAGATATGTAATAGTGATTTTCAATATGAACATTAAATTTGTAAAAAATTAATAAATAAACCAATAAATTATAAAATCAATTACAATTTAGTAAATATCTTTCTGATAACGATAAAATCATTATTTATAAATTCATTTTTAACATAATATATTTATTTATCATTTAATAAAAAAATCATTTGTAAATCTTTTATATCATGAAAAAGTGTGTTAAAATTTTATTAGAATTAGTTAAATAAACAAATAATGAAATTTGAAATATAAAATAGTATTTTTTTTCAATAATTCCATTCAAAATAAGTATTATATAAAAAAGACAGTAAAACATTCTGCACTAATTAAATTTGTACACAATTAAATGAAATAATTTGAAAGAAATAATAGAATGTTACAATATGTCTTTATTAATTGAAAATTTGAAGTTAATAGTAATATTATAATGTCCATTCAAGTAAAATATGAAATAAAAATCTTTATTATCAAAACTCACAAAAAAACCTTTAATAAAGAAATAAGTTATGACACAAAAAATATGTTAAAATTAAGATAAAATTAATTCAGTAAAAATAAAATAACTTCAATCTTGTATAATTAGAAAAATTAATTAGTTGTCATTTAATTAAAATTGTAATGTAATATCTACATTGTCATAATATTACATAATATTTTTATGTTTTTATTAAATTTCTCAATTAATTGTAATAAAAAAATAGTTGTTACTGTGTAATGTCGTGATTAAATTTATTGCGTTTTCTCAATGATCTGAGATAAAAAAAAATAGTTGTTACTATGTAATATGTAGAATGTAGATTGTGAAAGATTTTACCTGGTGCTCGGAATCTGGCCAACTCGCCGTGCATCCTTGGTCCTGTTCGTCGTCCATTGAGAGTATTGTTGAATAAAGAACAGCCCCGATTATTATAATAATAAAGCACTTTGAATCTATTCGAGTCTCCCGAACAGGTGAAAAGAAAGAACGATGAGGTGAAAAATATTCGAACAACCCCCCCTGTTTTATCAGCGGACTCGTAAACTGATCTAGTCTAAAATATAATACTGTACAGGGTCATTGATCCATTGTTTTAACTGTCACCGACGCATATTTGTTTCAAGCCGGGTCATTCGTCTACTGTTGCTGACTCGTACTGGCTTCGTTGATATTATTGATAAGTCATGATGATGATGATAATGATGATTGCGATGATGTCGATGACGCGGCTGGATACAACATGGTCAGCTGGGAACGCCTTCTTCGCAGTTGGATCGCATGTCGTCGATGCTTCACTTCGTCTCATCCATCTGCAGGACACCGTGCACTGCTGTTGCTGCTGCTCCTGCTGCTGTTCTCTCGCAAACTGACGTCGTTTGAGGGAGAGCAAGAGAGAGAGAGAGAGAAAGAGCAATTGGAAAATTTCTCCCCCGCCGCAAGCGAATCGATATACACACGGCCAACCCTCTCACCCCAAAATTCAAATATTCATCGTGAGAAAATAAACAATTAACTCGGCGATCACTGGCACTGAATTATTAAAAAAAACACGAGACCGATGAGATGATTTACTGCATACTCCCAACGAAACATTAATAACATCGACGCTGTGTGAATCGGAGCAGCTTTTGGAGGGACTTCAATTATTTACCCGCATTTCTGTTATTTATTTTTTTGTTCTCACTCTCTCTCCTTTCTTCCTTCTCGAGTTTCTTTCCTCGAGTTAACGTTGTTCCGGATATCTGCAGGTCTTCTATTTCACCCTTCGTCGTACGGATGTTGGGTGGATGGATGGATAAGGTTGTATGTATGCTGCGTGCATGAAAGTTTTACTCTCCGATCCTGCAGCCCCGATCCTAAAAAGCTACTGCCCCGGCAGGACGAAGGCACCCGGAAACGCGCGAGAGTCCTTCGATCCGGAGCGCAACACATAGCAACCGTGTGCCGGGGGTTCCGCCCTCGCTTGCCGAAGAAAACGTGTTTCACACATCCATAGAAATTTGTGTATGTGCCACCTCACAACAGAAGCAATACGAAATCCCAAAACCCATATCCGATACACACCCGCACAATGTGTATAAATAATATTTTAAAAACGCTCCTCCACCCTGTGCACATTCAATCCCCTATAGGATTTCCAACCAAATTCGAACCTCCGAGAAAACTAAATTGAATATATATGTATATATATCATATATACACACATCAACCAACTTAAACGCAATTTACTTTCATTCAACGCGAATTATTTTATAAAAACATTCTTTAATTAAACTAATATTTTAACAAAATTTTATAATATAAAAATTGCAATCAATTTAATTGGTGATTTATTGTAGCAATTATTATTAAAAATATTTCTTAAAGATACGATTAATTATTCATAATGTACAATAAATCTACATTGTATTTATTACCTCATTATTTTTCTTCATATTGTATAGGGAAATTAAATAAAGATTTTTATTGTCAGCTATAAAGTTTCCTTATAAAAGAACTTTTGGTGCTGGAAATTTACTTCTTTTATAATCTTATACATTACGTTTATATTTGTATTCAATGAACGCCAGGATGTATATAAAATACAAGACAACGAATAAACGAAATATTATAATATTACATCTTCTTATATTAATAGTTTTTTTTTAATAGTAAAATATCTTTGTAATAGAATTATCTGAAAACTTACATTTTTATAGCTTGTATTTTTTTTTATGTCGTGTAATTTTATTCATCAATGTGAACATTGAGTAAATTTAAGATCGCGGTTGATTTATAGGTAATTTATAGTAATGTTTATAGGTAGTTTTTTTTAATTAATCTTTAGGTTAATAAACCCTTTGTCAAAAGGACAACTAAGTTTTATAAATATTAATCAAATAATCGAAATATTTGAAATATTTGATTACAAATACAACTTATAATAATATTAAAATTACAAAATATGTCATAAATCATGAAAAATGTACACAATTATATATAAAAAATTTACATTTATATCCGATAGTTTTATCATTGAAGCTTTATACTGATTATACGTACACATTGAATTTTTATGAAAGAAAAAAAAATCGAAGAATCTTTCAATTTCAATGATATGTGTTTTAATGTTTGGAATAAAACTGCTCCTGGTAGTTCTAACATCATCCATCCATAACTAGTACTAGGTAGTAGTAGCTAATTTAAAGGTCCTTGTTATTTTATGGCGGAGATACTTTCCAGTTAAACAGGGTCGTAAAATGAGGGTGTCGTTACTATGACATGATAACAATGGGTTGGTGCATAATTATGAGACATTGAAATGTATAGCAATAACCAACGAAACTAAAATAAAATAATTTTTTATAGTTTAAGTTTTGAAAAATTGAAATTTGAAAACTGGATTAGTAAATTTAAAATATCAGTAGTTTATTAAAACAAATTGAAAAGTGAACTTAAAGGAGAATTTAAAATTAATTATGGTTATTTAAAAAGTAATAACTCAATTTATTATTTCATTCATCTTAATCAACTAAATTAATTTTCTTTAATGTAATTTAAGATAATTGCACGTTTTCTAGGAATTGGCCTTTATTCTGTTATGTAAATAAATGAACGGAATTCAACGTAGATTATACAAAAAAAATAACTTCCAGGTCAAACTATTTATGTTAAACATGCCCCCGATTTATTATCGTTTTGTGTGAAAGTACAATTCGCCTAAGTTCCTTCCATTATTCCCTAATATCGAATACGAATATCGCGTGCTGCAAGTACAAAGCTGTATTTATTTCTCGCGCGACTGAAAACACTCATTTTCCCTCCTATTAAGTGTTTTGCTTTCAGAAATTTTACTTTGCAATCCATACGTTACAGATTTCTTTTCCAATTATTATTACATTAGTCCATTTATATTTGCAAATATAAGACTATTATGCATCTACATATGAACTAAGCGATAAATGAATTATGAGTATTTTTTTTACAGTAGAAACAAATAATTGTAATTACAATTATATTTTATATTAAACTTTGGTAATTAAAATATTTATTTTTCACCCACGAAATAGCTTCTTCGCCATTACCACATTAAGAGTTCGGACGTCTTGCAAACATAAAGCAATATGTAAAAACAAAGATAATTAAAATAATAGTTTAATTAAATGATTTATTGAATAAATATACAATTATAAAATTAATGCATAAAAACTGGTTGTTTCTTACTTATGTACATTTCGTGAAATTTCTTACTGTTCTTATTGGCATATTTCATAGGTGTATGAAATAGCATATCTTTCAGTTCTGTAGGTAATGGAAACCGTACGCGTCAGATCTTCATCGACGGTGAAAACAATTTTCACAATTCTACCATAATCTCCTCTCTTGATAGTCTCTTTGGTTTCATCCTCTCCAATGCGCTTGACTTCTACTGTCGTCAAAACAGCGACGTGTCTTCTTCGAAAGTACATCTTCTTTCCCATAATAGGTTTTTCAGCAACTTGTGCTGACTTTACCTTAAACTTAATACTTTTCATCCATTCTTCATCAAACTTCTCCAGATTTTTCACTACTTCTAACATACTTTCAGTGTCTTCTCTATTATATTCCTTCACGGATGATGACAAAAACTAATGTTTTCAAGGGGTAATATGGTTTTAGAAAGTTATTTCTGTATAATGAGTTACAAAACAATCATTTCATAATTCTTGGATAACTAATTATATTACCATTATAAATTTTCGCAGAAAAATGCTTCTCTCTGATATACAACAATACTGCTGTTTTGATCAGTGCGAATTCTTCATAGCATGGATTAGAAATTTATAAACAATTTATAAACATGTTAATATGTAAAAACGTAAAGATTTGTTTAAAATATTTTATTTTATTATATTATTAAAAAACAGTTCATTGATATATGCGAATAAAACAAATAGAAATAAATATTTATATTTTTCAATTTAACTTTTAGGGAGTTCAACAATTTGTTTAAAAATAACTAAAGAGACTTGAAATATAGCTGTTTTGAGAGTAAATATGATGATTTTTTTTTAAATAAATTTATTATTTACAATTTTCCACAGGCTGGCAACAAATAAATAATAAATGATAATTAAAACATTTTGTTTATTAAACTACTTTTATTTGTATATTTGAGTATTACTTAAAGAATAATACAAATTCAATTTTGGTATTTGATTTATAACGAAAAAAAAGTAAAACTAATTAAGAAACGAATTAATGTTTACTATTAATTAAGCAACAAAAAATATAAAAATTCCTTTAATCAAATGTACACTTAATTTTCAACTAAAGTTTTGATAATATATAAACTAAAAAAAATCATAATTTTAGTTGAATTAATTCGTTTATTAATATGCAAATTATGCAGAACTATACAATTAATATATAAAAACTGGTTCTTTCTTACTTATGTACATTTCGTGAAATTTCTCATTGTTCTTGTTGGCATATTTCACACATCTATTAGCATATTTTTCAGTTCCGTAGGTAATGGCAACCGTACGCGTCAGATCTTCATCGACGGTGAAAACAATTTTCACAATTCTACCATAACCTCCATAAGTTCCCTTGATAGTCTCCTTAGTTTCATCCTCTCCAATACGCTTGACTTCTACTGTCGTCAAAACAGCGACGTGGCTTCTTCGAAAGTACTTCTTTTTTCCCATAATAAGTTTCTCAGCAACCTGTGCTGACTTTACCTTAAACTTAATACTTTTCATCCAATCTTCATCGAACTTCTCCAGATTTTTCACTTCTTCTAACATGATTTCGTTGACTTCTCTGTTCTGTTCCTTCACATATGACATGACAAAAACTAATGAAATAAATGTAATATCCAAATTATTTTGAAAAGTTTAGGTAAGATTGTTTTGGGAAGTTATTTCTTTATAATGAGAATAACAACGATTTCATATTTCTAGGCTAACTAATTATATTATCATTATACATTTTCTCGGAAAAATGCTTTTCACTGAAAAACAACAATACTGCTGTTTACTGATCAGATTTTTTATAGTTTGGATTAAAATAGTTAATACAAACTAAATTTTAATTGAGCAAAATGAAAATAACTACTAAAAAATAGTATATTAAATTACTTTTTTTATAAAAAAAAATACTTTTTGTGCAATTCTTAGTTTTCTAGAAGATCAATAAAGAATTAAGTAAAAATAAAATATTGAGTAGAAAAATATGTATAAACTACTTTTCTTTTGATTATAAACGTCAGTTTAATATAAAAACCGGCATCAATCTTCTGCTTTGTCTACTGCGAAGTGCGGTTTATTGCGCTGATCTTTATTTAAATCTATTTCTGGAAAATCTCCGAGAATCGGACTTGATTTATATTCACGAATATTTTCGTTCCTTTCTTCGGGGAAAGACAACCACAACATAAATTCATTGTCCATTTGAGATATTTCCACTTTAATACATTATTTTTGTACAATAAATTTATTTTCTTTGTAAAAAGTTATTGACCACAATTTTACAAAGGAATTCTATGTAATATTTCGATCCTGTTAGTATTCTAAAAATTTGAATTATTACAAAAGAATAACCAAAATTTATATAAACTTTTATACATGATTTTTATCTCATTAATTTAATTTAATTGGCAAAACAATAGTTTACAAACTATTTAATTATTGATGTTTTAAATCTAATTAATAAAAAAAATCAACATCATTATGTTTTAATATTTTGTAAAGGAAACCTGTGTGAATTTTATAAAGTCATTTACATGAATGAATTCAGAGATTTCAGTAGGCGAAAAATGTCTGTTTTACATTTCATTTGCGGAACGTACATTTCCGCGCGAATCGGAAACCGGTTATTACTTCAACAGTAATTTGCAAAAAAAAAGTTTTATTTCCTGTTGGGAAATCCAAACATACGTCGGTACTCCAGTACCGGAAATTCCGACACGGAAGCACGCTTATCCACTCCCGACTAACGTGCATATTTAGTTGAGGTATTTTTCCCGTCCGAAGAAAAACGTATTTTCCAAATAGACAAATTGTTATTATTCGCTTCGAGTGGAAAATTCTGCATAATTTTATTCCCTATTTTTCTGCTTCATGGAATAATGCATGCAAATTTGAGTGGCGCCGAACTAAATGCTAAATGGACATCGTAAATAATACATACATTCAATATTTTAGCGCTTTTTTTATGTCGAAGACTAAACTGGAATTAATGGCTTTCGAAGTAAATAATAAATATACGCTGAAAATGTGCGTACATTGGATTTTTTCACCATATTAAAACAACAATAATTGCTATTAATAATTCAACGATTCAACGTAGAAATACAGCAATAACTCGCATAGTGCGGATATTCCGCCGCACTGTTTGAAACCGGACTAATCAAGGAATTAATAATGCACACAGAATGAAAAACAATGATGATTTTTATTTAATGAATTAATATTTAGTTTAGATTGACATTTTTAAACTGAACTGATCGAAGCCGGACAATTCGAGGTATTACTGTGTTAGGAAGATTGATGGCTTCATTGTCTTGTTTGGACTTCATATATTATAAAGTGGTATTATTATTTTTAAGTTCGTATATGGAATAATATAGTTAATACCATGAGATTATTGTTATTGGTATAGCAAGGTATTGGATGTGGCCGGAAGGTAGCCAGAGGATCGGATTGATCCGACCAGGTTTAATCCAAAATAGGAGCAGAGAGCTAAGTAGTTTGGCGACCGGCCAGGAATTCGACGAACTGAAGCGTTTTCATTCTCAAAACAATACGAAATTTAGAGGCGCCACGAGGAAGACAGGAAGAGGAAATTCCAGTTTAAAAAGAAAATATACATTGGGCAACGGAAGGAGAACAAAGAAAAAAGAAAGACATTTCTCGAACAATAAAACTACGGTAAAAATAGAATATCAGAAATATGTCGATATCGAGGATGAATTACGTTTCCTGTTCATGAGGTAGGGATGATGAAAACAGGGTCTATTTTAATCTTCGTATTTGTATTAGAAATATCATTTCTTTCATAATTTATTGAACTAATTATATTAATTTATTATACATAAGCTGTATTAATCGTGATTTCCTTCAATTTCGTTTTTCGAACATACTAATTACGGTTTTTCCATAATCTCCTTATTTTTAATTACTTAATCATAAAGTACATAAATATACAAAACACACTTTAAATCATGGTCATACTCATGCAAAATGATGTTATCATAATCGTATAAGGTGATTTTTTTCATAATGACTGTTAATTACGTTCAATAAATTAAAAAATTATAGAAAAAAACGCAGCCACCGCTGATTCATCGTAACGTGGAAATCACGCGTTTTCATAACCATATAAGGATAATTGGAATATCCGGCTTTTAGTAACCATGAAATAATAGTTTAAACGTTTTAGAACCGCTGTGATTCATCGCAGCCAACTCGTTTCGCATAACGAGTGACGATGAGAAGAGAAGTCCCGGATTGCGCGCCTTCAAATGTGTATTTTTAAAAATGTTGCAACGGATTAAACTCGTTAAGCGAGGTTCCACTGTATATATTATATATTTATTTGTAAGGAATTTGAAAAGAGTTATTATAGTTTAATAAATTTAATTCGAACAATGAAAAAATGCATATTCACAAGATATGTATAATTTTTACCAAAAATCAATACTTCCACAAAATCTGGTGGTAGTTTTATTTTTAAGTAATATTTATTATGTTTGTATTAAAAATTGTTTTATAAAAAACAGAAATATTTTGCTTTTTTTAGAGAGTTATTATTGCACTATATTTTGTTAACTTTTTAATTTACAAACTCTAAGTTTTTTTTGTGTTAATATTTATTAAGTAGAAATGATTTGTTTAACTTTCAACTACATTAATTAATGCAGTATATTTAGATTTGAATATGTTCATAAAAAATAATTTGAGTTACTTTTATTTATTACAATTTTTTTTTTATTTCTTATATATTGTTTTTACAAGTGATTTAACTAGTTGATATTTCACTATAATTTCTTAACTTTATAATTTACAAAATTTTTTTTAGTTTTTTTTAGTTTAAACTGTATTAAATAATAGAGCAAATTTAGATTTTTAATATGTTCATAAATACTAAATTGAGTTTTTTTTTATTTATTACAATTTCTTTAAGAAAAATATATTTTTCTTTTGTTTTATAAATGAAGTAAATATATGTTGTGTCACTAAAATTTATTGTAAGTTTTAAATTAATAATACTGCTGTATGTTGAAGTTACTAATTATCAAACAAAAAACAGGGTAAAATGTTTATAATTGATTTACTTATTTGAGAAGAGGAGGAAGAGATGATAATAAAAAAACTAGAAACTCATTAAGACTAAATCTGAAGTAGGTAAAGTAAATTAGGCCGTCGAGTGTCGGGTTGGTCTAATTTGTACGACGATGACGACGCCCGCCCGGATAGTCCGGAACAATTGTGCAGGCCAAGCGCAAAATGTCGACCCCTTTCCTACAAGTCATTGTTAGTAATAGTACATTTATAACAGGACGTTTAAGCTGTCCTAATTTATTGCGTCAACTTTGGTATATTACGTTCGGCGCATATTTTTCACATTTCCCTACGCCGCTTCGAAGACCAAACCCATCCCTCTCTGTTCATCAACCACGCCCGCCCGCCCGCATCATCATTTCCATTCCACTCCCTCCCAATTTCATCCACAAACATACTTAAGGGAGAAGATAAAAAGTATGTATGTACCAGCGTATGTATGGATGGAGAGGAAACGGAATAAACGCGTTAAGAGCTTGGTTCCACGTTTGATGCCTTACGGAGCGGCAAAATTGCCGACAAGCTTTTTCTCTATCTTTCTCACTTTTATGTATAACGAAAATCCAACAATAACAGCTGACATTCTGTGGAAGAATTTCGCAATACTGAGAACGCAATATTTCTTCGAGTGTGTAATATTGTAGGGAGGGATGGATGTAGGAATTTTGCAGATAGAGAAAATTTATGCTTTATCAAAGATTTATATAGTTACATTCTTACATTGTGTAATATTGATCTACATTTAAGGAATGTTTCATATATCCATTACAATTTATTAATTATTTTTTTTTATAAGTTTCAAAATTTCACACCTACACCTACCATAGGTTGTCACAAAAATAAAATTATTTTACAGTTAAATATTTGGTTATATAATTATAATCATACTCTACGTGTATGATGCATGACGTTTTACATTGTAGAATGACAAAATAAAACAACTGTCAATGTCATATGTAAAAAAAACTAAATTTATTTATTTTTTATGAAATTTACAATTATACAGCATTATAAAGAAATTATGAAACAAATCTTTACAAAATGTGTTATTTCACAAAGATTTTTTTAAATAAAATTAACTAAGTTAACATATGATGACGTGGCACGTATTTGGCAGGAAGTATTCAAATTTAAATTTATAGTCTAACGAAATGTGTTTTTTGCTATATTTTCTTAACTCTTTGTGATTTTCCATGCATTTGTAGAGGTATGCAGAAGTATTCTAATTTAAATTTATTATTCTCAATGTCAATTTCTTCATGTGAATGTATAACGTCACATAGTAATATATAACATCTGTCAGTGTCATACTTTATATATCAGTGTTTTGTATACATAATAGTTGCTATACCTGTAAAACAATAATGTTTGATGTCACGATGATTAGATGCAGCATAAGTACCTGAAAAGCAAGTCAAAGGTTATGACCGTACAGCATCTGAGTTGAAATAAGCATGATTAGTACAAGAGGTTAAAGCTTAACGTAACTAGGGCAGTTATCGACTCTTGAATTGAGGAAAAGATCAAAGTGGACAATTGCATTGCATCCGTCGGCAACTTTGTTAATAGGACATTGGTGCAGAAAATGTAATTATCATAATTGTAGGGTCATTAAAACAAATTCAATGGCAAATTAAGGCTTCTTTGAGTACACTCAAATTGTACAGATGAGAGAGTATTCTAAATGGTTGAGGATACATGAAAAGTATAAAGTACTTAATTTAAAGAAAAATGCGAAGAGCTTTAATACTGTTGACTCAAATAATTGCCTCAAACTAAGTCTTAGAATTTTAACTCATTTCAAACCTTAGAATAAATGCATACATTTTCAGCTTTAAGCTAAAAAATAATAAAATTAGTATATATAAATTAGCAGAAATGTTTGACAACATTTTGACTAAAATTGAATTTAATAAATATATTGAATAGTTTACAAAATAAATTAGGAAACTTGTCATTATACTGGACGTGGGTATGCTTTCAGCAAACCATAATGTGCCCCGCCAATTGCATATAACAGCGAGTTAACAAAGTTATAATCAAATTTCGCGATATTCGTAGTAATATGCTTTATAGTATGCACCAAAGTTTATATAATGGGAACAATCTGCTGAAATAGTAAAGTTCTTCAACTATTACATGATTTTTTTAGAGATATTAATCTAAATTATAAATGATTAAGAAAATGGAAATTATTAAATTTCGAACATAACAAATTATGTATTGAGAAATGCGCTTTTCATTGTTATATAAAGTTTCAAAGTTATTAGTTTTGGCACTGGATACGAAGGACCAAACTTATGCATTTCTAAAATAAAGTGCTTTTGCAAAGTATAGTTAAGTGTGATGAAAATATATGTTAGGTCTATTATAGAATATTTAAAAAAAATGCATAATTTCTTTTATATTATATAAACATACTCATGCCAGAAACTAAATGAATAATAATAAAATACATAAATAATAGAATGTTTATGAACTTCAATTATTTTACATTTATTTATTATATTTCTTTCGAAATTTGGCTTTACCAGAAGTGTATATAAAATTAATATTAATGGAAGATAAATCATGTGTTTGTATATAAAATGTGCGAAGAATATTTAAAGTTATTATTAGTTACGAATTGATATAATGTTTTGAACGTTCAGTTCTTTTTTATTTGATAATTGATTTACTACGATTTACGATTTACGATTTACTTGTAACGTCTTTAGAGAACATAAGATATAAATATTTATTAATCCATGTTACACAAACAGCAGTAGATCATTTTTATTTGTTTCTTTTTAAAATTAACTTTTTTTATAGATAATATTAATTAAAATCTTCTTCTTAGTTTTTAGTACTATTATTATTGTTAACAAATGTTTCTGAACCGTTTTTCGGCGAGACCCAATATATTTTATTTGTAGTTATACTGTGATCTAATTGTTGACAGCTGTCAACTGGATTTAAAGCGCTTCACTTTGACGCAAGGTGACAGCTGTCATTTCAAATATAAAGCAACCCATAGGTTGAGAAACGCTGGTCTTTAAGGTTTATCAACTACCGTACACCTAGTATAGTTAGTAGTCATTGGGACAATGACATTGAACTGACTGCTATTGCAGTGTACATTGCCAATTTAAATGAATATACGTCACTGTATTTATTTACTGCGTATGTGGAGATTTCTCGTACTGTAAACGCAATATAATAAAGAAAACGATCCATTAAATCATTTAATCCGTTTCAAGATTATCTTAAAGAAGTACGTGTAACATTTGCATTAATTATTAATAAGTTAATTTAAGAAAGCTTTATTCTTTCGACATTTTTTCTTTGTAGAAGATTTATGTGTGACATCTCAGGTTTGCAATTTGTTGCCACATTTTTCGTGGATTTATTTCCGAGAAGGAAGCAAGTGAATTTCGGTGCAGCTACAATAATAACGTAAGTTAATAATAGGCCGTTCTATAAATGGAATCGCCACGGGCCAACCGATTTCTCTTTGTATCAGTACAATCTTTCGCGGCCACCGTTTATCGCACACACACGTAACACGGCCGGCTGCCGCCTCCACCGCTGCCTTCACATCAGCAGCAGTCGCACAACCTAGCCTAGCCTAGGCTCGTGCTCGTTTCCCTATCGAGAGGGTGGGTGATAACGTGCAGTTCCCTACACGCACTCCATCACTCCCACGCATTCCTCCACCGTGCGGGACGTGATTTTATTTTAAGACCGGATGCATTTTGCATGCGAAAACCGGGGGGCACGTTAATTTATTACCCGAATCCAGCTATCAACGCGTAGTAACATAATGCCCTTTCTTTCTCTGTAGAAGAGGGTTACCAAATTTTCACCATCTAGCCACGTTTTAATTTAAACATTTAAATAAATATTATGTTTTATTATTTATATGTTTAATTTTTTTTCCACAATTGAGATGCAAAACAAAGAAAATCAAGTCTGTGCCGTCAACTTGTTTCCCAGAATGGATCACTCACTTAATTTCAGTGTTCTTATATATAAATTAAATTAAAGCACTTTTAGTTATTTGCACACTAACATACTGGTCTAAAGTTTGAAATGTCACAATATCATGTTTATTTTCTTACTTTTTTTGTCAAATTTGTTGTAGTTGTAATGCCACCCAATTGCTAAACAGTTCCTTATTTTGACACAAATTGACAGCTGTGAAATATGTTTGTGGTTGTAATACGACCAAATTACTAACAATATTTTAACAGTTTCTTGTTTTGACACAAGGAGACAGCTGTCAAATATGACTAGTTGTAATACGACCCAATTGCTAACAGTAGTTCAAATGTTCCTCGTTTTGACACTTGGTTACAACTGTCAAATTTGTTTGTACTTGTACTGCGACCTAATTGCTAACAGTATTTCAACAGTTTTTCGTTTTGACACAAGGAGACATCTGTCAAATATAAATGTAGTTGTTATACGACCCAATTTCTAACAGTATTTCAAAAGTTCCTCGTTTTGACACAAGGAGACATCTGTCAAATTTGTTTGTAGTTGTACTACGACCCAATTGCTAACAGTATTTCAACAATTTTTCGTTTGAACACATGGCGACAACTGTCAAATATATTTGTAGTTGTACTGCAACCCAATTACTAACAGTATTTCAACAGTTTTTCGTTTTGACACAAGGTGACAGCTGTAATTTTATGACCTATTAAAAATTTAACGTGATCCATAGGTTCTCAACCTATGCTGACGATTACAATTAATTGAAAGTAAAGTAAACTTCAAGTTTTGAATTTTATGTCTATAATAAAATGGTTATTATCAATTTTATAGTAAAATAATTCATTTCTAACTGCTAGAAGATAAGACTACAGATTATCTGCTACCACAATGTACTCTGTCACAAAAAAAATTGTATAAGTTAACTTTAACTTATGTTGATTACAATATCGTGCAAATTCCCAAGAAAGAATAAATTTACTATAGTGATACAATCTAAGTGCAAATATAAGAACACTCCCCTATATATTAATAACGTATATATCTCTTCAGCAAATACCTATACACATATACTACTTTTGCTCGATCGCTCTCTATCGTTTGGTTTTGGGCATTTAATCGATACCCGATTATCGGATTACGTCCTTCACGCCATTGAATTAGTTCAGCTAGCGATTGGGAAATTTGTTGCCAAAATGCGTGAAACTAGGAAGTATTACATTGATTGTTTCGATTCGCCCTCGCACCACACACCATTCGACAATTTCAAATGGTCCCAATGCAATCATTCTCGATTTTATTACATTTTGCCCTTTGAATTTACCTAATTTCCGTTGTCATTCTAGCTTCGACCTGCGCATCCATTTTTTTTTAATGTTTCACAATCTAAATGCAATTTGTTGCATCATGCATTTGCATTTGAAAATTAGATTTCTTTTAAAATATAAATCTATTTTTGTAGGACAATAAAAAAAAGCAATAAATTAGAGTCAATATTTCTATATTTATATGTGCTTCAATTATATTTTTCGTCAATTAGTATTCATTTGAACATCATGGTTGTAGATGATAATAATAATTATATATGAATTATCTTGTTCTGTGTAATAATTATAGAATGATTTATCATTTCGTTTTAAGTTAGATAAAATGATGCAATTTGGCAATGGTTGTGGTCGAAGGAAATCTGTAGCAGATGCTGCGTGGGTGGTTCAAAGTGTGGTTACCCGACGTATGCGGATGACGTGATTATGGTTACGATAATGAAGTGGACAGGAAGTGGTGAGGATTTCTTGGATAAGTTTGTGGTTGCCGTCGACGGAAAACAGATGGATTGTCGTCGAAAAGGAAATGGAAACGGAGATTGCTTTACTATCGCTGAAACATTTATATAAAAAAAGTTTTTTCATATATATTTATATAACTTATCCCATTTATCAATTTAATTATTGTTGTTCCTGAAATTCTCAATTTGTCAACTATATATACATATATATACATAAGTTACATTATACATATGTAAATGTAATACAGCAAAACCTCACATAGTCCGGGTTATATTAATACCGGATTAATCGGGGATTTCAATACTATAAAAATAATCATTTATGTATACAAAAATATTTCTATTTTGCTCAATTAATTAATTCGCACTATTGCGAGGTATAAAGATCTCGTAAAAATTATTTTTATAAATAAATCAAAAAGATGTGTTTCTCTTAAAAGTAAATTCAATTCTGTGATATACAAATTGTAGTGGCATGTAGTACAAACGTGAACTAGTAAAGTAAAATAGCAATACATTTTGTATGTAGTCTTTGAAAGACTAAACTTTAAAAGCAACTAGTATAAGGTATTATTTAGGAATAACCTTTGAGTTCTCGTGTTTGCCTTCTTGTTACATGTTCAAAGCGTAATGCGTCGATGCGCACACAAAATGTGATAAGAGTGGAACTTTATACAGTTATATAAGATGAAAAGAAGATATTCTATTTGTATGCATGAATGACATAAGAAAAAAAAAAGAAAAATTAATTTTATCTACAAATAGATATTTGATTTCTATTAGCCATGAGTTCAAAAATAAGACTATTGTAGCAAAAAAATATTAGGTAAAGTACAAAAAAAAATCTAATGAGATTGTAATTCTAATGCTATGAGATTTATAGATGTTATATAAAAAAAAACCTAAATTTTTGGTTAAATTCAAAAGTGTTTGATGTGTATGATTATTTATATAATCTCTTCTAAAGCAAACATTATTTGATGTAATAAGCTTTAATATTAAGATAAATATGGTATTATTTAGAATTATGATTGGACATAACGCGTTTGTCATCTTTTAACATGATCAAAGTCAAACAGACAGACAAAAATGGGGACTTATTCGTAACTGCGTACCAAATAAAAAAAAAGTGAGAGACATGCCATTAATTTTATTTATTAGGTAATGAGTTTTACGGCGGGGATTGCGTGGAGGAGTGACGAAAAATTGTTTGGGGGGTGCAAATGAGTTTGTATGCGTCATAACGAGTTTCAAGTGCGCTTTAACGGCAACATTATGGCATTGTTGATTACACATAACACCCACGCGGTTTATTTCACCCTCGAGATGCGAATGGAAGCGTTTTCACCGAGAAACTATATATAAGTAGACGTGAGTTGCGGCCGAACCTATATCAAGATAAATGGCACACGGATGGTCGCCCTTCCTTCCTCTCTACATTCTCTATTTTCTGTAAAATTTACCTTACCTTTATTAATCGCATTTCGTTCGTGTCATAAACACGAAGATAAATAGGTTTTTTATTATAAACAAACTAACATTTCTTGAGCTGTAATGTACACGTGGCAGATATTTTGTATCTTCAGTTTGAAATTGAAGCTGTCAGTTCAATGTCAATGTCATTAGATAACATAATAAGCAATAGTAGTTTGTACACGCCGCAGATATTTGTTTTCAGATTAAAATACAAGCTGTCACTACAATATCAGTATTATTGGATAACAACTTAATAGTAGTTGGGACACATGAATATCAGATATTTGAAATTACGTATAATTTGAAGGAATTTTATCATTCAGGTCGTAGATCATTTATTATAAATATGACAACTGAAAATATAATCTGTTTTGGAAAAATTGGGTTCAAATTCGAAATACCATTCCTCCAGAAAATTTAAATATAATTTGCCTTGTTATAGCTCAATGATATATATATATATATTGACTACTAAATACCTAAATCTAGAAGATGGCAAAAATATATCAAAATATTTGAAAAAAATGTAGTAAAGCAGATGAAAGTTATGCATATTTATTGAAACACATCAAAGGTGGTGTTTTGTCTCAAACATCTCAATTTCAAGATAACAATACAGTAACTTTTCAACTTACGACCTTTCGCACAAAAAGAAAATGTAAAAATAGTTATTTTTTTCAGTTTTATGAATCTAAAAAAAAAATAAGATGAATACGAAGATCTACAAAAATATGTTTTAGTTACACAGAAGGTTTTCAAAGATTTTTAAGATATAACGCAAAATACATATGCCTGTTACAATAAAATTTATAAACAAGAAAGTTTTCAAACAAATTAGAACATATTTATAAGAAAAAATAACTTGTTGTTAAATCTCAAGATTCAGCAATGAATATGAGTGCTTATAAATGTTGTATATTATATTCACTTTATTGTAGTCTCCGGTTAAAACATTACGAGTTGTATGAAATCGTGTAATACGAGATTTTTTTTCGTATAACACGGATAATATAAATATAATGTTTGGAATAAATATTTTTATATTCACTTTTATATACTGCGCGTTGTACGAGAATCGCGTTATATAATAAAGTTATCTCAAGATTTTTAGCGCGTTATACTAATTCAAATTGTATTCCCGAAATGAATTTTAGTCTCAAATTTTGACTTACAATTTTGTTATAATTTGAGAATAATGGATAATTGTTTTGGTTGAAAAAAATGTGTGTTTCTAGAAAATTTTCGATCTTATATAATTCATACATACACACATATTATGCAAATTTCGGAAAGGGTCAATATTGGCGCACGTGCACAAAATTGGTACGGCATGTGAGAGTTTGTATTTAGGCGGAGGCGCCGGGTTCTATTGCATTAGCTCCCAACATCCGTCCGTTCCACCCACTTTTCCCTCCATCCTCTCACCCATTCTCTTACATCAGCCGGCTAATGATCGTGAAATCCAATTATCTTTTCATAATTATTTACTCGGAAGAAGATGACGCGAACTTTGTTTAGTAAAGTGGATTCCTTACCCACTCCGAGCCAACAAGCTCCACTACTTACTATAATTTCATTCGAAGGCCTAACGGCATTCAAAAATACGCACGACTAATTGGATAATAAAATACAGTTGCTTCCTGGGGAATTGACGCACCAAATTTTCATTATCAATCTTCTTCCGTTTAGAGCTTATGTAGATCGTACATTTATGCAAACTTCAATTAGATTCTACCGAGAATATTAAAGTGTTAGTAATTTTATCCACAAAATATGAATCCATAGGATCTATCTACCTGAAAACTCTATCAACCCTTGTCTCATATGTTTCTGTTAGAACTCTCAACAGAATTTGTTGGGATAAGCTTCTAGATTATATTAATCTTATAGTGATAGAATTATTTGTCATCTGGATTATGTTATAATATGTAAACTAAAAATTAGCAGACAAATATATTTGTGTAAACATTAATTCATTTAATTTTATCATTTATTATATAATTAAATATATTACTTATTTAAATATTATTTATTAATTTTCATATTTGTATTGATCTTAATTTGGTTCAAATACTTAATTGATTGTTATTATTGTATAAAACTTTGATTTATGACTCTTTTCCTATTAGAATTCATAAGTTTTATCAATTTCAATCAATTTGATGATTTGAAAAAAAAGTTAAAAACAAGCGATGTGAATATCAGGAAATTAAATAAAACATCTGTTCTATGGTAAGCAAATATTTAGCGAAATAATATTATTGTTTTGCATTTTCGATGTATTAATCCGATCGTCGCGTCCGGAGTTTAATGGGATTAAGCAGTGGTAACATGTTGTTATGTGGACGCGGAGATCCGCACACTTGATTAGCCGAACGCGAAGTTTATGAAACAATCCAGATAACTGGAGAGTTGCTGCTGTTGGCGTTCGTGGCAATACCCATCATCAACAGTTCCTACACTCTCTAATTAAAATCAGATAATCTGCATGGCGGATTCCATTATGGAAGCGCCTCCAAAAACGGCGGAAATTTTCCGCATTCGACGAAACAATTAATGATCTTGTTCGCAATACCATGAAACTCACATCAATATTATTAAGATTAGCAAAGAATGAGTATGTAATTTAATTTATAGTTAGAGTATGTTAATTAACTAGTGGTATTTGCTTTTTCAATGAGGTTTACTTCCAACTGATCATTGATTAGAAACTCTTCAATCAACGAGTTTTGCCAGAAACTAATTCATCAAAGACATTTCATTGAATTATTTAATCCCCTAGATCAGTATGCCGGATTTAATTTTGAAAGATAATTATTTAAATAGATTCAAATTCAAATAAAACAATAGAATTTAGGTTAATTAAGTTTTGTCTACTAATTATTAAATAGCTATTAAATAATAAAGAATTGTAATTTGCAATAATCTAAAAATTTACATAATGTTTCGTTTAGGGTTAATGTTGTGGAAAAAAATTACACGGTTAGAATTGTGGTTTTTACTTTCACGGTCACAAATTTTAATTTTTTGTAATTTTAATCAGCTTCCATATTTATTACCAAATAAAACTATGACAAATTAAAATTTTCTTCATGGAAAACTATATAGAAAAACAAACAACAATAAAGTACTATAAAATATTAATTTATTCCTTCTTTTTCTCAAAAGATAATGTTAAAATGGAAAGAATGTCTACAGATCTCTAATACTAATACTAAAGAAATATTTTCTTAGTGTTTTATGGAAGAACAAAGTCACTAAAAATACTAAAAATGTTAGGTAGTTAGTTAGAATTACTTCCCGATTTTCTGTTTATTTCATGAAACTTAGAATTTAACAATATTACGTTTTATGCCAGAGGAGATTTTGTGTAAAAATATTTATCTTTTTAATCAAATAATTAATTAATTTTTATATTTTAATTCTTGGTTCAAAAACCGGTTTTTAAGTTGGAAAAACCAGGTTTTCAAATTATATAAATTTCCTCAAAAAGAAAACAGTTTTCAGAAATCGGGTTTTAAAAACTATCTTTTGAATTTTTCTAAATTGTTTTTCATTATGTCAATAAGTCTGTGTTGTATAATACGTTGTCGTTGCCGACCAGTTTATCAACATTTATTATTTAATTATGAATATTGATTGTATGTATTTAATTAAGTATATTTAGTCTAGCCACACCACAAGGACACATCTGTTAGTAACTATTTTTTATCACCTCACTAAATTGAAGAATTTACGACCCTTAGAACCGTTAATTTTAGGTGGGTGATCTTCCATTCACACCACGTGGACAATGTACACTCTGAGGAACAAATCAGTACCAACCACCCTAATATTCTTCGGTTCGCCTCTTTTTATAATTAAATAAATATTATTTTATACACCATCATTTATCTAGCATTTACTATAAAACCCACTAGAACTCCACATCCACAAAACTGCAAATTATTTCTCAGTGTCCAGAGATATTCCATTTTGGGACAAAACAACGTTACGAATTGGTTTTGTGAAATTGGATATGTGGATATATGATATATGGACATTAGGTTCTATTTTTTGTAGTTTCAAAGATGTTCTTAAAATCTTCCTAAATGTCTAATCTTAACAGGTACACTCAAATAATGAAGGTAACTCATTGGCTCATCTATCACAACAAACTTTGTACTAGTATATATTATTATGTTTCCAAAAAGAACTCCATGCAAATGAACTACAAAAATGTCAATGGCTAGATCTCGTTATATTAATATTATGTTGGAAACAGTATGCAATAGAGGGTTACTCTATAATAATGTAGAAACGTTTCGTTTGATTTCGCAATAAGTGCAGTAACGTTGCAACTATGTAACCGACGTGCGTTGGTGGTTTGAATGAATATATGTATTTTTTTGTAAATAGGTCATACAAATATTATCGATACTCACAGCATGGAAATAAGCAGATGGATTTATTCCATTCGCGCTGCACACGTTTAGGAATTTAATAGAAAAATATTATTAAGAGCTTTCGTGCGTGCGCTCTAAATTACATAAAACGACTGTATATTTTCAAACGCGCCCCGATAACGAACACACTATACCGGACCCCACATGATTAAGGGTTTACTTGGAAAGAAAGAGGTAATAAAAAAAAGGAAACGAAAATGTATAGTGAAGTGCAAGCTTTAGCAGAATTTGAATTTATAAAAGGTCACTATTTAATCGAAACTTATATTTATATGAATATATAAATGTGTGTTTATATATTTATATAACTACGTTATTTCATTCAAAGGGCAATCGCGAAATGTATCGATGCAGAAGCCTCGTTTACTCATTTTATAGAGCAATATCATCATCCGATGTAAAATGCTCAAATGGAACGAGATATACTCATGCATGCACACACACACATCAACCTACGAGGCAGATCGGTCCTATTTTTAGGATAATGGCCAAGAATTCTTGGGCAAATAAATATTTATCGACCTTGCGGCCAACGTGTCATGATACGACAGAAAATTATATATGTCCATCGTTAAATTTCTGAACTTACATCCATAGTTGCAATAGTAGTCATAATAATAGTAGAAAATAAACGTGTTTGCATGCTTGAAAGCTTAAAGCTTTTCAATTCACCCATTTTAAACACGTCAGCGTTGCAATAAATTTCGGAAATGTTTTTTCTTATATTTTTTTTTTCTTCTTCTTCATCACGAAACGAATCGCTCTTTTCGGTCGCTCCGTCGTCTATTAACTTCCGTTTGACTTAATAATGAAAGTTTATAAACTTCCCGCAGAACTTGGCTAATAAAAGCAAATGCCTTCGAATGGGAGAAAAAGGATGAGCAAAAAAAAGAAGAAGAGGAGAGAAGGTAGAGTGGTGGGATCCAATAATGCGAGGTCCTTGCCATCATTTGCCCATCTATATCTTTCGTCCTGCGGACCACTTTCTCTGTTTATTTCTCCTATTTTCTATCTTTCTCTCTCTCTTTATATACATACACGCATCGCCCTCCGGGCGAAATGTCCTGCGAACCCCCTCGATGGAGCCCAACCCCATTTCACGCCATCGCTTTCCGGCGTTTCGGCAATTTGCGACGTATTTGTCACTGTCAGAATATGACTTTTTTTTTGATATTCGCGAAGAATCTTAGTATCACGACTCCAACACTGATGCTCCTATAAAAAAATCTTCGCTTTGCAAACATTATTAAACTTATTTTTGAGAAGCGTGACTTTTAAATGAATATAATCTAATTTATTCTTTTAAACATTTAATAATTTGAATAATAATCTTCTCGAAAATAGATCAATTTACAAAATATATAAAGTTTTAGTAAAATATTGCACATAATATGAAACAATAACATTTATTTTTATCAAAGAGTCGAACCGAAATTAATTTCGTTTTTACCATTCGGTTTCGGTTCGTCTAAAAAATTCAGTTACGGTTCAGTTCAGGTTCAGTTCCGGTTGAAATTAAAATTTAAAATTAAAAAAAACAATTTAAATTGGTTAGTTTATTATGTTTTTGTTTATTAAAAAAAAATCGGACTTCGTCGATGCCTTATACATTGTTTGTTTATATAATCTATTAACAATAGACCGATCAATACAATGTTAAAAAAATATTTTTTTTCTATATAAATAAAGCAAAACACTAGCACCGACACACTACCATCAGAGCATACATGAAAGAAAGCGATTATAAATTAATTTAATGAAAAAAAAAGAACCGAAATTAACCGTAATTCAAATTTAGTTCCGGTTTCGGTTTTTCAATTGAGCAGTTTTTCGTTCCGGTTACAGTTCAGCTAAAAATTCCGGTTTACGGTATTCGGTTCGGTTCCGGTTCGACTTTCTGATTTTTATTAATTGAATTTCATATAGATAATATATTTAAAAAATCTATTCTTTGAAAATGTACATGGTGTTAAGACTTGCCACTGAAATAAATTGTTTCAGTTCTACCAAAATTCCATTCTTATAAATGTTCTTAGAAAAGTATCAATTCTGATTTTTTTTATTGTATTTGTGTTCTACATAGCGATTACATTTGTTTGTACAATAATAGTTTACAAATTACTGTTTAAAAAACAAGCGTACAAATAAAATAAACCCATTTATTTTTATTAAATAATTTGCTTAATCTTCCCAATTATTGATGAAATACAATGTAAGCAAAACTATTTATAAAGTGTGCATATTTCAAGAACTATTCATATCATTATAATATATTAAAAGTAGAAGATTGGGGCGACTAATAGCTGAATGGTTAAGTCGCCCTACCCACGATTCCGTGGGCGCTAGTTCGAATCCTGGTCATTCCAGGCCCTTTGTGAACCCTCTCGGTGCTTGCAGCAATAGGGCCATCATTCATCACAGATAGGCAGTGAAATGAATGAGGTTCAGCATATGGACCTTAAGCCAAGTCGATGGACAATGACATTGTTAAGGATAGCAGCAGATTTACAGTCAAAGGAAATAGTGAAATCGCAGAGCATCAATATACTACTGAAGTTAACCTACAAGACGGCAGCCAATGTCTAACAGTTACATTGAAAATTGACTTTGAATAATTTTACTTGAAAATAAATTATATTAATTTTCAATATTTACTTAACTTTAAAAATATTCATAATACTTAGTTAAACTTCAAGTTAAATGAATAGAAATAGATTGGAACAATTGGTTCTTATTTAATCCATTCATAAATTTAAAAACATTCATAATACTGTTGATATAACAAAAGAAGTTATGATTCTTCATTTGTAGAATGAATCTGAAGATTAATCAGTGTTCTATAATGAACAGTTAAAAAAATAATTGAATAAATGATTAAAGTTGAAGAGGTTTAATAAGAATTGAAGGTCTTGAACTTATTAAGGTTTGTCTGAAGTTTGTAGCAGAAATAGATTCGATTAATGTAGAAAAGGTCATTATTACAAAAATTTCAAATCGTCCAAACATTTCGGAAAAACCAGAAAGGTTAATATTACAAATTGCATTTCAACAGAGCAGCGATTGACTAAATGCCCGTCGACCATAAATATTTCAGAACTGTAGTATCGATTTCTCATTATCATGCCAAAACAATTCTCGGTATCACCAACTAAACTTTTATTAATATCAAGTATACTTGCAACACACATCAATTTCTCGGTAAGCAATTTTCCACAAAAATAATAATGAGCGAATAACATTAATAATTTACAAAACTAAATAACCATTTGTTAGCAATAAATAAATGAGATATATTTTTTAGTAACTTAAATAAAGAAAGAAATAAAAAATATTTTATGTATCAATTTTTTTGTATAATTTTATAGAAATTGTGAATTTTACTTATTATTAGTTGATTTTTTTCCGAGAGTTTGAGAAAGATGCAGTAACAAATCTTAATTTCACACTTATTTACAGATTAAATAAAAAATGTTATTTACTTATTAAATACATAACAAAAGTGAATGATTTTAATTAAGAAATTAAATTATATAATTGATGGAGAAAACTGTATGCATGTTTTGCACGTTCTCGCATGTTCGACAAAGCTTTCAAAGTATTAACATGTTTCGTTATTGTTCGCATTTACAAATAACAGAGAAAAAAAAAGCAGCATTATTATTCAATCGACTGAAGGACGAGTATATGTCTAGTATGAAATATGATAATGCACGGAAGAATATTAATGTTCTATTGATTTTCCATAAAAAATGGGCCACGGGAGTTCTCCCATTTTTTTTCCCTACTCTGCCGTTACTTTTCGTTGGCTGTCGTCGACGCCTCTCACCCAACCCCAAAAAATTTATTATTATTATAAAAAAAAACGCGGGGGCAAAAAAAAAGCAGAGGGCCGCATGTGAACTCGAAGTTTGAAATTTTTGGGGCGGATTATAATGGATTTTGCATAATGTGTCAAATTACCATCAGAATGTTACATTATGGACTTAGCGAAGATTACATACGATCATCACAGAACAGCATGTGCTGTTGCACTGTGCACACTACAACTCGTCAATTAGCGTCCAGTGTATTGCATAAACAAGCAGGATATTTACTTCGAAATCATTATTAGCTCCAAAATGAGCCTCTAATTATTGGATTACTTGGTTATTCGTGACATATTTACTATACAAAAAAAATATGATTTTTTTTAAACTTTTACATTTTACTATTATTAAAATAAAGAAACTGAAAATAATTTAATGAAAACATTGATCATTTGTATGTAACAAGTACACAATTTTAGTTTTAAATATAATATTTACTACGACGGACAAATAAATAAAACACATGTAATACATACGGGTCAAAATTAATAATTTTTACAAACAAATACAGATTAATTCTTGCCATTTTTTTAACAAGTAGAACGAATTGGTCTTTTGTATGTCACAAAACGTTGTTTTCTTGTTGCTTTTGTTTGGACAAAAATAAACTCTTTTTCTTATGCAATCAGAATTCTAAGATTTATCCGGTTTGGAAAACCGTAGCTATTCCACTCTGAAATCCAAATATTGATGATATTTCAAGAACGTACTTGCTATAGACGGGTCACTTTGACCCGAAATACATAAAATAAGTACCGCTTGCTGCGACTAGAATAGCAATGTAAAACCCGCGCAATAAAATTATAATAGAATGCGAATGAAAACATATAACAGATAGGTCATTCTGACCCATCGATAGTGCTTACCGGTTAATAAATTGTTTTTTGTTATTACATGATCCCAAGACTATCATTATTTTTATCTTTAAATAATTTTATAAATTGATATAATTATTATTACTCATATATGACTGTAACTGTAATTATAAAGGATAACCATGAAAAATTCATCAAAAGATATATGTTTTTCAGTGCTTCTCTACTTATATAATCTAGGTTAGTTGTGTGAAACAAAAGTGTGCAGGACTGTGGAGGATCGTTGAAAAACACGGCTATAAAAGACGGTGTTTAAAATATTAAATGTAAAATGCTTGTGAAAATAATGTTTGACTTCAGCAAATTTTGATGCATTTGTCGTAAAACGTAACTCATATCCATATTTAATAATAATTCAACATTTTGATTACTTAGTGCATTGAATGAAAGTTGCAAATAATACAAGAAAACACTTTTAATATATGCTTTTAGAATATTTTAGCATATAAACTATTATATACAGTAGAACCTCGCTTAACGAGCATTTCGCTTAACAAGTAAAATTAATTGTATGAAATCCATTAGGAAATAACACATTTAAAAAAAAATCAAAAATGTCATTATTTTCCTCCTATATAAATTATATGTACAACTTCTCTATCAATTATTGAGAAGCCATAATTATCTATTATAAATTTAATCTAGTACTATGATTTCTTATAATTCGATAAATTTAACACAATACAACAACATATTTGTAAATTAATTTTATTTCAAATCAGCTAAAAGAATATAATAAATATCTTCAATTTTATAAAAATTTATATAAATCTCAGATTATATTAAAAAAATCTTCATTAAAGTCGTTTTTCTTGAAAAACATGTAGATTAAGACAAGAATGAAAATAAATATTTAAATCAACGTTTTACAAATTGTAAGTTTTCTTTAAGATTATTTTCTTCAAAGTTATTTATTTCTAGAAATATTTAATAGTTTCCTCAGGTGAAATAATAATGAAAACAAAAAAATTGGACCAAAAAACATATTTTTTAAGGATTGGTTTAAAAAAATGTTTTCTTTTGTAAAGTAATTCTGTAGTCAACGATTTGAGACAAATTAAATTTGTCTTCTTTATATTATATAGATTATTTTGAATATTTTCTTTTAAATTCCATAAAACAACGTTTTATTTTTTACATTATTTGCTTAAAAGTTCCTAATCGATAATAATAAATAAAACATCTTACAGCATTGTATTTGCTGTATAGTATTACGATATGGATCAAATGTAAATTTACCCAAGTCTTGTCACGTTGTTGCGGAACTACACAGTGAACTAATTAATGTATTTGGATGATGTGTTGAATTTGGGTCAAGTTAATACATATATTAGTGTACGTACACAAGTTCCAACATTTCGCTTTAATCAATGATACGTACGAGCAAACACCTACGCACGAACAACGAGCTTGCATGTAATACCAACAACTTGGAACACTGTTTAATATGCATCGAAAAAAAATCGCAACTTAATATTATTTAAATATACAAAAAAAGTACGTGGAATTAAAAATTACAATTTTTATTGATTCAGTTTTTTACAAACCTACTTGATTATAATTGAGTTAAAGTGAATAATTAAAGGAAGTAAATTTAAAGTGAGCTTTACTTGACAAAAGACTATTACTTTTTTTACTACTGACCTATATTCGACTATAAATCATGATGAAACATTGTTTATATGAAATGCACGTGTTGCTGCATACGAAGAGCCCCAAGGCAAACCATAGACAATGTAAACAAAATCCCAGAGAAAAAATTTGGTGTGTATCTCTTTCCTGGCATATGGTGCGAAGTGAGATGGAGCTATGACAGCGCGTTGAAAGAATGCATGGAAAAAAAGAGGAGGATAAACAGAGCGAAAAATCTAGTTTACGCTGCATTCCGATGTAGTAGTATATTCGGAAATAAACTGAATGAAAGTATAATTTCCTATTGGAAACGTATCCATTCATCAATCCTGCAAAGTTTTATTTTATTTCGTTCTGTACAGTTTTCTTAGTTGTAAAGCGATTTTTATATTTACGTCTTGTATCGAGAATATATCATGCGAAGACAGGCTCTGAATACGTCGTTAATGCTGAATTTAAAGCTTTAAGTGGGAGAGCTTTTACTGCCTTCCACATTGGAACACTAATTTATTTCCAATCGATCAGAGCTAAGCTCACAAACCCTGACAATCAGTTCGACGACACAGCAATGTGTCTGTATACTTTATTATACAACTACTTTTTTTCAGTCAACTTACAAAAAGAGTAGTAATTGAAAAAGCTTACCTTGCACGAATAGAAAAACTTTCACTTCGGTAGGATCAATCTGTAAACAAATATAAAAAACATAATTATTAATTAAATATTTACATCATGTTTTATGATTACTTATTGACAATTAAATATTTGACGATTAAATTTAACTTTATGATTAATTCAAAAATTACGTTTAATATGAAAACACAGCGTAACTATTTATAATTCGGGCGATAAAGTTTATTTTATCTGTGCTTTACGACACGCGAACGGTCAATATTGTTATTGGATAATTAAGCGATGTTTATTATTGGTAAGGTGGGCGGATTCTGTGGGGCATTCATTTTGTGTTGTTTAGGAGCGGGTCGAGAAAAATATTATGGATTTACGTTGTACACTAGGTTCATAATATATTTGGAGTATCCAAACTGTGGCTCTGTCTTCGCTACAACTTCCTTTGCGTCTGGATATATATTTATAAATATGAAATCATGCTCGTAAATTCGGAAAAAGTAGTAATATGAATCTTCGAAAATCCATGACGTATTAAACTTAATTCGAGAGATAAAAGCCTCAACGTACGTTCAAAACCCATAACTCTAATAGCTTCAATATAAATAATGTAAGTGAACAGATAATATATGTAGGTTAGAAATAAAATATGTTTTCAAAAATTTTGTAATAAATTATTAAAATTAAACATTTTTTATCAAATAATATTGGTTAATTTTATACGAATTATGGTATTTTTCCAATTGACTTTAAGAATTCTCAGAAAAAATTTAGTTTATTTTGAAAAATTGTTCCATCAAAATTATTGGTTTCATAACCCCAACATATGAAAGTAACTAAAGAAAGTTTTAAAACTTTTGATTGATATCGACGGGAAAAGTAGAAAACGTAAGATTTTGTAAGGACTTGATGATTTTTATTTTCTAAAAAGTAGTAAATGTATCAAAAAGAACAATATTCTGTAAAAAATATATACATTTTGGTTGTATTTTCTTTTTTTTCCTAATTTTACATAGATTTAAAATTAGATCTTCAATTTTGCAATACTTTCTTGAAAATTAAATTTGATGGAACATTCTTATATTACACAAATTATGTGATAAAATTATCCAGTTTAAAAACACAATACATTTTAATTGAGCAAAATAAATTCTGAAAAACAAGTACACAAAATTATTTGTTTATAGATAAATTTTCGATTTCTTTCAGTCAAGTCCCTTTTCGTGAGGTTTATCTTAGTATGTATTTATTTACTCGATTAGTAGGGTTTCAAACAGTCCAGTTTATTAGAACTGATTACTAATCCATACTAATATTATACTAATCCATTTTTTTCTAATTTTAGAAAGTTTTTGATCAATTTTTCTAATTATTTGTTTTAATACATATTTTGACATTTCTGCAAATAAATAATATTTATTTGATCATTTTATAAGTAACATAAACTAATTAATGTTTTTCAATAAGATGTTTACAGCCTTCTGTATTTCTGAAATTTTCTTTAAAATTAAGTTTATATTATTGTATATATTAATCAAGATATTTGCCACAAAAAATGAGCATATTTAACAATATAAAATAGACATTGAAAATGTTTTACGTTTTTTAATTTATTACGATATTTTCAATTAGTAAAGTTAAGTAATAATGTACAAATATAAATATTGACTTGTATTTAGCTAAGAAAATATTGATTGGTAAATGGAAATGTCAATTAATTAAACGTGACCAATACAGATTTACCAATTAGTCCCCCGCGACAAGGACGTAACGTAACGCAAATGGAAGGCAATATTTCAAATGTATTTTTACTCTTGTAGAGTTTCTCCAGCCTTGAAGAAATACTCTACGGACATTCAGTCATCGCCGTTTTTACACTCTATTTAAAGTTAATTAACCTTGAAAGATAATCGTGATATAACGTGCAGAACAAAACTTCTAAACATAATTAATTGATGGAGATGTAGTAAAGTTTTAATTTTATCCATTGCTCCTGTAGATTAGATGTCCAGGGGTTTAAAAACAAAATATGTATAATAAATAATGTGAAGCTATATTTAATGAGAAAAGATGGGGATTTAAGGAATGGCGCGGTTATTGCTGTTATAACAAACTACGAGGGATTAAGACGATGTGATAAACGTTTCATAGGTATGTCCACGAGAGTGAGAGAGTTATAAATTTCGTTTGGTTTCCACAGAGATTCGAATTCCGCCACCAAAAAAGCAACGCTTTAGAACTGCTCGGATGTTTTGACAGGCGGATTGAATGATTGCAGTTATTGCAAAATGAGAGAAAAGAAATATTTGAGGAGAGCGAGTGGAAAAGGAAATTCCAATTCGAATGATTATCACCGTTCCACGGATGTTTTCGAAATGATCGGTTGAGTGATGTAACTGGCCGGGGATGGGTAAAAATAGCGTATAGTAGTCGACAGTTTAAATCTGCCGTATCCTCTCCATTCCGAAACCGAAAACACTTTTACATAAATGACTTTCGGACCAATAAATTAGCCTAATGTCGTTTTGTTCGATTCGATCTGGTGCACACACACAATCCCCTAGCAGTTTTGGGGGTGAGGAAATCCCCCTTTCCCGACGCTCCAACTTCCGGTTATTTCGATGGCGGCGGAGGCGGGCGAATCTACAATTCAGATCCCTTTTCCATCGTCCTCCTGCTTCCTTCTCCCCAATTCTGCGGAAGCAATTAAATAATTCTGCCAGAACTATAATATACTGTTACGATGGCTCGGCTTTACTGCATTCGACGATACAAGCTTATATTATGCACGGTTCAATTGCCACAATCAAAAATTATATAGTGGATTTGATTTCCTCCGGGCCGGTTTGAGCGATCGTTAAACTATTTACTGTTTCTATATACAAATTGAAGAGATTTAGTAGAGCCAGGAAGATTTACGACGCTTCTTTTAATCAAGTTTATTACGTTTATAATCTTTACTAGTTTCTTAATGCAATATAGTAATTAAGAATACTAAATATGACAGAGTTAGTTAATTACCTTTATAGTCTATATTTTATTTCTATTTAATAGCGTTTTTATTAATGACCAATTTAATTAGTTTACTATTACAAATTTTATAACAGATGTACAGTTTTCATTAGATTTATAGTTTTTCCATAGAAAAAATACACTTTATTTTCAATAAAAGTCATTTTTATTAATGATCAACTTTCCTCATTGAATACATTAAGTTTACACATTTATAATGTACTTGATTTCATTAAAATAACGTTTGTTTATTAATGATTAACTTTCAACTAACTTGATATTAAAACTAGTAAATATGACGTTTTTATATGTAGCAATACATAGTGCGGTTATCCACCAATATCTAGGACTATTTTCAATAAAAGTCATTTTTATTAATGATCAACTTTCCTGTTAACTTTACATAGAAATGTACTTGATTTCGTTAAAATAACGTTTGTTAATTAATCATTAACTTTCAACTAACTTGATATTAAAACTAGTAAATATGACGTTTTTATATGTAGTGATACCTCGCATAGTACGGTTATCCACCAATATCTAGGATTATTTTCAATAAAAGTCATTTTTGTTAATGTTCAACTTTCCTGTTAAATTTACGTAGAAATGTACTTGATTTCATTAAAATAACGTTTGTTTATTAATCATTATCTTTCAACTAACTTGATATTAAAACTAGTAAATATGACGTTTTTATATGCAGCAATAACTCGCATAGTACGGTTTCCACCAATATCTAGGACTATTTTCAATAAAAGTCATTTTTGTTAATGATCAACTTTCCTGTTAACTTTACGTAGAAATGTACTTGATTTCATTAATATAACGTTTGTTTATTAATGATTAACTTTCAACTAACTTGATATTAAAACTAGTAAATATGACGTTTTTATATGTAGCAATACCTCGCATAGTACGGTTATCCACCAATATCTAGGACTATTTTCAATAAAAGTCATTTTTGTTAATGATCAACTTGCCTGTTAACTTTACATAGAAATGTACATGATTTCATTAAAATAACGTTTGTTAATTAATCATTAACTTTCAACTAACTTGATATTAAAACTAGTAAATATGACATTTTTATATACAGCAATACCTCGCATAGTTCGGTTATCCACCAATATCTCGGACTATTTAAAACCAGACTAAATTCACACAAAAATAAACTGTACAAAAAGAAACTTGACCGTATAAAAGAAAAACGTTTACTTATGAATACAAAAATAATTTTGTTTTCAATTTTTGAATGTTGATTCTTTTGAAATTTACTATAAAAGCGTACTATACTGAATTCGGACAGGTTGATACAGCACTAAGCAAAGTTTTGCTGTAGTTTTAAATTATGTAAACGCATTCCTTGAATTATTTCAATGAATCAATTATGTTCAAAAGATTTAATTTCTTTATTTTTAAACTACCAATTTTTCTTAGAAAAATAAAAATTAATTTCAATTGCTGAAATATTGTTCTCCAAATTATTATATTTTTATAGTTTTTAAGAATAATTAATTTGATTTTTTATAGAAATTTTTTGAACCTTTGTTTGTATATTTTTGAGCTGTTACAATTTAATGAATTTATTGGCAAGTTTTAAAAACAAATATTCAATATGTAACTTTAAAGTATCACTTTTATATAAATTTATATTACATAACACATTTTTATAATAAAATGTTTAAATGAAAACTCTTACAAAGTATTACATTTTACACAATACATTTGTATGAAATTCGAAATAGAATGCGAAGGAGTATATAAAATTGCATTATCACATACAACAGGACATTCCATTCCCGGGAATTATGCATTCCTTCAAGGAAGATAGGAATCTGTTATATCATAAATTGTGACTTTATCTGGAGAAGTTGAGAAGAAAATAGAGCGCGCAGAAGAAGGGAAAAAACGCGAAATCTTAATTTAAATCTTAATTGTGTTGAAAATTCTTTTGATTCCGTTAACGCTCGTCCACGAGCCGAACATACCATATAATTATATTTTTATCAATCCGCCAATCAAATTAACTCTACTCTATTATTGAGTCAGAAAGAAATGTTAAATTCAAGTTAAATTAAATGAATTTCTTTAAAATATTTAATTTAAAAACAATTATATTTAAATTTTGAAGTACAGTGGAACCTCGCTTAACGAGCATTTTGCTTAACGAGTAAGAAATTGACTCGCTTAACGAACGAAGTTTCGAATAACGAGTGAGGATGAAAAGAGAAGTCCCGGATTGCGTGTCTATTACATCATTTTTAAAACTTGTATACACATATTATGTGTATACATGTAAATATCCGTAAATTTTGGAACGGAGCAAGGTTCCACTGTATTTAGTTATTTTTTGTTAAGAAATATTTATTTAAAAATAAACTAAAATTAATTAATCGTAATCAATAATTATTTCCGTTATTTTCAGTTATAATATTAGATAATTTTTAATAATATTTAATTTCAATGTAATTAAGTATAGTTGTAAGCAAATACGTATATTATATAAATTAATTAGTAACCTAGTTTCTTAAATTGTACATAAATAATAACTTTATGTATGTTTTTTTATGTTTATTTCATAACGCTGAAATATTTCTCAGAAATATGAAATTTTCAAACTGCATTCACGTGTCATAATAAAAAAACCTCGTGAAAGCAATAACCATGAAATTCTACGAAACTGCATAACCACTTTGCGTTTATGAATTATTACTGCGTGCGAACTTCATCTAATATTAATATAATGCATTTTTTGTTGAAATTGTGCCATTAAATTTGTTTGTAGAACCAACATTTAATTAAAATAATGAATATTTAAAATTTAACCAAATACTTCATACAATTTAGAGAGAAAAAAAAATTCGAAATATAAAAAAAATAATCAAAATATAATAATAATTCAATGAAATAATTGTTTAAATAGACAGACTAATGGAAAACTTGAAATATAATTGGATTCAATTGTATTTAGCTGTACACAATACCTCGCATAGTGCGGGATATCGCAAAATCCCGGACTGCTTGAATCCGCATTAATCGAGAACTTTAAAACCGTATAACAAATAAAAGGACAAAAAGAGACTTTACACTCAGAAAAAATAAGATTTACTTTTATTTTGTTCAATGAAAATTTAGTTTTTACTTTAAAATTATAGTGAATCTGGACTAATCGAAACCGAACCATGCATTTCTGTATAAAGTTTAAAAAGTATATAATGATTGTTAATTTGTAAAATAATATATAATTCATTTAAACAATTCCCATTTATATTATTTTATCATATATATTTATTAGTTTTCTTTTATAATAATTAGATAATTCTATTTTAATAATTTAATGGTAAAGTTTCTCAAAATCGCACTCAATCAATATATAGAATTTAAGACTTTCCAATAGTTTTAATACATGCAGACTATTGACAAGGCTGACATGTACTTACATTAAGTTTTGAGTGTTAACAAGGGCATAGCTCTTTAAAGTTCTTGCGGATTCGTCGTATATAAGGGATGAAATAAGTGAGTGAAACTGTGACACAATAAGTGAATAATTGAGTAAGATTGGAACTTCTTCGAAACTTTTAATATGCTTATAGCAATTACATAACTACTATGCAATACTTTCAATATAACTTAATATATGCTTAAAGGATTATAGAAGTACTTGCGTATCTACAAGTAGTTTCTTCAATATATGAATATACTTGGAAAATATCGATTTTTAAAAAATACTTTTTAGACATTCGTAAATATAATATTATTAAAGCAATTTTTCATATAGTAATGCTTCGATTAGTCCGGATTGGATGTATATCAGTGATGAAATAAGTAAGTGAAACCGTGACACAGAATAAGTGAATAATTGAGTAGAATTGGAACTTTTTCGAAACTTCTAATACTTTAGTACTTTAGATGTAACTTAATATATAGTTAAATTACTATACAAGTACTTGCGTATCTACAGGCAGTTTCTTCAATATGTGAATGTTCCCTAATATAACGCTATAATAAACAAGTATCGCCTTTAAAAAAGTACTTTTTAAACAGTCATAAATATAATATGAATACAGCACTTCTTCACACAGTGATGCTTCGATTAGTTCTGATTGGTATGAGTGAAAATGTGGCACAGAATATGTGATTAATTAAGTGGGATTGGAACTTCTTCGAAACTTCTATGCACTAATATGCAGTACTTCTTTATATAATTAAAGTATTATACAACTACTTGCGTATCTACAAGCAATTTCTTCAATATATGAATATTCCCTGATACAACGTTATAATAAACAACTTACTTGGAAAGTATGGCCTTTACAAATATGCTTTTTAGATATTCGTAAATATAATATTAATACATCAATTCTTCACATAGTGCTGCTTCGATTAGTGCGGATTGGTAGTATATAAGGGATGATATAAGTGAGTGAAACTGTGACATAGAATAAGTAATAATAATTATTTTTATACATAAATGATCGCTTTCCCGTTATACAGACAATTCTATTTTTGTATTACATAATTCCTCAATTAGTCTAGTTTTAAACAGTCCAGGATATTGACTAAAACCTGAACTATGCGAGGTATTCATGTAGCAAGTTTTAAATTATATATATTTTTTTCAATATTTTAAACTCCATTTTTTTAATAACTATTGAAAATATGTTCATTGAATTTTATTTTTAATAAGTAACTGTTAAAATAATTTGCAGTTCAAACAGATTATCGATCCGAAAACACTCACGTTATTTATGAAAAAAAATACAGCACGATGTTTCAATATTTGTGTTCAATAATTTTGATTCAGTAAAATGAAACCATGCAGAATATTTGTAAATATAAAATAAATAAAATACCAAAATATATATATAATATATATCAAAGTGTAGCATTTCGCTCCAAAATGTTTAATCCACATTTTTCGCTATAATTATGAAATATTTGAGTAAAATTTTACTACCGAATTTAAATATTTATACATTTATTTTAAACTATATTTTAGTGTCAAGATATTCAAAATTTATACAAAAATGTTTAAAAAATAAATTTATTTAAATATACATGAATTATAAATCTGTTCTAGAGTATAAAATTTGTATAATTTTACATTAATTCTTATAAGGAAAATGATTTCGGTTTTTGAACAATTCGGTTAATGAACAGAGCATTAAAAATGTTCTATCAGTAATAAAAAGTTTAATATTAATAGAAGCGATAAAAAGATTGAAAGGCAATAAAATGATTGATAATAGTTCAATATAAATGTGATTTTGTGAATGGAATTATCGTTGAGGAAAACTATATTTGTTTTTACGTATTTGACAGATCGTATGTTTTCGTTAGATGCATTGAGCAAAGCCAAGGAATCGACTAAATAAACCGAGTTAATGAAATGGAAACCAATAAACGATCGTTCTGGATGCGTCGCTGTTTTACATCTCGTAACGCTCGTTACACATAGATAAAGTGAAAACAGGCATTATTGTATGGGTAGTTATTTGTAGCAATTATGTGGCATGATAAATACAAGCGGTGGCAGTCTGCCAGACGGTTCTCCCAAACAGAGGAAGGAGACTCCTACAAGTTGTACGTTCTTGTCCTATCCTTGCCACTATCCCATCCTATCCATCGTCAAACGTCGCCTCGTTATATTTATAATACAACATGCATGTCTTTAATGGAAACACGCTCTTTGTGCGAACGAATACCGCTTTTCTAAAGCCTAAACATTCAACTGAACATTCATTTGACTAACAACATAAATCATCGTGTTGAGCTATAGAAACGTATACAAGCAGGTGATTCGAAATAAACAACTTGAATATACAAAATAACAAATTCAAACATACTTAAAAGTATTATAAGTATTTGCTTTTATATTTATTATTTTTATAAATATATAAAGATTTTATTTGTATATTTTTTGATAAAATAACAGTAAGATGTATTAAAGAAGTATAAGTTGGATTAAAATCCCGTTAAAATTGGATAATTTGATATAGACGTAAATCATATTAATTTCAAAATGAGCGTTATTCTTACTACGTGAATAGAACATCGATATTCTATTGTTTAGTATAAACTATGTATTTTATTGGAACAGTGTTTCATTCCTAAGCTAAATTAAAACTATCCAGTTAATTAAGCCTTAGAGTCATCAAGATTTTCAAAAAGAATATTTTTTAAATAATTCCATCACAAAAAGGCAGTGATAATATTTCTACGTGTGGATATTGTGGACACATTGGAATATTGTCTGGTGTTGTCTCAGTTGTACGAATTAAATAATTCAATTGGTTTTAAACAAGTTTATTATAATAATTGGTACTCTTGGGGTCCTTCTCAAGATAATGTAGATACTTTGATAGGTTGACTAAGACTATGCTCCTCATATTAACGTTTTACTGAGACTCTATCAGTTTTTGAAGGTTTTATTGAGACTGCTTCTAAATACTTATTCTACTTACAAAGTTAATTCTTATTAATACGGGGTGGGAGTTGTGATCGGGAGTAGGTTGGTGGTCTTGTTTATTACAAGACCGGGACAAAATCCTATGCTTTTGTTTATATAAAAAAAGATGATCGATAACGATTTTACTTGTAACAATCATTATATGTTTATAATAAGGACTTGAATTCGGAGTAAAGTATCTATGGGAATGTGTACGCTTGGACCCCTTTGTTTATATTAAAGTGTATCGAACTGGAATCACGGTTGAGATTCCTTTATGCTGATGTATATGTTTATATAATAATGCGACTAAGAGATGCCGTTGATGTCTCTAGTTCGTTAATACACTATATTAACAATAACAATTATAATAATAATGGTTGGACACAACAATTGATGGAACGGTGAAGGTGAGAAACCGGTAGTAGTTTTTGCTCTCAATTCATAACTGTATACATTATGTATGTATATTATAGATTATTTCAATAATTCTACGCTCGATTTTTTCAATTTTAAAATACTACCAAATTATATAAATAAATATAGCGCATTAACAAAGTTGAATGAGGATTGCCAAAATGCTCTAAAATGATCGGAAAGTCAATACTCTCCGGATTTTAACACAACCGGGATTATGGTTGTCGGGATTATTACTTTGTCAGGATTTTGAATGTCGGGATTTCCATATAGACCCTTAAATAAAATACTATAAGAATAATAGTAGAATATTTGTATAAAATTATATCTAACTTATGTACATGTTAATATTATATAATTATAATAAACATGTAACTGTTTTTATTTCATTAATAGTGCTTTGAATTTAAAATGTTTTACCTTAAATGCGTTAAAATAAGCTTAAATAAAATTAACAAAAGTTAAAAGACTAAAGAAAATTGAATGAATTTAATGTAATTTAAAATGAGACAAATGAATATAAAGGAATTAAAGAAAATGAAAGGACGTTAAAAGATGTTGAAGAAAGTTTAATAAAAATGATTTAAGTTGAAGGGAGTCAAATGAATATATAGGAATTAAAGGAAGTTAAACGAATTCAAAGAAAAATCAATGAATGTTTGAAATTACTTAAGTAGATTTATTAACAAATCATTTTTAACTGCAAATAAATTACTTCAGAAATGAGTATTCAAGAAAATATTTCATATAAATTGATAATTCCATATATTTTGATTGACCTATTTATTAAATTCAATAAGTACAGATCAGTATAACAATGATTCTATGCATAGTATAAATGTTTGTTGAATAACACATATTGTTGAACTTATATAATATTTTATATTCTAAAAAAAATACTACATTTACCAGTTCTGAATTTTCAAACTAGAAACTGTATCTAATTTTTCTTTGTTTTATTTTCAAAATCAAAATCTATTTAATGTTAATTGTAACTAATACAAATTCCAATATGTTATTAATATTTTTGTAAGAAATTTTGAAAAAAGTACCAAAATATGATTAAAATTAGTAAAATAATACTGAATAATTAAATTTGGAATGTAAATTATGTTTTATTAAAATATGTGGTTTAGGTAATTATAATTATAAAATAATTGTGTTTAATCAACCAAATCAAAGCAATTTAATTAATTTTATAATTAAAATGTATTAATTTGTAATTGTATTCATATTTAAATGAATATTTTCTAGTTGATGAATCAAATTAGATTGATTTCATAATAAGAAATAATTCAATATTTATTGCAGATGTTATGAAATGTTTGATGCTGGCTTGAAAGGAGAGTAACAAAAAATGTAATGAAATTACACATTTTTTCGTCTCTTCTTTCCTATATATAAATCAATTTAAACTTTAATCCAATTTTTAAATTGGACCCGCTTGAATTGCTAATGCCAGCAGCAGCAGCGAAGGGCTTCGAGTTTTGGCTCAGTTATATAACTTCTTCTCCTTATTCAATAAACATAATCGGTATCCGGACGAACGCGAATCCCAACTATTATTAAAAAAAAATTGTCTCATCCCCGCGTATTTGTGTAACAGGGGTGAAAAGAAAAGTTTGCCGCCAATTAAATCGAAGAGGCATGGAAAAGTAATTGATGATTAAGGGAGGAGAGAGAGAGAGGGTTGACTCGCAAAATGTCAACTGGATCATTTCGGGATGTGTACACTCCCCCGACTCCTTGACATTTCCATCCAGATCGCGCCAATAAATAGGCATTTGAACTTTTAACTTTATTAGTTAAAGTTCGCTATAGCTCTCGACTTTCGCATAGAATGAAGAAGGACTGTATAATAAGAATAAAAAAAATGTTGTGCAGCGTTAGAGCAGACAAACGAATACCATTCACCGAGACAGACGCAACAAAAAAATCTCAATTCGCAATTCCGGGATTGAACGCGGCGGACTCAGCGAATTCACCCACATTACATCTCCCCAGAGGGATGAAAAGGGGGATAGTTCTTCCCTCCTCTAAAATCCCTCGGCAATCACATAAACAAGCGTTATTCCACTCGAAGCAATCGATGTTATTAAGATTAAAGGGTTATCGTCACGGAGTCCGGAAAAGGATGATTCGCTAATTCCGTACGTGCCAAATGGACGAAATCTTTGCATAATGCAATTATACTAATTCGAAAAAGGGGGATGAAACCGAGATGGCGCCTCCGAACTTGTCCGAGATGCTGAGACGCAATTTATGGTGCTTTCGAAGTTTAGACTTTCAATGGAGAGGATGCTCTTGCTCGCGATATGTCACCGGCAACAAAACAACTCGATATCGATTCCACCACCGCGAAGAGCTTAGCTACGTTGTAGTTTCGCTTGAAACAGTAGTCTTCAAACAGTCTTCAGACGAAAAGATAACATTTTCCACTTGAAAAATTAACAGAGTTTTTAATAAAAGAAATTGATTCGTATTTGAATATTAAGATACACCAAATTATTTGCTTATGAAAGAAAGAGATTTCATAATTAACAACGTAGATTTGGCATTAAAAATGAAATATTATCAAAAAAAGTAACATTATTTTATATAAAAAAACAAGTTATACATTATTTTTTTAAGTAATTCAAATTTATATCAATAGTTACTATTATGCAGTATAACTGTTATATAGAAAATATTAAATTCTTACGTAATACTTTTTGATTACGCTTCTTCAGTTTACAAAATATTTTTAACTCCAAATTTTTAAATTCACGATGCTTTTCTTTGTTATTTAATTAATTATGTAGCAACCATTAAAGGTAATTTTTTACATTACATTAAAAAATGATGTGCTCATTTTTGAGTTTAAAGATATATTAAGATTATATTAACAAAAATTTGCTTTTTCTTCAAAAAAATTATTTACGTTTGAAAACATTATTAAAATTAATAAACAAAATCTAGTATTACTTTTAAAATGTTATGTGTATGTAAAAATTTATTAAATAATAAAAAAAAAAATAAGTTCAATTCATTTCCCATTTGAAGAAAAAAAAATCTATCAAAGTATATTTGATAGAAGAAATTTATTCGTTTTGAAAATCCGTTTCAGAATTACAATAAAACAGATTTTCTTACAAAAAAAGAACAAATAATTGACAGCTTCAACAGATTTGATATTAATAATTAAATACTAGCAAAAAAAAATTCATTATATAAATTCATAGAAAATATCCTAAAATATCTAAGAAAATAGTAAACATTGTAATAACTTTTGCTACAATTTACTTATGAAAAAAATATGTTTCAACCAACAAATTTAAAAAATTTCCAATAAAAAATTAAATACAGACATAAATAAAAAATTTCCAATAAAAAATTAAATACAGACAATGCGCTTACAACTAAATATATGTGTACTTAAATTAAATTAAAATTATATTTAAATTATTCGTTATACTTTTCATTTTCGACATTTTTTTTCATTTGAATTTTTTGTAAATATTTATCTGGAGATTCTACTAACCAATTCAGTTAATAAATTGAATAATAATGTTAAAAATGTACAAAAGTCTGAAGTGCACTAAAGAAGAGAAAAGAGGTTTATACGATTTGGAGAAAGGGTAAAGTTTTGCTACAACTTACTTATGAAAAACATATTTTTCAACCAACAAATTTCAAAAATTTCCAATAAAAAATTAAATACAGTTCATGTCTATGTAAGCGTAGACAAAAATTAAATTTATATGTAATTAAACTTGTATTTATATATATTTTTTTTTTCATTTTAGACATAAATTGCTACAATATTTCAATTTTCTATAAATATTTATCTGCAGATTCTTTTGAATTGATTAATAAATTGAATAATATTTTTAAGAGTGAAAAAAGTTTGAAGACCACTGGTATAATCAAATAAAAAAGTGAGCGAGAGAGAAAGAAGAGGTTTGTACAATTCGGGGAAAAGGTGAAGTACGAAGAAACTCGAAAGTTCTGCGAAATTAATTCACATCGCTCTGCCAAAATATTTCTGGCTAGATTTACAATGTTAATTAAGTTTGTTTGTTCCAAAACTGCCGTTTGCACAATATTTACAAAAAGGAATAAATAAGCAAGATCAGACTCATCAATAAAGTAATAAATCTAAGCGTTAAATGTAACTATTTTTTGATAATTAGTCAAACATAATTAGTATCAATTAAGTATATATAAAACATATTTGATGAATTACACTTCCTAGATTTTGGGAACTATAATTCTTCAGAAGAGTGATTCATAAATTTAAGTCAACTCACTCGGAAAGGGAGGAAACGAAAAACAAAAGCAGAAGAAAAAGGAATAACAACAACAAAAAATAAGACACTATAATGCGCTGCAAGTAACTTTGAAAAATACTTTCCTTCCTCCTGTTATAGATGCTAAGAGCAAAAAAACAAGAAGGAGATGTCGTTGCGGCACGGCGCCAAGGTTAGAGAGCCCGAGCGTCGGCCAAATAGTCTGCATTTCTTCTTCTTCTCTTTTTTTTGTCGCATCCTATTTATTTGTTTCCTTCTGCCTTTTCTTACGGGTTTTCCTGGTGTTGCAAATACTCTCTCGTTATTTAGCTCTCGACCGTGGCCAAAAACTATGAAACATTGAAAATTTCACGAGGAAAATTATTGGGTCCTAAAAATTTACTGCGCTGCGCGTTTCCTTCTCTTTCCCAATACCAATGTTATTTCGCGCTCTTGTAAATCGTTGCACGAATTAGTCACAACAAATTTTAACTGGTTAATTAACCTCAATAATTATTATATGAACTACGTTATGAAAAGCGCAATGCACTACTATCTGTACAAGTTTCTTAAATTAGTTATGAGATTTAGGTGAAGATTGATCAAACATCGTAACAAATAATGTAATGAGCAAAGCTACTTTTATATTGTAATCAATTCAATCTCATTCAAAAATACTTAAACAAAATCAAGAAATGTCAACCAACAAACAAACTATTAACTTTGCATATTTCAATTAAAATTTTTATAATTTTTTCGATTTTATTAGTCAATCGTGAAACATTTTTTGAACCAAATGGGATTTTTATTGTACAAATATTGGATTTCATTTGTTTTTTACGATATAATAAGTATACTTTGTAAAATATGATTAATTAGTATTAATTCTTATTAATTTTGATAAATAAAAACAAGGTTTTACTCCAATAATCAAAATGTAATTTGAACTGCTTTTAACAAGTTTAATACAAATTTTCTGTTATAAAATTGGTAGTGTAATTATAACAAACTCTTGTTTATATCTTTAGGTAATTGTAGGAGTATGCACTGAAATTGAATTATGTAAAGCACATTTACTTCAGGTTAAATATAAAAACCGAACGCGACAGAAGGCGTTCCGTTAGGGTAAAAAATAGATTCCTTAACCTTCGAGCTAGGTCTTAGTCACGGACGAAATGTGTTCGATCTCACAGCCATGGACATTTTTTTTTCTCCACCGTCGCAAAGGAAAAGAAAACAAAAGAAAAGGCGACAGAGATATTCCGTTGTTTGCAATGCGATAAAAATAACGCTTCGCTTTTTTGGCAAACCTAGGAGGTACGATTCCGTTTTCATATTGTAAGTCCGTGTATATTTTTATATAAGATTCCGACCAGGCTCTCCCATAATAAAATTGAGAGCTGCACAGGGCTCCGAACTAATTTAGAAAATTAGCCGATGCGACAACGACGACAGCACACACATATACCACAGCATTAAGAAAGAACTACAGGATATGCACCGAAAGCTGCCATCGCATCTAATCAACTTAAAAGCTCTGCAATTTTCGTGTCCCTCCCTACCTCATCATCCTCACAAAGTAATTAGATAAAATTAATGCCCTTTCGAAGCGCAAATAAACGAATACTTTGATACCGGTGCTTTCGTTTTATTCACTTCCATCGTGATGTTAATTTTCGTATGAAAGGAAAGAATGACGTAACAATTAATTCTTAACGATGCGAGATTTAGAAGGAAATTCATTAGTTAAGATTTTAGAAGAAGCCTTGATGTTTTTGAATACGGGTAAATAACGAGTTTCAATATATTTTAAGAAAGATTTGGTGCTTTTACTGATTACTTCACTAATTAAAGTAGAATCTGTTATAACGTTTATATAAATTATTATTTACTTGTCGGGATTTTCATATCAATCAAATTTAAAAACTATGGTATGAATACTATATATCCTTTAGAAAATAAACGAATATAACTAAATATTACCAACTCATGGATAAACTTAATTGTTTAGTTCTACAAAAATATAAGAAATGTTGACTAAATTAGAAAAACTATTATATTGTTTTTAGTTCAAGGACACAAATATGGATGGACTTTTATATTAACTCAATATTTTAAAGATTAACTCCTATACAGCATACACACTATACGTGACTAGTGATATAAATATCTTCAGATGTACCAGCATCAATGTATACATGACAGTTATAACTAATAGTTGGTAGGTCTGGTTGTCATTGATCTGCCTAGATCTTCATTATTTAACTAAAAACTATTGTCTTCCAAACACTAGCGCAATCTACAAAGAAGTGGCGCCGAAAATATAAAAAATAACAAATTGTGAGTAGGCAAAAGCTTCGGATGTATTTCTGTCATCTTGTTAAGTATAGTATGGATATTGTATATAATCTACAAATTAAACAAAGTAATAAAAATGATTAAATAATCTTCAAAACGAATCTAATCTACTTGAAGTTAAATTAATTCAATTTAAAAAAAATAAAAAATCTATTGTGGTGTTTTTAATATGATTCTTTATATCATCTGTAAATAGAACACACTTAATAAACACAAAATTGCAGCATTTCCAACTACTTTCAATACATTTAATATAATTCTAAAGACATATCAAACTAATAAGATACAAATATAGATGAACTTTAACATTGATTAAAAAAAAAACAATTCAATTTGTAGAAAGATGGTATATTGGTATATGGTTAATTATACAACATGCACACTATACACATACATATACATGACAAGTGACATAAATATATTCAGTTGTTCTAACATCAATGCATACATGACATCACAATACCCAATTGCAGATGTCAATATCACAGTGACAACTAATAGTTGGTAGGTCTGATTGTCATCTATATTTCATGTCACGTGCAGTACGGATGCAGCATTATTTAACTAAAAACTATTGTCCTCCTGACAGTGGTGCAATCTGCAAAGAAGCAGCGTCAAAAACATCAAAAAACAAATTGTGAGTTGGGCAAAAAAGCTGCGGATGTATTTCTGTCATCCTGTATATGAAATGTGAAGGGATTTGCGTCTGGATGCACGCCGTTTGCATATAAATTGGGGAAGTCGCACAGAACGACCACCTCCTCCTCGAAACCCTTTCGCGATCCATGTAATACGGCAAAACCCCGAACGGCGCGGATCATTGTTGTAATTAAGTTTTAGTCGAGACCGAAATTCGGTTTCGTACAGGATCTTCCAATTCATTTCGTCAGCATCGTGTGGGTTTCCTCCACATATATTGCCATGCATACATTAAACTTCGATGAAAGCCTTGGATGCATTATTTTTGTTTTGCAAAAACAACATGACGGGAATCGCGAACGTTATTATTAGACTTCTCCCAGTTTGGAGCGAACATTATTAAACATTCCCTAGCAAACGGTGGAACAAACGAACGTCAGCAATATTTCCGCATACATTTCATTTGCAACCTCTCATCAAAGTAGTATTCTACTGAATTTTTCTTTTGTTGAATAGCAATATTGTATATCAACAAACATGAAGACATACGCATAAGTTTTTTTTTATTTCAACGAATAAATAGCAATATTAAACCTGAAAAAATATTAAATATAAATATTTTTTAATTATTTTCTATTATAGTTATTAGAAAAATCTGATTGAAACAGTGTAGACACAAGTATTACAGTTTTAAAATTGCATCAAATTGTGTCCAAAAGGTTAAAATTAGTTTGAAATCAAATAAATTGAAAAAACTACTTTTGTCATCAAGTGCAATTCTTATGATCTGATTTACAATAACAATAAAGACAACAACTTGAAGAAATTTTACAACCAAACACGGAGTTATAAATTACGTCAACCTTCATTCAACCTTTTTTTAATAAATTATTTCGCGCTTTGAGCAAACTATAAAATAAAAATCTGGAATCGAATTATGAGTTCTCAAGAATCCAATAACACCGTTTTGAATAACATTGTATTAATACTAATCCTATATAAATGTAAAGAAAAAATATCGTGTGAACCTTGCTATATTACAAACAAGAAATGTTCATTATACATTTCGAAAAGATGGTTTCCAAATTATCTAAAAATTATGACTAAAGTTGTATTAAATGTAAACTTATTATGGAAAACGACATAAATATTAGAACTATAACTTAATATGTTACTACAAACAAAATTTCAAATATAGTTTACAAAATGAATAAAACCTGTAATTCATTCATTCTACAGAATCCAATAAATATTCCTTCTATTTATTAGTTTCTTTAATTTACTGAACATTGCAAATGCAATAATGTGTATATATTGGACAATGACACTAAAAAAACTGCATAGTGCATCAAGTAGCATCAAAAGACCGATTAAAAGTTGGATAACATCCAATGCATCAAAACAATTCTAATTTAAACAAAGTTCCACATCTTTAAACTAATTTATTATATTTTTGGATACGCTTTGGCAGTCGTAAATTCGGTGCAAAGGAATCAACAATCTGATTTATAATCAACCTTGTGTTTATGTAATATACTCATTGTTACAGCCGAAAGCAATTTTCAAACTTCAAACAATAAACTAGGCCGTCGTTGGAAATAAATCAAGTGAGGATGCACAATGCAATTTGCAAAATAGATAAAAAAAAAATATATGTTGTTTGTAAGCAAGTGTATGAAATGTATGCAGAAAGAGAAGAGAGATACGATGCGACCCATTTATATAAATATTTAATAAGGAAATTTCGCGCATTGCAACCACCCACCTTCATCGGGTATTCGGAACGCGCCCGAAGGGCCTTGCCTGGCTATCTTCCGATATTTATAAGAATTCCAGATTTCAAACGTCCACGTACGATCGCTGAAATTGCTTTCGGCTTATCCTGCGGATCTGGTGAAATCGAGGTGTTCTCGACGTTTTTACAAATAAATAGTGAAATGTAAAATAAGCATTTAGATTGCTTTAAAACTGATCTCCAAATACCAAATCAGTGAATATAATTATTGGATTTAATATACAAAAAAATCAATACGAATCAAATGTTTGATAGTTTAGCTACTACAGTAAACTCACTTATAATTCGTTACGTGTTGTATGAAATCGAGAATTTATTTTTTATAAAACGAAGTTAACCACCAAGACGGCAGTCAACCAACAAATTACAAAAGAATATAATGGTAAAAACTTACTTTGGGAAGTTTACCAAGAAACAAATATCTACCGCCATTAGATTTAATGAATGTCCGCAGGAATAAGATTATAAATTAAAATATACTATGATATAATAAAAAAGTTGTCCCAATATTTTTAACGCATTGTAAGAACTCGACTTATACAAGAGTATAAACAATATATAATTCTTCAAATGTTTGTTTCTTAGTATTTCTAGTGAATAAGTTATTATTAGGAAAAACTATTTATGAAATAAAGTTTGATATTACTTATTTTGTACAGGTGAGAACTATCTGTATTATATTAATTACGTGAGTTTTTTTTTATAATTTGTTAATTATTTCATAATTCAATAAATATAAAATAGTATTAACTATTGCAAATTGCAATAAATAATGATAGAAAGAAGAAAACCACAAAAAAATCAGATATAAATTGTAATTAATATTTGGCACTTCGAGCCATGAATATTCGATTACTGTTTTCCATGAGGTTTATAAATGATTTGTGTTAATTCAATGCATAAATATTAGTTACATTTCCATAGAATGTAAATTAATAATTCTTATTTATCATTTTGCATAAATTGTATAATAAAAAATGATAATAGAAAGTAGGCGATGTCTAAAAATATACTGTCAGTATCATACAATTTGTTTCGTTGTAAAATACGAACTCTGCAGCAATGAACACTTCGGGCACGTTCTCCTCGTCGGCAATCTTTATGTGGTATGTAACAGTCCTCATAAGTAATTCATATTTTACAATAAACCTAGGGAATCAATTCCATTGAGAAATGTACACAATTACAATTATTTATATCTAAACTATTTTAAGGTATACATATTCCCAACGGATAACAACAAAATACAGTAAGACCTCGTTTAACGCGGTTTGCTGGAATCCTTAAAAAAACACAAAATTTACTCGGATTTAAATTATCTCGGCCTTTCATTGATTCGTATATAATACGATTATTCCCGAATACGTAGCACTGTGCTTTCCCAGAATCTATGCTTATTTGAGATGTAGATGAGCATGATATTAAGGAGTTACTGCAGGTTTTCGGTGAAGGTCTTACCAACGACAACCTTCATGAAGACGATGAACGAAAAGAATTTGCTACAGATTTTCTTAAAAAAAGTTTAGAAACGATAATCGAAATCGTTGATCAAATTGTAGCAAATGATCCAAATTTTGACAGGAGTACAAAAGCAAGAAGAGGAGTTTTGGGTTCGATCGCCTGTTAACAACTAAACGATTTTATCGCTAAAAAATCAAAAATATCAAAAGAGCCAGGACCTTCAACACAAAAATAAACTTAATATTTATGTGTGCAAATGTTTGTGTTATGCGTATTGCCGTTTCTCTATTTACTATGTGTTAAAATGACCTCATATAACACTGTTTCGCTCTGTCTTCAGGAACATATCTAAAGCGCTAAACAAGGTCTTACTGTATTGTATTTATTATTATTTAAGAATGTATAGGGATTTCATAATGAAATATTGAAAGAAACTGTAAACACTACACTTGATGTCACACAAATTATAATTATACATTTTGCAACATAAAATATAAAATAAATTAATTACTATTAATAAAATATTGGAAACATTTATTTTAAAATTAATCAAAAAGTTTTATGGAAATATAAAATAATTATAAGGTCAATAGTCAATTTTCCTTACATTTTTTATAGCAATTATTCGCATAGTGCGATTTTAATGAGTACGGATTCACTATAGTACGGTTTGAAAATTTTTAAATCACACTAAATTTTAATTGATTAAAATAAATTTTAATAATTCAATACACAAAATTACATTTTTTTGTGCAGTTTAATGTCTTTGATTAGTTCGGTTTCAAACGGTTCATTGTCCATTTTATAATCTTTTTCATTATTAAACGTAAAGTTATTATTGGTTTTTCACATACATATTTTGGTCTTATTCTTATTGTTATTGTTAAATAGTTGTTAAAATCATTTTTTTAATATTTCAACAAATTTTTGTTTCTGATAAAAATTTATAATATTTTTTCATGTTCAAGTTCAAAGATATCTTTATTTGTTGAATAGAGTTTTGTTAAGATACAATTGGAGACCAATAAGGACTTTGACCTCTTGCGGTCATGAAGTAAGAACAACTTATGTTAGAGTATTAAAAATAGCTTTGAATTTGGATGAAATTATTTATGAGGTTATGAGGTCGACAGATTTTTTTGTTGCTGTTTGGGAGTTGGATGAGAAGATTATCATTTAAGTCGGCGTTGCGTAATAATATTTATTAAAAAATTAACACTACAATATAGTGGAAAAACAAATATTTGTTAGTTGAGTGAACATGATGGACATATTGAAAATGAGTTAAAACAATTTACGAAATGACAGAAATTTTAAAAATAACATCTTTTCAAATTTACTGCTAAAAATATGTACGCGATATTAGTCTTCATTAGTATTAATTTAGCTCAGCTTAAAACATCTTGACATCGGTTAAGTAATTGATCTTACTTAACTAAAGGTCTTATCTATTTATGTACTTGTAATAGAATAAACGCCTCCATTCCATTAATGTATTTGTTTAGTGAGGCGAGTAGGGACACAAGCAAACATAAATATCAATTTCGTGCGCGAATTAAATTTGCTTTGATCAATATTAATTGGATCGTCCCATCTCTCATTACTATTAGATTATTAAAATGAATCGTCCCATCCGAAAGTCACGAAGAAAGTTTATTAGAGAGGAGCAGAAGAAATAAAGAAACGAAACGAAACATGAACAGCGTGAGCAGATGGGAAATAATTAATTTAATCCCAATCTTATTGATCAGCGACAAATGAATTAGGGATGTCCGAGAGGAGAGAACGGGAAAAAAAAGTTGCGAGCTAGTGGAAAGAAACGATAAATTTTGGAAGAACGGAAACTGTGTGTTCGTAGAAGTGGGCCATTTCCACGGATTCCGACAGTCATCCTCTGCCAAATTCTTAGTGCCATTGCAATATTCCTTGTTGTACTTTACCCACCCTTAAAACTATATCGCATCCGTTGAATCGCTGTTATCCAATAACATTTCGGACACGGCGTTTCAGCATCAAAACAAAACGATTTTCTTCTCTTTTTTTGCATTTAATCGATTCTGTTTTTTTTTAATAAAGGATGAGTATATTTTTCAATTGATCCCATTTTGCAGCGCAAAATGAATACGGGCTCGACTCTCTCTAGGCCACTGACCGCTGGAATTAAATATAACGCCTCGTAGTTCGCATTAGCATTGAAATTCTGCGACATTTCTCCTGGGAATTCCTTCGGCAGCGTTCATTAATTATATTACCTAACTATAATTCGGCGTAGTTAACGAATTTGATTATGCAAACGCTGCACGTGTCAGGTCATTTATGATACTTATTTTATAGATAAAATAAAGTCAGTATCTCAGTTTTAATTCAAATTTATCAAAAATTACATAATGGCAAACATTTTTTTTGAGAAATTATATTATTAAATATAATTAAGCACGAAACGTCCGATTTCGAACTGAACGTTGTTTTATTATATCTCAAACAAGAAGTAGTACCATGTGCCTAAACTATATACAATTTTGTCATCTTAACCGTAGCAGCGAAGAAGCCTGAAGAGCGAGTAGTGCTCTCTTCAACAGTTTGTTCACTATTGGTAGTCAGTTAGTGCAAGGTTTGAGGAATAGAGTGGATGACAGAGAGTTTCCAACTCCAGCTCTTACAGTTTGAGCAACGTTATTCGAGCAACATATGATCGAGTATTCTTCTGCAAGATGTTTGACTAGAGACAGGCAAAACACCAATCATTTCATCTATTTGGTTACAGTAGGCATCTGCCGTAATCTATTGACTAGGTCTTATAAAAAGCGTGTGCTCGGGCACTCTTTTTAGATGCTGCAGATGGGTTGGAAGGAAGCACAAGGCAAAGGCAGAATTGGGAGTTCTGCTAGAGCCAGAAAATGTTATCAGTGAAATGCTGAAGAGTGCGGAGAGCTGGGATATTGTAGCGGCGTACATATCAGAGGTGCTACTAAGCAAAGAAGAAGACGAGCGGAGGCTGCAGAGGGCCTACGAGGATAGAAGCAGTGGAACCCAGCATTAACACGATCTAAGGGAAGTGCCAAACAGGCAAAGACAATCAGCATGGCAGAGTAGTATAGTGATGCAGGTCCTGTATGCTGACGAAGAAGGGGAGAGGTTTTAGTGCGATAAGAATCCCACAGTACCACGACTCCACCCGTGGTCCCTATGTAAGGTTTCCTCTCCTCTATAAAAAAAGGTCTTATAAAACTATATTGGAAAATAACCATTGCACAAAAGGCAATTTGACAGATAATCATATACCAAAACATGTGTCTGAAAGGATGATGAAGTACCTTTACAATAAAGAAAAACAAAAAAAAAACTATCAAAATTGGTACTTAAATAATAGGACATTTCATACTTAATGACCTAATATCAATAATAAATGTTCACTTTAAGATAATTAAATCCTTTATATAAAAGTTGACCAACAATAACTTTCAGAGATCCAATATATTACACTCAAGTAAATTACCACAAATATTTGTATCAATTATAAATATTTAATAATTGAAGTCATTTTTCAATAACCTATAATTTTAGCAGTGCAAAAGTGAACTAATTTTGAAATTATTGAATAAAAATAAAGAATTACTATTATTAATGACATTATTTGAATCATTAATTAATTTCTTTATTAACAACTTATCTGTTGGTTATTTTATGAATTGTCATAAAAGAAGCGTTACCATTTTTTTATAACGTCATTTTTATATTTGAGGTTATGTGAAACAGTAAATACAGTTATACCTCGATTAACGAATAGGAAGCGTTCCAAAAAATTACTTCGTTAAGCGAAACTTCGTTTTCAGAGGTAACAATATTATGGCCAGAAAAAATTGATTAAAGCCAACTTACATGAAAATCGTTTTAAAATACGATTATTTGTTATTATTTTCTCTTTAATTTAACAGTTATTGCATTTAACAACCACATTTCTTCAGAAATCAGGATAATTTTCACAAAAAAAGTCTTCAATATTATTTAAACACCTTTTTCAATCTTTGGTAGTTTTTCTGCAGGTTCTTTTCTAATTGTATCTTCAATTTCTTTATTGTTTTCCAAACGTTGGTTGGTTGAGCCATGTGGATAACTTCATTTTTTTAATTTCTTGCATGTTAATTTCTTTTTTTAGTACTATTTCTAGCTATATTTTGCAGAAAACTCTATTTTACCATTTCTTAGTAACCTCTTTCCAAGAACTATATTTTTATTCGTGCAATTACAGACTTCATTATATCTCAACTTCGTTATCAGAAGTAACGTTACCCGAAGTTTAACTATACATTTTTTACCAATTATGTAAAGAATATAATATCGTCCAAATGTTGCACATATGAAAGTTTCTTTTTTGTACATTTTCTCTCAAAATTGTTATAACCATAATGTGTACCCCCAACTGTTACCGTAGTCCAAACAAACGGAAATACAAATTCATTGAACTTTACGGAAAAATCAATTGTATACATGAATAAATATACGGAAAAGTCACGTGATGCATATACCAATATTTGCAGAACTTGAAGTGGCGTAATGCATCATCATCATTCAAACCAGTCCAGCACGTCTTTGCATAATCGCGCGAATGAAAAATGTAATAAAATCGCACAAAAAAAAAATTATAGTGCACGCTGCATTGTCTTTATGTATGCCAAACTGAAATTTAATTTGTCGCAAGACAAAAAAAAATGTTACGACGTAGAAATATTGAGCGAAACCCACCCTCCGGAACAGTAAATACAGTCTGTCGCCAATTTAAAGGACAAAAATAACACGAAAATATCGGGGATGGATTCGTTCTTTTCTCGATAGTTTTTTTTTTGGTTTGTTGTTTCATCAGAAAATAAAAAATGGGATTATGTTTGTTATTGTTTTTTTTTATTGGAAAATATTGGCGCGTCGTCGCGTGTCGAAGGAATTGATGTCAATGTTAAACGTTTCTATTTAAATGTTCACCCAATTATGTTTTGGAAATGGTTCAATTGTACATGAAACAGCCGCTCGTTCCATATATTTCGCAGCTCGCAAATAATTTACACGCACCGAGGGTCGTGAAGCCTATTAATCCCGATAGCCTGGCCATACCTATATCAAACATCCACCCACCAAAACAACAACAATCAACAAACAGAACAAACAGACATAAAAAAAAAACTGAACGTAATTACTCTTCGCCCCCCAACGTTTGAAACAATTCACCCCAAAGTCAACTCCGCAACAAAAAAAAATTAACAATTTGTCACAAAATTACGCACTAATTATTCATCGGAATAGAACACTGATAAAATGAAGCAAAAATAAAAATAATGCTGTTATTAATTAGAATTATTTAATTTATTATTCTTTTAATCCAACATTAATTTATTTTGACTTTAATGTAAAATTTCATTCATTCTATAATAGAATGATGCAAACATAATATAATTCTATAAAAAAAAACAAGAAATTTATCATTTGAAATTGATTGCATTAAATAAATTGCGTTTCCTTTTTAATTTGTAACAATTTGTTTTCATAAAATAACTATTAACAAAGATTAATTTATAAAGTAAACTGGTTTTACTTTTAATATAAATCTTATGGACATTTCGAATTTATGGTTTCACATAACGTCATGTGTCGAAGCAGACAACGATCGATCGTATCTTATAAATAATGACGGTAAGATATATTGTGTACGTCTTTTTAGAGAGTTAGGATAAAGGAATGTATAGTGATTGAAAATGAAATAGTGAATTTATGATATGAAAAAATATGAAAATAGTAATAATATTTCAAATTCACAAATAAATGTAATTACAAAATTTATATTTAGGTACTATTTCTGCAATATAAGAAAGCGTCATTTTAATCCTTGATGGATTTAAAAGTTTATTTTTAACATAAGTTAGATTTGTATTAATATAAGTCATGTGTTGTATTTATTAAACATTAAATTACTATAAAGTAAATCATGAAAATCTATTTTTGTTTTCATTAATTAAGGCATTATTATTTTATGATCTAAAGTAAAAGGCTTTGTTTCATGCCTTTTGAACATTTACTATACTACTGCACGCTTGACAATGAATGAAATTTACTACTTTATGGTAGATAAATTTATTTTACTGTTGAGCTGAAAACATATCCAGACTATTAATATTCATATTTCCTAAATATACCCGTAATTACCTTTCTGACGCTTTAAAGTCCAAATTCTTAGTATACAGTGAAGTGACAAGAAAGTAATTTCGGCTTTCACAAATAGATAGCGTTATGTTTGTTTTGAAAGACTTCTGTCAATGTTATGATTTTTGTCATTTGAAAGATGTCATTTTTAGCTTTCTTTAGGAGCCAATTTCAGGTAATTTTGTTAGGGTCAACTTTAACAGAATTGCAAAAACGAACATTTTCGAAAAATTTTACTTTTTTATTTCATTAAAAGGAAGAAACTCAAAAAGTTTATAATATTTATTGTTTAACAGAATGCACATGTCAGAATTGGTGCAAATCCTCACACATCTTTGGTAACACGTAGAAAATTATTAGAGATTTTATACCATCAGATGACTATTTATTTCGACGTTTGCAAAACTCTTTTTGAATGGTAAAACGTTCACTAAAGATAATAAAATGTCTTCGGGCCTAATGGAAAAAAATAGATTTATTTCACACTAAACACCTAAATTGCCAAATCAACATTATAATAAATTATATTATGTTTCTTTTGTTGTATTTTCTATTTTAGTAATCAATTTTATATTTTAATTTTAATAATAAAACTAAGAAATATATTGCAATTCGTGGTAAAAAGAACGATACGAACATAATGTTACTAGTAGATTATATATTTTCAATTTTATTTAAATCCTTGATATGCATCTTTGATATAAGATTATAAAGACTAAGAAAAATATAGGAGATTATATTACAATCATATATCAAATAAAAAACTATATCCCAAGAGAAGAAACTTTTACAGTCAACCGATCTTAATACCAACGATCTGATACTAGATTTTTCAAATCAGCACTATATGTGGTATAGGAAAGTGCCCTCAAAGGACAACCTCTTTTTTATATATAAAAAGAAACCTTTCAAATCTGCACTTTTCTACTCCTCATACACGCGCTCATATTTTGATAAATGTACCTCATACTCTCACTTACTCACTTATACCACATTTTTTGCTTCATGCACTCTCACTCTTATAGGAGTTATTTGTCACATGCTACTATATACCAAGACTAAAATTTATACATTGGTTTCTATACAAAGACAATTTTTTTTTTCAAAAAGTTAACTATTAAACAATTTCATAACTTTATTTATATACACAGTAAATTATCATCAATTTTACTTGTACTAATTTAGTACAAAATTGGTCACTATTCAAACTTAAGTTATTTAGTACTTAGTAAAATTTTGCTTTATTTTATTGTAGACTAAAAAAGTAGATAGAATATAAAAAGTTTTCAATAATAAATAATGTAAGTGTTTAAAATATTATTTATATTTTTAAGTACTCGTAGTTTCTCATTAAATAACTTTAAATCATAAATTAAATTTATTGTTCACCATCATCTGGCATCTTAAAAATCGTATAAATCAAAGTTTTGTGAACATGCAGAAATCGCCGAATCATGTATTTTAACTAGACTGCAACTATTTTGAAACGAATGCAATAAAAGCCAGGATTTACTAGTTTTTAGGGAAATGAATAAATCAAATTGCATTACTATTCATGCACATCGAAATTACGTACATTTAATACTGCGATGTTTCCAATTAAACGGAAATTGAGACGCTCCTCGTTCTTAATTGATCGATCGGATCGGCTCGAATGTTTATTCAATATTTAATGAAACAATTCGACCCGAGATACAAAACGAATCTTGCTTGGGCCGAAGCAAAAACGAGTGACTGTATGCATATGGGTTTCCGAGCGGTATTTCTGTCTGGAAATAAAGTCTATAGTCGAAGTTAAATTTAGTTTGCATGGTGCAATTTGTATGTGAATTCCCTCCTCGAATCCCGCTCATTTATTTATGTCATTCTTGAGGGAGTTGATCGGCAGACGTCGAACACAATTGAATTCAATAAGTTATTGAAAATTTAAAGAAGAAAAAGTTTAAAAATTCAAAAAAGAAAAACCTGTGTGTATTGAAATGTATCAAAATGAGCGATTATTTATTTGGTTGGCAAAACGGCGCAATAATTCGCTTGGAAATAAATATCGATGGGTTTATAACGGCGATAAATAAACATTAACAAACAAAAAAATGATTAATGGTATTTGGTTTTTGTCAGGATCGCAATTGGCTCCATAAATATAAACCCATCCCCCTTCGATCCGATGTATATTCGTACAGTAAATGCGTACACACCTAGTATATAGGTGGTAAACGTATTTTCGATGTTTTATATTTAGACATTTAATGCAGGTATTTGATTATTCGGAGGATATGGGTTAATATTTGTTGGGTTTAAAATAGATCGCGGAACTACAGATCCAGCACCAAAATCCGAGCGTTCTTAAAACTTTTAACGTTTAAATCATGCAAAACCTAAACCATTGTTTCCAACTTAAAAGCAGAGGTCATTTTTATACTTTATCTTAACTTAACACTTCAACACAGGAAAAAAATCATTGATTTTATTTTTTCAAATACATTAAAATTCGGTAATTTTGTTTTTGCATTTTTTGACAAATCCATCTGATTCTAGGGTGACACAACACCTCTCGCAATAAGTTCGTAGGATGACTAACAAAACAACAACTTTTGCGTAATATTCGACTTTATTCATCAACATAGTCTCCTTCAAGAGTGATACATTCATTCCAATACTTCTCTAACATTTCGCTACCTTTCTTGTAGAACGATTTATCTTTGGCCTCAAAATGCGGCTTTCACCCTTTGCTGTCCACTCAGCTGACGACCGTTTTGACTTTGGATTGTTATGGTGGATCCAGATTTTATCCATTGTTATATACCACAAGAAACCTTTTTATTTCGCTCTAAACAGCGCTCGGAATCATCAACTCGTTGTTGTTTTTGGTCCACTTTGAGCTTGAACTCAATTGTACCTATTTCAAACAGAGCATTCTCATGATCAAATGTTCATACAACATGGTGAATGTACTGCATTCGCATATCTTCAGGGTGTCAGCTACCATACGCAACTTCAATTTACGATCAACCAAAATCATTTTGTGGACTTTTTATGTTTTCTGCTACCAAATTTGGGCGATCAGAGCATTCAACGTCATTTGTGTTTGTATGATCGCGTTTAAAATCAGCAAACCACTTCATTAGCAATTTTCTCGATATAGAAAAGTCCCCATAATACTTAAATTTTGGACGAAGGACCAAGTTACGCGGGTGAATAATAAGAACTCGATTTATTATTACTTATAACACTTCTTACACTATACTTAGACCTATACTCAACTAATACTATCTGTGTAATGCTTAACTAATGTCTAACTAATAATGTCACTTAAATTACTGCTTAACTCTATATAATGCTCTTCTCCGTTTCTAACTCCCCCGAGCTAAGCTTCCTCGACAACTTCATGGTGTACATTGTTCTCAGCTTTCACAACCACTGTTGCGCTCAAAAAGCAATATTTTATCAACCCACGAAATTCAGATTTTTCCATTGTTTTGAAAATTACAAAAGTAGCGTCACTAAAATCACTGTATCTTGTGAATTAAAGATCAGATCGCCATGAAAACTTTCAGGGAGTGAATATTGCTTACTTGCGTTACTACAATTGAGTTACTTTTTGGCCAGATGATAGTTGGTACAATTTGCATACGTTCGCAATGGTTAGATCCAACATATAGGTAAAAAGTACCCACCAGCATTTCTTGCCACGAATAGCAATACGATAAGTATTCATAGACTGATCACTTTGATCAACTCTTCCCATTCTCTTGTTATAATTTTTGAATGAACAAGAAGTAAATCATTGATTTTATCAAATTTACAATCAAAAGAACTTCTCGGACTTTTTATTAAGGATAATAGCTTTGACGATTCTAACGGACACTTCGACATTCTATTCTCTCTGTTTGCTGTTGCCCTAAAGCCCTTTTTGGTCAGAGTTTTCATCAAAAGCAGAGTAAATGTCTTATTTTTATGGTCAAATAATAAAATTCTGCATATTCAAAAACAAATATATGTTAAGTTTTAGCTACTTATCAGATTACTGAAAATTAACCTGCTTGTGTACAGTGGGCAAAAATGTGTTAAACTACACAATAGGATTAAACACGGTGTATTCCGGGTTTTCAACAGAAATAAACTACACATAATGAGACTACCACAAAAAAAAAGTACGTACACACACAAGCTTCAAGAATGGCTTTATTATATTTTGAACAAAGAGAATTTATTCGAAATTACGACCCGAAATTGCGTCCCGAAACAAAGAGTACGCCCGAAAATATCTAATATGACCGGAATTAGCATTTTTATTCGTATATTTTGGGAATCTGAATTGGTCCTGGGGCTTTGCGATACGATTCTGGGGGAGCACACGAGAGAGTCTGTTTCGTTTTTTTTTTGCTGCTGTTGCGATCGATGACGGCGCATTTACATATTTCGAGTGAAACAAAACAAAAATAAAAACAAAATGTAACGCAGGAACGAAATTCGTAACTTGCGGGTGCGACGATCGGTCGTCACGCATATTGGGCCAATAGATAAAGCGATTGAAAAATAAATAAACACGGCCGGAAACGATTCTGCTTCTGGAAATGGAATTGAGAGCGAACGAATATCGATGCGTGTATATATTTTTTTGCCATTACGTTCGTGTGTATGGTTGAAATTAATGGAACTTTTGTGATTCAGTTGTATTATTTTTTTTTGTTGTGGATTTTGCATGCAAAATTCATGAAATTCATATTGAAACTGAAATGTAACGTATTTATTAACGCATGATTCAATACAATTACAATAAAAATTGAACAAAAAAAAAACTAATTCTTATGACAAATATTTTTAGATACAAATTAATTGAAAGAAATTAAATCAATGACAGTTTAAGAAAATATTGCAATTTCTTGACGTCCAAATATGTTTAATTTTTCTTAAAATCTTTGACATAAGATCTTAAGTCATATTTTTTTAGACAACATTTACTTAAAAGAACGAATTATTCAAAAATATGTTTGTAATTAATTAGGAAACAATTTTCTCCCATATTAATCCAAGAATTAGTTATTTCAAACGAAATATAACCTATTATATCCATCTTTTAACAATATTATGAGAAAATATTTTAATTCTCTTTGTATCAAAAAATTTAAGATTTTTTTATCTAATAGATATTATGAAATCAATTATGAAATTCAAATTCAAATATAACGAATCATCAATCAACTGCATTATGAAATACATTATAATTTCATGTGTATCAAAATTCACTATCAATTTATTAACTTTTATTGTCGAAGATTTTAGAATATTTTACTAAAAAGAACATTTAATTCGAGAATACAAATGCATAATATAAAATCGGTTATGAAATTCAAATTCAATTCAATACATATTATAAATTATTATTTAACAACAACAACAATATTGTAATTTTCTTTGTATCACTGTAAATACTTTTTTTTCTTACAGATTTTTTGAAAATCTTTTACAATTATACAAGTGGCTATTATGAAATTAATTATTTAATTCATATCTTAAGGAAAATATAACGTATTCAAAAAATATAATTCATCATTCAACACAATTATGGAGAACATTGAAATTTAATCAAATTTCAATATGATTTCAACTTTTTTGTCAAAAAATTAAAAAAAAAATTCTACTAAAAAGAATTATTGAATACAAGCGAATATTATGAAATCTATATAAAATTCATATCTTAGCCTAAATATAACGTGCTGTGGAAATATAAATCAACTTTCAACATAATTACCAAGAACATTGTAATTTAATTTGTATAAAATTGAAACAACGTTTTTATCAAAAAAAATAGGATTTAGATCTTTTAATAAAAGGAATGATTAATCCAAGAAAACCAATAGAAACCAATGAAAATCGATTGTGAATCGTATATTTTAACCAATTATAAAAATAAATTATAATTTCTTCAGTATTGAAATTTTGCTGACGATTTACTATTTCTAATAATTTGTTTACATGAATCAAATAAAATAATATAAATATTTTTTAATAATATTCATAAATACTCAATTGATATTAACCATCCATAATAACATGAAGATCCTTTAATGATTCTACAAAGAAAATATGTTTTTCATAATAACTTCTGACGCAAATTTGTAAATATACAACAAAAAATTGTTAAAATATAATTAGATTAACTTAGCAAGAAAAACTGAATGGGTAAATTATAAATTAGATTAATTATTGTTAAATTGATACTAATGATATTGGAATTTCCGAAATTGTTTTCTATTGTGAAAACATTTCATGTTTAACCTTTACATCATATTTCATTAGAATTATGTTCTATTTTTAATGCACGTTTTACGAAAACTATTTACATATGTCATAGAGACGGACGTAAAACATATGCGAATACTCTTCCAACTATTATCTTTTCGTAAACATTCATTAATTACATTTATTCTCAGAAGTGTACATTTTTTCATTACATAAAACGTATTACATAGAAACCACGTTTGAAAGAAAATAATCTTAAACGAATATTTTCTTAATATTATTCTAATATTAGATCGTGTTATACGTATAATTGATATTTTATAATAATAATTAATAGAATTTTAATAACAATCATAAAAAAAACTTCCGAGAAAGTAATAATTTTATATAATTTCTGTACATTTTCAATCAATTAAACACTATTATAGATCCAATCTTAATTAATTAAGGAATAAACCTTTAAATTTAAATAAAATCCGTATTATTATTAATTAATATGAAAACTTAGCTTTTTACGACAAATTAGTTCTATAAATGTTTTGTTATTAATTATCAAAATTTCTATTATTTATTGTTACAATTATCTGTTTTTTTTTTTTCCTTTTTATCCTTATTTATTTTATGATTTACTTAGTAATAAACAGTAAGTATTTTATTATAATATAGCTTAAATAATGATATTTTAAAACATTTGATTATTGAATGAATATTGCAAACTTTCACAAATATATTCAATAATAAAGAATATATCGTGATAAAATATAATAGACTAAAATAAAAATCTCTTACATTGTAGACGATCCACATCAAAAGCATTTTTGAATTCCATCATAAACGATTTTATATTCGATATTCGTATGGAAGTGTTTCTTTTTTTCTCTCTCTCTCTCTCTTTCACTCTTCTTTTTCGTGGATCAATATCCAATAAAATTTCACAACTTTGGACATTGAGATATGAAACGAGACGGCAGTAAAAGCGCAGCAAAATGTATTTATGGACGCACATTTTTCCAGTGGATAACTTAAAAATCTGCCGCATAAAATGAACGAAATGGAATAAACGGTCTGCGAAATGCACGAGAAACTCATCTCCAATCCAAAAAAAAAAAGTAAAAGACATTGACTATCATCTTCTTCAACGTGTAAGACAAAACCGTTGCCGCATTCTGCACAAACTAACGCTAATAGCAACAAATTTATAGCACTTGGCCGGTGGCCTGAAAGTCTCTTTGCCAAAGTTTTATGCATTAATAACATCAATATTCGAAAAGCCTTATTTACTACTTAGATTTTATAGTTAGAATTTTAATGTTTAATAAATTTGCAAATATTACTTTGAACGAGTTTACACATTTCAATTTACTTTTTATTACAACAACAAAATCATGTTATGAAGTAATCTAATTGAAATCATAAGAAAAATACTTTCCACTCACAAACTTCATTACAAAAATTCTCAATAATTTCCATTACTGTAGATAATTATATAAAATCGTTTGTTTAATCTGAGTTCCAAAATTTCCAAATTTTTACTCGTATATTCAAAAATACACATAATATGTGTAGAAGGCGCGCAATCCGGGACTTCTCTTCATCACTCGTTATGCGAATCAATTTTTGTACAATTCATTTTGCTCGTTAAGTGAAATGCTCGTTAAGTGAAATGCTCGTTAAGCGAGGATTCATTTTGTTTTTGTTACTTTCACTTTAAGTGTTTAAAAATAAGCGAACCTATATAATCAAATTAAATTTAATAAAAACGTTACCCTGCTTCGATTATCCCGGTTTGAAAATTTCAAAACAAAATAAATTTATTTTTATGCGGTTTTCAAATCCTCGATTTGTCCGGTTTGAAACAGTCCGGATTATTGGCAGAACCGATCACCCGGACTGTGCTGAGATTATTAATTGACAAACATCTTTTGTATTTTCTATGAATTATGTAAGAAATAAATACAATGTTGTGGAAAACAGAGATGATCTAGATTCTAGAATCTAGGATGAAGAAGTGTTTGAACGTAGAACGAGGAAAATTGGTGTATGGGAATAAGGATTGTGCAGAGACGTTGAAGTCCAGAGCCGGGCTGAGCCTTATCTCTATTGATTCTCTTTCGAAATTGAATTAGAATCCCCCCGTTTCCAACATTCACACAGCCCAAATAAATCGTGAATAAAACAGAAACTAGTAAACTTAATTACATAACGTGACTATTAATAAATGTCAAATACTATTAATATAAATCATATGTTAATTATACCTCGAACAGTGCGGATTCACAATATTTTCCGGATGAAAATTTTTCAAGAGAAACTAAATTTTAATTGAGCAAAAAAAAATTAGTATACTAAATATATTTTTCTTTTATACTGTGTTCTATATTACTGTGTATATTTAACTAATTTATAGTAACTTTCATATAAAATCATATAATGTTAAATAGACTAAAGAATGTAATGTATACGTACTTTTTTAAATTCAATGTTTATTAATTTACAAAAATATATTTAAAACACCTGTAAATTAAAAACATTTTTTTTTCAAGTATAAGATAATAAACTCTTCTAAGTAATTTAGATTAAATTATAAAAAAATCATTAATTTTTAGTGATTTATACAACAATAAATTTGTTTCCACTATAAGACTAAAAACTCGTCTAAGTAATTTACTAAATGTCCTTTTAACAATCACAAATAAAAAAATGATTAAATTATAAAAAGTATATCAATTACAACGAACATAGTAAAAACATAGATTACTTTTTACTATGTCTGTTGTTGTTAATTTTTTTTTTTTTTCAATTATGTTAGAATGAAATAATTGTATACTACTTTATTTATTTATTTTTTCGTGTTATATAATCATGCTGGATGGACGCCATGTAATTGAATCCAAATTACCTGTCGTAAAATTCCAACATCCATTGCTGGCATTCGTCACTGCAAATAGTTCAAACGTTTCTGATGGCTTTGTTTCAATTACGGCCGGTCGGGATAGTGGGTCAACTTGCAAAGTTTGCAATTTGTTACGCGATTCCCAAGAGCCAAACGGATAATTTCAATTCTAGAATTTTCATCTTCCACATTTTTTTTTTCTTTATTGCTTCTTCTAACAATGCGATAAATCGCGTCGAAATTATATTTGTCCCCTAATAGCCGCATTTGCTCACAGTTGTAAAACTTTGCACATATTCATGGCAGTCGAAATCCCGATAACCGAAATCCCGACATTCAAAATCCCGACAACCATAAACACGACAATATTAAAATCCCGACAACTATAATCCCGAAAGTAAAAAAATCGAATGTCGAGAATATGATTGTCGGGATTTCGATATAGATATAGCCATGTCCATTCCATCTTTCAGAATTCAGTCTTTATTACTGAAATTATATATTATCTGAAACATTTCATAATTCATGAATATTATATTTACGTTCCGTAAAATATTTATATAATTTATAATATTTATATAATTTAAGTAATATATAATGAATGTAATCTATTGAACATTGATAATTTAGTCTATATCGAAATCCCGACAAAGACTTGCTTAATAGCAAAGACTCAACTGAAAGACGTTGTGGTTGATAGATAATTGAGAAGATAAAGCTGCTAACAAATCCTAATCATAATTTAGTATTAACTTAATTAATTATTAGATATAATCAATCAATCGTGATATAATAATTATATTTATTGAACAAGTTAAATGAACATAAACTACATCTGTGGCAGAAGTGGTTCAGAAAGTTAAGGCTCAAATTAAATGAAATTCGCGACGCAGTAGAAGACAAATGTCTAATCAGCTGAACATATAGAATAACTATACAACGATTACTCAAAGTAAAGCCTTACGTGTTCCAAAAAGTACAAGATCTCACCTATGTTCAGAACTAAAAAATCACTAGAGTATTGATGTGCTCAAGAAAGCCCTTTTTCGTGAATGGAGGAAGATTCTGCAAATTCACTTTCGTACGGCATTGTCGACCAACTCAGAGCCATAGTTCGCGCTAGAAGCGGCCATATAGAAAATTTTAAATAAATTCGAAAAATTTAAATGTTTCCATCATTTTTTGCTTGTGGTTCAATAAAATCCAATTTCAAATAAAAAAAAATAAAGCGTTCTGAAAAGTTATATTACAATGACAAAATGTAAAAACAAAGTGTTACAAAAAACTATCGAACATAGGTATAATTCATAATGTAAACTCTGAACAACTCGAGATTGTCTGTTTACTTATTGGATGAACACATATTGTTTTTTCAGATTTTATAAAACACTACAAATTAAATCTGAAATAAAACGCTTGGTATACTCTTAGGTAGGTGGATAAAAGTATCGACCCGAGGAGCTTTAGCTTTAGTCCAGTATAGGATTAGTTACTTTACATATGTAAACTCTTTACTAAGCTTCTTATTTTCGAAAGCTGTAGCCTTACATTCCTCAAAATTAAATTACAATACATTGGAAATTTCGGTGATTCAATGTAAACTTCATACATATATAATGAATTAATTCAAATATTTAAATGTGAATTGAAGTACTAAGTGGAGACTCAATTGATTTTATTCATATAAAAAAAACAAGTTAAACATTTGTTACATTAACAGGAATAAAATGTATCTAAAAGTGATCAATTATTTTTGGAATAATCGACGTATTCATAAGTTGGTTCTAGATTATACTTATAAAGTGTGCTGAGCTGAAGCTAAGAAAATTATTAATTTTAGACTGAAATAGAGGAGATGGTAGATGAGTACAATGCATATGAATGCGAAGGCGGAGTGGGCGTACGTAAATAATAAAGAAGAGAATCGAGAGTATCTAAAATTAGTGCGTTTTGGTTATATTTAGACGGCGTAGTGCAGTAAGCAGTTTAATTTAGATGAACTATAAGTAGTAAATGAGGCAACAGGTCCTACCTACCTACCACCACCTACTTTATGATCGAGCAGCAAGGAAAGAATCCTTACGGCATCCAAACCAAATTCACACATTCAGAATCTCCCAGTCTTCAACCACACCATCATACAATTTTTCTCCAATCACAAGCTTCTCGTGTTTCGCAAATCCGTAATGAATAAGAACACCGTGCTTTCAGATGTCTCTAATACGAGCCCTCGGCATGCAGCGATCGTTGCTCGCACGCAAACCTCGGATTAGGACCTCACTCGAAAGTAGTTCAATCCAGCTTTAAATTAAAAATAAAAGGAAATCTAACACATGAACCTGTTTGTACGTTCTTGCTGGAAACGCTTTAGAAACGCCGGAAGGAAACAACGTAATTCACTCTTCAAATAGAGAAAGGATGATGTAATAGCAATGCGGTTTATTTTCTTTTTTTCATCATTCATTAAATAATGGAATTCAATAATATCGTAAGCGCGGCTTCCGTGTCCGGATTCAATTAGACTAATGAAAACGTGGCGCAATTAGTGTTTACGGAACGTATTAATTCGCATCGAAAGGCTGTTTCTCAACGAACGCTGAAAACGGTTAAATAATTGAGTTTCCTGGATTCGGATCTTCGAAGTTTTGCAATATACATGACATTAACCTGTTTTGCATTTTGTGTACGCGCGCAACGCAGTTCACACGGTTGCGTCAAGCTCTGCACACAAATATACCCAAATAAGCTCCATAATTATTCCCTTGAACCGTGCGCACGAATTTATGATTTTTAATGCAAACGATAATATCCCAATTTCGGGGCTAATTCTCATGTAAACTGCGAATTTCTGTTACGTAATCACACGCTGGATGCTTACATAATCGGTAAATGCACCGAATACTGAGCCGATGATGCTGATAATAATAGCCGCTGATTTTCAAAATGCAAATCGCAATAAACTCACTACAATAACAACATTACTTCGGAAATAGTTCCTAATAATAATAGTTTACCTTTTATAATGATAATAATGTTGATAATAAAATACACCTATTTCTCGTTTTACATTATAAATGTTGAAAATAATCGATTTACACGTTTTTTCTCAAGAGCCGTGTAAAATGAGGAACAGGTGTACTTAAAATTAAGTAATTTTTCTATTTACTCGTTTTACACGTTACTTTATTTATATATTTTAGCTTTAACATCATTTTAAAATAAATTACAATAATAAATAAATGTTGAAAATAATCGATTTACACGTTTTTCTTGTGAACAGTGTAAAATGAGGAATTGGTGTACTTATAATTAAGTAATTCATCTATTTACTCGTATTACACGATACTTCATTTACATATTTTCGCTTTTATATCGTTTTAAAACAAATTCAAATGATAAATAAATGTTAAAAATAGTTGATTAACATGTTTTTCTGAAAAATCGTGTAAAATAAAAGATAGGTGTACTCATAATTAACTAATTCTTCTATGCACTCGTTTTACACGGTACTTTGTTTACATATTTTCACTTTTACATCGATTAAAAAAAATAAAAATAAATAAATGTTAAAAATAATAAATTTTTCGCGGTTTTCTCAGAAAGCGTGTAAAATAAGCGATATATGTACTTATAATTAACAAATTCTTCTATTTACTCAATTTACACGGTACTTTATTTAGACACATTCACTTTTACGCCGTTTTAAAACAAATTAAAATAATAAATAAATGTTGAAAGTAATCGATTTACACGTATTTCTTAAGAGCCGTGTAAAATGAGCGATAGCAGTACTTATAATTAACTAATTCTTCTATTTACTCTTTTTACACGATACTCTATTTATTGCTTCAAAACAAATTAAAATAATAAATAAATGTTAAAAATTACCGTGTAAAATGAGGCTGATAGCTGTTATAAATTTAACTAATTCCTCTATTTACAGAAACCACAAAAAAAACTTCATGTCTTTATAATCAAAATAATCCAAAATGTTATCAATCAAATGAATGTTTTCTTCAAATTTCAGATTAATCAAGACTAAATTATATTAAGTAATATTCATTAGAATGAAGTGTATTTTTATAACTAAACCCAATGACCGTTTCTTAAAAAGTTTTTGTTTTTATAATTAAACGTAAATAATACTCGTTTTGTTACTGATTTAATTAGTAAATGAACAACTTCCATAAAATTTAATTAATTTTATATAATTTCAATTAATAAAATACTAAATATGTTAATGATGTACAAAAGTTCGAAAAAATAGTAGGTCTACTGTTAATTTTGACAAAATTTAATGTTTTTTTTTAAACAAATTTATTTTTATGAACTCGAAATGTTATGAATTCTTCAACATAACAAAAAGTTGAAATTTAATAATAATCTGCATTATTTACAATAATAGTAAAAAAATAATGATAAATAGAAACAATAAAAGTACATCGATTTTAATGAAGACAAGAGGATTTTTCAAAATGCAGTCGATTTTATAAGCATTCTGTGAAATTTGGTCGCTGGATCAATCTCTAATATATACATATTTTTTCTTTAATTATCGCAAAATCTAGAGCTTGTTATCTGTTTTTTTTTCTTTTACTTGTAGATTGATTGGTTTATAAAATAATAAAAAAAATAACAAAAAAGAAATATATAAAAAAAAGGCAAATAACTAATTAGTCCCTAAATAATATCCGAAGATAAAACCATTACTTACATCAAAAGAAATTAATGACTAATTAAATTATTTTTTAAGGCAAAATCAATAATTATATCAAAAAAAGAAATACGATTTGAATTGCATAAAAAATAATAAATGCATATTCTTTTGACGTTTTTGAGTAATACAGAAATAACGAAGACTTTCAGGAATAGAGAAAGCCGAAAAGAGAGAGAAAATGCGTCCACGTTTTATAATTTATTGCACGGCAATTCGCTGCAAACATACACACACACACCTTGTACGGCCGGATAAAAATATGATCAATTTCGCAAAGTACGGCCTGAAACATGAACCCTACAGTGTAAAAAGTTATTGCGAAATGAAATTCAATTTGAGCTCGATTCGCGTATAGCGACGGATAATAAAAGTCGAACTTTGATTGCCCATTGTTTCACGGCTCACCAGATTCTAAATAAAAAAAAAACAATAACTACCAAACCAAAGAAATTAAACGTGATTACGTGAACTAAGTTGTGATAGCTCATCGAAAGGAATGCTGTTGGAAAAATCGATGTAGTGAGTGAAAGGGGGATGGGAATGAGATTTTCAAGAAAATTTTTGTTGGTGTATTGCGTGACCCGCTCTTTGTTTCACATAAAATATGTATGCCATGGCCTCATTATTCCTTCCCTTATAACGGTTCTCGCTTTCTTTATTTCGTTCTCTTTCTCTTGTTGTATTTTTTTTTATTTTTGGTTTATTAGTTAGCCAGTTATCATCGAATGCACGTGAACGCAAACAGAAAATCATGAAGCTTTTATGATGTATTCCGGCGAAAGCGAAATTAATGGTTTCTGTCTATATAAAGTCGATGAAAGAGAGCGCAGTTTTTGGAATAATGGAATGGAAATACAACTGACGATGGGGGGTAAAAAGTGCGCGCACAGAACTAAAAGAGTTTGTAGTTAGTGTGTGTGTGTATGTTTGGAGCCATTCCCATTCGAATGGAATTAAACGCTTCCTTTATGCAAATACGCTGAGGGCCCGCATACTGTTTCACCGTTCCACTATCCAACATTTCGCTATCCGCTTGGCCAGTTTTATCGTTATAATTAATTTATTGATTTTCCATGGGTCGCACTTTCATTATAAACAGAGTACGTTGGATACTTGTTTGGACAATCGCGTATCTACGATTCGAACAAATTGGTTTCATCATCCTTCAATTACTTGCAAATAGTCCATTATTTCCATGCGATCGTTTATTGCGATCACATTGTTGATTCCATTTAATAACAAAATTATATTAAACCAACATTAATAAATGTTATTTAGACCATCACTAATTAATATCAATTCAATAAACAAACGAAATTATTTTTAATATATAATCATTTCCATTACATTTCTCTCAATAATAATTATAAATTGTAATATAAACATAAATTATTAATCAGAATTAATGAAATATTAACTTTTTTAATATTCCTTATGCAAATAACTAATTTTCGTAGATTATATCAAGTTTCGAATGTAAAAGCAATAATTGATTTTTTTTAAATTAATAAAATATAAAACGTAATGAATCAAATATGAATCTTTTTTAGCATAATGATAATATTTGCATACAAATACGAGGTAAAAAATAGATTTATCACGTTCATAAATTAACTGAAACAGTTGCAATATATTTTTGTTCATTGAAATTTATTAATAATGTAAATAACCTTTGCCGATGATACTGCAATTCCTTTAAACATGCGAGAGGAAACTTGGCTTTAATCCAAGAATGCCATTTCAGAATAAGTAAATCGAAATCGGTGCACATCATCTTCTCCGTGAGGAATGGCTCATATCCATCAGTTAGTCTTAACAATAAAGTAATGCCACAATTCGAGAAAGTTAAATACGATTTAAAACACTTGGACAGTTAATCAAACTAATTTAGTATAACAGATAGTAAAGTTGACATTGAAATTATGGTCTCTTTTCATAATCTATGAAGATGGAGTGGACTCCATGGACTCCAAGATTAGAACGCGTAAAATTTTTGATGGATCGCGAAATGACAGCTGTCATCTTGTGTCAAAGCTTAGCAATTGGGCCACAGTACAACTACAAATAAATATGTTGTAACTAGAAAAACAATTGACAGCTGAAGTTACTGAATCTAAAAGCACAATGGGACTCGAAATGACAGCTATTATCTGGTGTCAAAGCTTGGGCTGCAGTGCAACTACAAACAAATATGTTGTAGCTTGAAAAACCTTGTATACATGTCTTGTCCGTTAATTGAATGAGAAATTTGTAAGTTACTGAATCTAAAAGAACAATGGGACGTCATATGACAGCTGTCATCTTGTGTCAAAGCTTAGCAATTGGGCCACAGTGCAACTGCAAACAAATATTTTGTAACCAGAAAAACTTTGTATACATGTCTTGTCTGTTAATTAAATGGAAAACTTGTAAGTTACTGAATCAAAAGCACAATGGAACACGAAATGACAGCTGCCACCTTGAGTAAAAGCTTAGCAATTGGGAAACAATACAAGTACAACAAATTGTAACTAGAAAAACCTTGTATACATGTCTTGTCCGATAATTAAATGGGTTATTTATAAGTTACTCAATCTAAAGCACAATGTGACGCGAAATGACAGCTGACATCTTGTGTCAAAGCGAGGAACTTGTAAAATACTTTTAGCAATTGTGTCACAGCACAATTACAAATAAATATGTTATAACTTGAAAACCGTTGTATGCATGTCTTGTCCAATAATTTAATAAATTTGTAAGTAATATAAACCATTCGTATTTTGCCAAAAAAAAAACTATGATAAAGTTATATACATATGTCTAAAAGTCTTCATGTTAAAAAGTTCTTCATTAATGAGAATTCATGATGAAAAAACATCATCTCTAAATATTTCTTCAATAATTTAAAAAAATTAGAACTATCTGCTTGAAACTACGTTCGAGATAAACATGTCGCATGAAAGTTGAGGTAACATTAGAAAAACGGTGTTGTCTCATACTTTAATTCAACAAGTTTAATTAGTTTCGCTCTAATAAATTGTATTATACTGTGCAAAGTAGTTGCTGTCATACTTAGAGCCACTTTAACGTGTGCATGCAAAACCACGAGGAGCACGTATAATTTGCAGATTTCGCATGTCCTAGTCGTTCTTAAAATAAGATATTATGACATACAACTAGTAAGTTTTTTCATATAACTTATTCAGATCTCCTTTTTCTTCTGTTATTAAGAAATTCCATAAATTACAATCAATATAACAATTATTGTTTGATTTAGTTCGTATGAAAGATAGGTCAAAGTACGTTTACTTGAGGTACTACAGATTAATTTTTCTTAATAATTTTGCGACATGAATTAATATATTTGTATTTTACCAGTTCCTCCCTTTGACATAAGCTGTCATTTCGCGACTCATTAAGATCTATAGGTTGAGAAACGCTGCTCTAGATAATAAGAATTGGAAATTTACCATAATATGGATATTTAATAAACAAGTAATTAATCAACAAAAGTGTGATATATTTATAATTATGAATCAATGATTTGTAAATCTATTTTTGATTGTTGCGTAATATATTCGAATGTTACGTTTGTAACGAAAATGAATTACCGTTCTATTTACTAGGTAAACTATCGATAATTGAAAAAAAAATCCATTCAATTCGGTCGTCGAAGAAAAAAATGTTTACATTAAAAATTAAATTGGTGACACAAACACACGCTTTTCCAACAACAACATCAGCAAAAAAAACAACAACAACAACAACGGGAATGACGAATCCCAAATCAGTCTAGCCCGATTTGATTGACTTACAAATCGATGAACGTTTCGGAAAACTTCCAACGAATAATCAATATGCACGTGTTTCAGTGTTGAACTCGAGCGTCTCGTAATTTCATATTCACAGTAATGTCGTGGATTTGTATTTGTTTTGATGTCTGCTTAGGATTAAGGTTACGCCCTATTGCGCCGATGAACTACACACACACACCCTAATCCAACAAAACACGCTTGTTGTTTGTTGCAACTCCACCTTAAACAGAATTCATTAAGATTTTTTTAATGATTTTTGATATCATTCTTGAAAATATTATTAATGTATTGGTTTTCTCTTCATGAAACGTTTGATTCATTATTGAAGGTTAATGTTAAGAGCAAAATGTGAAATATTGTAAGTCGACATGTGTGACTTTGTGTATGTAGTATCGACCATAAATCACTTAAATAGACCATAAAGCAATCAACTAAGTATACAATAAGACCATGACTAACGTATTTCTATATAAGTTATATATCCAATTGGAAAAATGTAAGTTTTTGAGTTAATTAAGTAAATTTTATTATAGTAAAAAAACAACCTCGATGACGTTTAGAAAAGTCATTAAGCATTTTAAAAACAACTTCAACAATCAAGAAGCCTGAGGATTAAACGAAATAATAAAGCTTTATGACATACTTTACGTAACAAATTCACTTTAAAAAAACTATAAATTTTAGTAAATGAAAAAACAAGCTTTTTTCTAATTTTTTTTTTTTATTAATGAAAAACAATCTCATTTACAAAAGTAATTAACCAGTTAATAAAATAAAATTACAATCAAGAATGCTATGTATTTAATGAAATAATATAGCTGTTTTTAATACAGGTATCACCCGACTTACGAACAAAATTCTGAAGGCTCTAACTTATTACATGAATATTGAAACATTAACTGTTCTAACAAAAATTGATAATTTCTTCAATAAAATATAATATTTTTGGATTATTTACCATCTGTTTCGTTGCATTTGTTGTTTTTTATTAAATAATTGTGATGTCTACATTGAAAAGTATTTGTAAGTATTTTGTTTATTTCAATCTCATATATATTATATATTTCTAACAAATATATAAGTTAATTTTGAAATTTTTAAAATTCCCACGATTTACGAACAAATTTTACTTACGAAAAACCCTTTGAAACGGAACTAGTTCGTAAGTCGGGGAATACCTGTACTTTCTTATATAATAATTTCAATAAATAACAAAAAATTTATTTTATAAATTGTACATAGTCGACATATAAAAATAACACAGCATATTTCTACTTTCGTACGGCTTATGACATCATGTGAATATTATCAAAACTGAACTCTTTTTTTTATTATTATTTGTGTTGGCATCGCAGCCAAATGTCATCGAGAAACTTTTATAGAAATCACATCAAGCGTGACAGTAAATCTTTGGTCTATGGCCAATTTTGGACACAATAAAGATTGTTACAAAATATACTCCTGAATTGTGAATACACGGACTTAATCGAGTTATACATAATTCCAAATTAATTAAGTAGGTAAGTTTTTTTAAAGTATGTAATTAATAACTGTTTTATGTAATTGATATGAAAAGAATTTTCACTCAAAATATTGAAACATTTTGTTATAAAAAGTTAATTTGTAGCAATTGTCATGGATACCAAATGTTTTTCATAAGTTTTCTACGAATTCAATCAAATATTGTTAAATATTTTTGTTTCAATAAAAGTTTTTACAAATAAAATATATTATGTAATTGATATTAATGGAATTTCGAATCAATATTTTATATAAATTGAACCATTTGTTTAGTAAATAACAAATTTGAAGCATGAATCATTTGGAAAATTATTGCAATTAACAAATTTATATCAAAGTGAACTAATTTCGGAAAGATGAAGTTGATGACAAAAGATGCAAATCCAAGCCAACTGAACCGAAAATCCATAAGTTTCTCAACATTGTGAGTGCGAATGTGTGTAATTCGTTCCAGGAACGTTGTTTTCTTTATTCGCGCATGCCAGTTGCTAAACTAAAGGCAGGTGGTGTCAACAAACTTTGTTCGGTTGTAGTTTGGAATATCTGCTGCATTTTTCGTTAACAAATTCATGAAGATGATTAATCCATAGATTTCAAATATTCAAAACTGTTATTTTCTTTATTTCTAATCATATAAATAGTTAAACAAGTTTGTTATAAATAATATGAGAATTCTTGAAAATGTGAACTTATTTGTTTATTATATCAAAAGTATTTAATTACTAAATTACTGATTTTTTTTTTTAATTTACATAAGTAATTAGTAAATAATTAAAATCTATGACAAACAATACTGGAAGCATTTAAATAACAAAATTAAACACACTTTAAGTGAGAAAATTATTATTCTAATTATATGTATTTGTTCGGCGCATTTTGCAAATTATTTTACTTGTTCGCTTTAATGGAACGAAACAACAGTTCAGTTGAGGTGAGTCTGCAGAGTAAACAGCCTCGCGATTTGGGGACATTTATGTTGTTTGCTTTACATTTGTGCCAGACATTTATGCAAATAAAGGTAATACTATATAATAAAGCAAGGATATTGACGTATTTACTCAATGTATATCTACAGTAATTAGAAATGTTTGGGATAAAGGGTATTCATATTTTCTAGTTACACCTTTATAGATATTACATATAAATTATAACTAATATTCGCTTTCACTTTTATCAATTATAAAGTTTCAATAAAGTTATTGTAATCGCTTAGAACATTCCCTCTTAATTACGAATATCTGTGTTATTAAGATTTATTGCTCTGGCAAATGATCTGCGTTCTGTTGAAGCGGATACAAATTAAGTTATTAACGCATTTAAGTACAGTTTTGTCATATCATTTTATAACATTTCTTTGTAATATTAACTAAGTTAATGTACTAAGCTTTAGTAAGGTAGTTTTAAATATGATACATGATCTTTACTTAATACGCATTAAAATTCATATTTAATTCATTTGTAAAAAAATATATTGTAAAATTATCAAACTGTTATTCGACTATAACTGCAAAAAACTATAAATATGTATGATCAAACTTGTAATAAATGGGTTTATAATTGAACAATTATATTAAGGATTTATTTTCACTACGTTGATTATAAATATAAGAGTTTTCATTACTGGAATTTTAAAGAAAATTTACAAGAGTGATAAGTCATAATTATAATTATGTAGCATCAAGCAGTGGAATTAAACTTTCTAAGAAATAAATAATAAAATAATATTAGAAGATTTTATGTAATTGCTTGGACTTGGAAATACTAATTGCTTTAGATATAAAGTGATTTTTTTCTATTTCTATTTATCGATTTAAGAATATTGGAACGGAATTGGATATTTGAACTGAAAAAGTTTTTTTTTTGATATATTGGATAACTAACTCAGTTGGATATTGTAACATAAAAGTTTTAATTCAGTACACGAATTATAATAACGAATTTTAATTGCAATTAAATGAAAACTACTAATTTGTCATTAAATCAAAATGATCAATTTCTTGATTTAGAAACTAATTAATTTGATTTTGAACAGAGCTTATGACCGAAGTTATACTAGTGTTATAGATAAAAGTATATATATTTATATAATATAATAAAATCATAATAAAACATAATTTATACTGCATATATGCTTCCACAAATGTACAATGAGCTAAGGGAAATACTTTCATAATAATTATTTCTCAAAGTTGAGCATTACTATGGGTGGCTTTGTAAAATGAAGACAAAAGTAATAAAATAACACAATATCAACGTTGATATAAATGTACTAAAATGATACAAATATTATTCAAGTATATGTGTAGTCATTATTATTGAAATTCATTAGATTTAGGTAAAGTGGATAATGAATATATCGAGAGGGCAGAAGCCGCGTAAGAACAGAAAACGTTAATTATTTCATTTTCAGCAATAAATTTGTTGATATTAGATAAGATATGACTACTTATATAGAGCGTTCTGATGGCGGTTATCGCGATCGTAAATTTGAATAATTCTGCACGCAAAAAAAGTATTTAGCCGACGTTCGAAACTCGACGAAATTAATGGTAATTTATAAATTGTGTGTTTCTTTGTAATTTCGAAAAAAAAAGAGTAAAACAAGAAGATGCACTTGGATGTTGCAGCATTGCCATTGAAGTGCGAAAGAAACCGAAAGTCGCATTTACATCCTCACCTGCATCTAACTTTAGGAACCGTGCCATGGTAACTGGTGAGAGCGGTCAGAGCGATGATAAATCACTTCTGCTGCATCTATTGCCTATTTAATGGAATCCAAATGTTAATCGCGCTAATCCCGCGATTCTTCTAATTTTAGAACAAAATTTATTTTCATTTTCGTTTCGCATTTCGCTTCCGATTGAAAATCGCTTCTCTCGCTCTTCCTATCTTCTACCATTCTCTGCGTCTGTTTTGTTATAAAATTTTGAAGCGGCAAACAAAAATATCTATATTTTATATACGCACGAATAGATGAGGAACATTTTGATACACCCACGATTTTTGTCTTTTAGTATAATTAAATAAACAGCGCAGTGCGAGGCATGAAACAGCTAAAAATACTGTTTATTTTTAATATGCGTGGAGCGAAATTGTCTTTTTGGCTACAATCCGTGTGCGCTTTTCTTTTTGTCTATTTTTCTGCGAGAATCGCTCGAGTTTTCGTGAAGAGCTGGGCGTATTTTGTTGCGATCTTTGAATGAGAAACTCACCTTGGAAGCGACGCAGATACCTTCGTGGGATGATCTTCCTTCGTGGAAGATGTAAGGATTCACTAATTTGAAGAGTAGTACTTTGTTAAAGGGGAAACTGGGAGCCGGTCACACGTCCCCTTCGAATTTCAAACGCACACCTTCCTTTACGCACAAATTGTACTCATCTATTCATTCATCGTTACTCTACTACTCTATATAAAGCTTTTATCTCTTTCTTCCGTGTGTTACTACTTCCGGTCCCGACTTTGGTTTTTTCTATTCTCTTTGACGAACAATCTTATTCGCCCCGTTCTTCACCCTCGCAGGGTGCACATGTGAAGAAATTGGGTTGAAGGAAAGAAAGGAGAGTGGTATTCTCACTCTCTTTCTCTTTGTATGTAGGTATGTATGTAGTATGTATATAGTTGGTTGGTTGGTTGGCGCGTTGCGCTGGCGGCGCTTGACTGCTGGTTTTTAGATAAGAGAGCGGCGTCGCGGCGCATATCTCGGCGCCGAACCACTTCCGCCATCTATCCAAAGCGCGCACCTTTCGCGTCGTCGTCGTCGTCATCTCTCCATTGTCTCCAACAACTCTCTCTTTAATTTGCGAACTGCTGGATATTTGTTATTCATTCATCCTCTGCACAATGCCCGGTTGACAGCGCGTCCTGTACAAAGGACCCCGCCGTCAAATGCCCCACTTTGCCATTGTCGCCATTCACGAGGACCTTTCATACACAAATTAGCCTCGCGGATTAAACCCGAGAAAGAATGGTAAGGTTTCCATGTCGACATTATGAATGCATTATTACTGTGTATCTTGGTAGGTAGATCCAATCATGATTAATAGTATTACCAGCGTTTAGTTACATGAAATGTATATCCAAATCCCCCTACCCCGAAACAATGAAAATCTTCGTTATACCAAATCACTCGATAATGTTTTGAATATAATCTAATATAAAGAAAGAAAAGATGTTGCACATTCAATTATATATCTCCAAGCACCTCCAAGCAACGCAAATTGAAAGTTAATAAAAGCAAATCATCGAAGTTTTTCAGTTATGAAATATTTCCTGAAATAAAAACAAATCTTAATTAGTTCTATAGCATTGAACATGAGTCTTATAACAAATAGTTAAACATTGGACATTAAGTCGAATTATTTGTTCCAATGTCATGTCATGTCATGTTCAATGTTATATGCTACTATTTCTTTACAGTAAATAAGAAAAACGTAAAGTACCACAGTTATTACAGCAGTATATTATGAATATTCTTTAATTTCTTTTTTTAATATAATTATGGCCCAATTTCTGATTTATTTGTTATTGAACGTAAATTAAAAAAAAATACCCTGCACCTCCACCATTTCTTATGTTGTTAAGTAAATACTTTTTGACATTCATTTATCCAATATTGTAATCATTTTATCATTAATTTGTATTTAAAGTTATAAAAAAATTATGAATATGAAAAAAACTGCCCACCTATGACTTCATTTCCACAATATGAAATGATGTTAATCATTTTAAATGTATTTGTATGCATTTGCGAGTTTCTATTAATTGGCATAGAATAAACTGCATAAAAAATTTATTTTTAGTAATCGATCCGTAATTGATAAATACAAGTGTTGAAAAGGTAAGTAAAAGAGTAGTCGAATATTATACAAAAAGTAATGTATTTCTATTAAAATCTTATAAACACTGGTCAAGCCAAAATAAAAATAACAACATCACGTAAACAAAACTTACACATGTTTCGTAAATTAAGAACAAAAACAAATACGAATATTCTTCATACAAACTAAGTAAATATTATATAACTATCAACATAGATAATTTATTTGGCGATTGTACAGATTCATTTTTTTTTAAATTAAGATTCAAGGTGACTTAAAAAAAAACTATATTTACACTTACATCTAGGGGATTATTATCACATATTCATACGTAAATTAGTCACAATTTTTCATTGGTTTTTCAATCATCAGTATTATAAAAATAAGTAGCAATTCTTGTTTGGAATTATAAACATTAGAATTTGATGTATACGTAAATTCGATTTACTATTACACATCAGTGCGTCTATAATCATATTCTACCAATTGGTCAACAATTATCTTTGCATCTAACAATTTGCAATACAAATCGACGGCTTACTTTCTCTTTATGATGTCAATTAAACTAGTAGTCGTCGTTTCTTTCACTATGTAATAGGTATTGCGATATATTGCGTCCGACTTCACATCCTTGAAAATTTGGCAAGTCTGAAATATAATTGTTACTTAATTATTCGTTAGGTTATATGGAGTCTTACGTCAAATAGGTTCTTGCAAGCAACGATGTAAAAAGCATGCTTTGCTCTTGTGAAGGAAACATTTATGCGCTGTCCATCCGATGAGAATCTGTTAGGGTAATTCCTCACAGCGGAAAATATAATGATGTCCATCTCTTGGCCTTGGAAGCCATCGACTGTTGAACATTGTATGTCGAGGAGACGATGGAATCTACGAAAATTATGTAAAGTATCAGTTTTAAATTATACTGGTAATCACACTAAACCGACTTACTGTCTATTGGCCAACGCCTTTTTGATCAATTCCTTTTGTTTACTATAAACCGTTATAATCCCTAATGTCGTATGTTTCGTAATGCCACCGATCTCCGATATAGCACCGATCAGCTTCAATACTAAATCTACTTCGTTCGTGTTGTAGTAGAAATTCGGATGGGATAAATCTTGGGCGAACACAATGTACGGTTTCAATTCCTTCAATTCGCTTTTGTAACCTAGATCGTTCCTCAAAGCATTATCATAAAAGACCTTGCTGGGAAAACGGCATATTTCCGGATTCATCCTGTATTGTGTCTTCAATGTCAATATAGGATTGAGCGAGTGTTTTGAGATGTTATGTTTTATCCGCGAAAACAAAGATACGTGATAGTCATATGTTTTGGTATACTAAAACAAGAAATAGTTTAAAGATTGAAGTTTGCAGACAGAGAGTTAGTTCAGTTACCATTGATGAAGTGATGGCAGGAAGCTGTTTGGTATCACCAACCATTATCATTTTCTTGACTCCCAGATAGATGGGTATCAACGTGTCCGGTTCAGTGCACTGAGTAGCTTCATCCAGTATGCACACGTCAATCGTCGAAGTGCTAAAGAAATAGAATAAATATTATAGATATTAAATAAGATCTACAAAGAAACGTACAAATTCGAACAGTGTAGTTTTAGACAACTACCAACTGTACTGCATATAACTGAAGCTCCATTCAACACGCGATTCTTCTCAACTTCATGTTTGCTGTCAAATCTGTACTTCAAATACGTTTTAGAAAAGTTCTTCAACTCGTTTACTTTTAACGTTAATTGTTTATATGTTTCATCTACAACAAAATGAATTAGACACATTCACTCATATTTATCTTCCTTACCATTTGGTTCTGCGCTATGCGACTTTTGAAGTTCTTTAATATCCTGTTTCAAAATCTTGTAATCGTTCTCCAGCTGCGGACACTCGTTGATAACACTTATCCGCAGATTGTAATCTGTTAAATAATCTAATGTGTGATATTGTACAGCTGGCGAAGCTCGATTACCGATTCGTATCAATTTCATTTTATGTTTCGATTGCCCTAGAACAGTTGCCTTGTGTAAATATTATAGTTTATATAAATAAAGCATTATCTTTACCCGCAAGTTCACTTCGAATTTGAATCAATTTCGTCAAGAGCGAGTCAATCGCGCAATTAGAGTGCGCCAACAGCAAAATCTTGCCCTTGAAATTTGGACTCGACAAAGCTTCCAAGATTATATTTGTAATCACCGTGGATTTCCCCGTTCCAGGTGGACCGTTTATCAAATAAATACCATCAGACTTATCCATTATAAAATAGGATGCTTCTAAAACCGCTCTTTTTTGTTCATTGTTTAAATTCACCTAGAAATAAGAAAAACGGTATAAAAATCATATGAAACATTTATATAAATACTCCACCAAATAAGAAAGCAATACTATACCCTCTGGTGCGTCAAAGATCTTGACTGTATAGACGGCATCAAGTATCTTTCGGGTCTGGGATATAAAATGTAATCCAGAAGAGGCGAATTTTTTAACAATTTGATAGCTGTGACTTGTCTCAAGAATATGTTAAATGATGGAAAGTATCTACAGAAGATCGATAATTTATTATCGGTAACTTCCTTAATATTGACCAGCGCTAGGAAAGTTATTTTGTACTTTAGTTTTACATATTTATTACGAACATCTGGAACGAAAGAAATTACTTCAGATGAACTAAATAGATTAAACAAAGAAACTTACATTTACTATCAATGTTCTCATTTGCTTGAATCAGATCAACTTTAACCCAAATTACAACACCGAAAAGAGTCGTCGGTTCCGCTGACGAACGGTTCAATTTAGTAGCTATGGTTATAATATTCTGTTCCCTCACGTGCATCATCTTACACTTCTGCTCCGATGTGATATAAGCTTTAAACATAATCACTGTAACTCCAAACATCACCAATTCTTTTATTTATAATACTTACTTGTGCACAGCATCTCTGAATGCGGCTTTTTCCTTGAAACTTCTGCAGTAGCATAGAAGTGATCACTAAAAGAATGTGTTTTCACAAATTACTTTATCAATGTAAGGCACCCTCTCACCTAGCTTTTACGTCTCCGTAACTGTTGTCCTGAACTTCAGAACTAAGATTGAACCAATAGTCGACCATAATCAATGGTTGCAGAACATCATAATAATTTTTAAAATTACTAAAAGTGTTGCACATCTTTATAATCGGCTTTTTCGTGACTGGCGGCAATTCCTGGTAATTGCCCGAACTATATTTCCTAAACCACGTAAACTTCCAATCCAATACGATTTCTATAATGTCGCCGTACTTCTCGTTCGCATAGTTTGTGCAATACTGCTTATCTCTATGCACGATTGGTATATCTTTGGGATTCAACACGTTGTCCTGAATGAGGAAATTCCCTCGTCCCTTGGATACTTTAACGTAAACGCTTGGCGGTCGAATTCGAGATGTCGATGGCTTAGGTACGTCAGCTTCCGTCTTCTTATTCTGCTCGATCTGCTTAAGCCTGTCCTTTCGAGCTTCTTTAATTTTATCAACATCTTGTTTACTAGTCGAAGCTATAGGAGTAGGAGGCTTCGTTTTTTCTTTCAGTTTTACTTTTTTGCGGTCTTGCACACTTGCACTAACACTGGATCTTCTGCGCTTGACAGGCTGCGGAAGTGCTTCAATAAGTTCCGTTCTTTTGCTCGTTAATTGTTGCTCCACGTTAGTAAGTTTATTTGCCTCTTGCGGCGAAATCCTTTCTGGTTGCAGTTCAGGTTCTGCCACCGGTGATGGTTCCCTAACTGCATCTTCCAACTCTTTTTGCAAGTCGAAACTATCCATAGATAAGCAATCGATATCTATCGGTGGCAGAAATGTCTGTTCATCGTAATCGTCCATTGCTGCTATCTCTTTCTTAATATGCAAAAAATTATCATCCCCTACTTTGGTTTGTTCGTCAGGTTTTTCGCATTCCTCTGTCTTTATATACATTTGCGAACACATGAAATCATATTCGTCATCATTATCGACATCATTATCAACAATTTCAATAATATCATCTTTTGGATCCTCCATTTCCATATTAACATCTATCACAGGCTAAAAATATTTAAGTTTTTTTTTACATTAGATTGATTTAAACAAACAAATGTAATACATACTTGGTTATTTATACTTAATTGATTATTTTCGGAATGGATATTGGTTTCATTTGTATTACATTTATTTTCATCAACATGACTAGACCTGTTCAATTCGACTTTTACTTTAATAATGGGATTCATATTATTCACCTCACTGTTACAAGCAGTAGCAATTGGTAAACACTACAAATTAAAAATATAACAATCTTGAAATGATAACAAGTACTACTCACATTTGCAATTTGTTTTCCAAAGCAATTTTCGTCAGGTATATTGGTAACGACATTAGATAGCGGCAATTGCTGGGCTTTCGAATTTGATGTTCCAGGCAAGCAATAGTTTTTATTATTAACACCATTTGTAACATATTCATTTTCATTGTTAATCAATGCAGTTAGTTTCTTTGAAAACGGCATTTGTTCGGCTTTCGTATTTGCTGTTCCAGGCAAGCAACCGCTTTTATTATCAACTTTACCACCATTTGCAATTACTCCATTTTTATTATTAATAAATGCAGTTACTTCCATTGGCAACGGTAATTGTTGGGCTTTCTGATTTGATGTACCAGGCAAGCAATAGTTTGTACTATTACCACCATTTGTAACATGTCCATTTTTATTGTTGATCAATGCAGTTACTTCCTTTCGTAACGGTAATTGTTGGGCTTTTGAATTTGATGTACCAGGCAAGCAATAGTTTTTATTTGTAATTTCTTCATTTTCATTGTTAATCGATGCAGTTACTTCCATTGATATCGGTAACTGTTCGACATTCGGATTTGCTGTTCCAGGCAAGCTTCCGCTTTCACTGTTAACATTACCACCAATTGTTATATCTTCATTTTCATTATGAATCAATGCAGTTACTTCAATTGATTCATTATTATCTGAGTCGAGCATAGAATCGTCATCGTCAATTACAATAATGGACGAGTTGTGTTCCACCTTTTCCAACACGAAGATATAATAAGGTGCTTTGGCTTGTTTTTCCTTGTAGTCAGCCTTGCACACACCAAATCCAATTTCATCTTTCTCTTGCAACTCTAAATCGTGTGAATTTACTTGTTTATTGTTGACGAATGTGGCGTTCGTCTTACTCTGAAAAGTCCAAATTATACATCAACTCAAGAACTATAAGAAATGCACTTCAATAGTCAGATAATATCTACTTATAAAAACGATTCTATACAATTATATTTAGTCTTGACCACATCATAAGTATTAACCATCTTTATTTACATAAAAAACAAAGACAGTGTAAGCAATAAACCTTGAGACTAAGTTTGAAAATCACTAACAGCTATTATAAATAATGAAAATGAGATAATGTAGAGATATTAAAGTTAAAAATGTTTTGAAAAGTGAATGATGAAGATTTAGTCCAAAAATTATAAGATTGGATTCAATAAAGCTTAAAATAAGATGAAAACTATTTTGAATATTTCCAAGAATACATGTTGCAGTATATTCGGGATATTCTATACATTTCCCAGTTAATGTATACAATTCACGCCATTTGGTGAATGTACATTCATTACACATTTTCCAATGAAAATTGGGAAAAGAACATCACCTTAAATGTGGTGGTTGGCGAATGTGTGAATGAAGCCATAAATTAGTTTTATGTATAATATGATTTACAACGCCTTTTTGTAAGATAGTGTTGTTATAATATGGCAGTTATTATTAATTTATCTCTTAAAAACGTAATAATTATATATTTACATAGGATCTAAGCACATACTTATTCAAGCTCCCCATTAATTTCACATTCTCCAAAACAGTGAAGTTACAGTGTACATTTTCTAGATAATGTAAATGCAGTTTATATATCAATATTTTCAATCTACTTTTACATCAGTTTTTGGAAAATGTATACATTATCCGACTTTGTACCTGTGCTGTATCATATCTATTAAGAAAACAATACAAATAGTTTTTTTTATTCAAAGTAATAATAAACATATTGACTGCAGCCTTAATCAAAGTATTCTCTAATTTTTATATAATAATAAAATTAACATAGTCTTTCCACCCTGAAATGTAACCAAAAAAATCAAGGAAATATTTAACTTAAGTATTTCAGTCCTGAACATAGGGGTTTTTTAAAGACATCTTTACCAACCTCATGTTATGAACGTATTTCTTATTCACCCAATATTTTCGAACTAAACCCTGGCATGTAATTTTATAAAAAAAAAACTATCTTGTAGAGCCTCAGTCAGGAATCAATGACAATCATTGTAAATACCAAAAAAGCATCAAATTTTTATACAATAAAGAAACTTCATTTGTATTTCAATTTTCAATAAAATATTATAAACTAATGGAATATTACTCATATTTAATCAATTTTCAATCAGAAACTGTACTCAATTTCAATCAAAAAGAAAATATTCATTCACATAAGTGTAAAAAGGATTTTAAAATCAATTTGAACTACATCGTAAATAATAACTACAACCCTTATCATTACTAAATGTTATACTATACAGTAACAAAATGAATGTAAAACATTGGACATAAACAATAACAATAGTCAAACAACTATAATCTATATTTTAATATTTGTTGCATCACTTTCTAATATGTTTCTTTACATCTTGTAAACGTTTCTTTATATTCCTTCGAATACTTACACAATTAACAATTTGTAATTTATTATTAGCGAGTGTGTAGATTTTAGCATGGTCTCTGGAAATGATTGTATTCTTGCAAACGATGTTATGTATTTTGTCTCGACCAATGCTGAAAACCTCCGAGTTTATAGGACTCCTTTCATCAGTGAAAATATTCCTGAGGACCCATTGAACCTTCCTCATTTTCCTATATACTTTTAACACTTAACCAACATATAAAACATCAACAACCGCCAAATCTTTTTTATAAACGACAAACGACTTTCAATTCTTTCTCCTCTACTGTCAAATGCACATTGTTTTGCACTTCTTGCAGCTAACTTCACTTCAGTTATTTTGAATAGTTGCAGTTGAGTTATGCAGAATACTTCACGTTAGTTTTTGACAGTTCTCATGTCAAAGTATTGTTTGGTATTGTTTACTATACTACAAAGTTGTCTTGAAGATTTGTGATTTGGTTTAAATTTGTGAATTTATTTGTTAAAATGTACCGGACAGACAAGCAGTTTATGAAGAATCCGGCGACGGCTTCTTCGAGGATCTACATTGGAAATCTGGCGGAAGGAGTCGTGCCGAATAACCTGGAAGAAAAGTTTGGTTCTCATGGTAAAATTCTTGGTTTGGTCGTGCAACGCGGCTTCGGTTTCATCCAATTCGAAAACGAATCGCAAGCAGAGTTGGCAATAAAAAACGAGCATGGAACTATGCTCTTTGGTCGCAAGATAAATGTGAGGCAAGCCATCGAGAACACAAGATCTAAGGCCAACCAGCAGAAGCAGCAGCAGATGCAACAGCACTACTTAGACTTCCAAAGTAATAAGCAGAAGCCTCCTCCGCTTATAAAAGAGGATAATGGAAAGCCGCACAATGATATTCCTCCTTTGATGCAACCTCAGGTACCGATAACACAAAAACCTCCAGTTGTCCAACAGCCATCAGAGACTAACACTCCACAACATCCTGCAACTCCTCAACATCAAGCACCACCTCCACAACATCAAGTTCCTCCTCCTCAACACCAAGCTCCTCCTCCACAGCATCAAGCTCCTCCTCCTCAACATCAAGCTCCTCCTCCACAGCATCAAGCTCCTCAACAACATCAACCATTGCAACAAGGTCAGCACATGAAAGATGATATGCCTATTGATAAAAGGATTAAGCGCAATAAGGGCAGACAAGGCATGAACAAACGTGACTTCCGTGATGATGCACCTCCTTACTATGAACCTCCTCCTTATCAATCAACATATCAACCTCCCCCACATATTGAGAGACCTGAAAGGAACGACTGTGAAATTATTGTAGTTTCCAAAGCATTAACGTAAGTTATTATTACATCAAACAACTTTGCACATGAAAATTTTACAATTTACAGAGAGTATGCAGAATATATTGAGCAGCATTTAAAATCCCTTGGCTTAATAGTTGATCTATTGTTTCCCAATGAGGATGTGCCTATTGGACGGGTATTAGCCAATATATCGAGTCGAGGTTGTTTATACGCTATTTTGATAATGCCTCAAAATGAAGAACATAGATCGCTCACCTTGAACGTTTTACACGGAGTACCTGAAGGTAATTAAACATTAGACTTTACGTAAACGCTATTAATCATTTTATTGAAACAGAGCACAGAAATATGCCTGCAGATGACGCATTCGTTTTCATCACACGTAATTTTGAGGCTTACATGAGAGGTGGATCGACGGATACTCAAAGCGACAAATTGACTTTGAACAGTAGACATCCAGAGAATATACAGGTCGTGATCAATCTGTTGGCTGAAAACAGGCAGATTAAGACGAGTCAATACGATCGACTGATTAAATATCTTGAGGAGAGGCGTGTTCTGCAAGGACAATTCGAAATCTCTGAAGGTATCGACGGTGGAGTTGTACCACATGTCACTAAGCAAGCTGAGCTGCAGAGCCGCATCATGAGTATATTGAATAAGAAAGAAGAGGATTTGCCAAGGATAACTGAGAAATCCGGTCCAGAGAATGCTCCGCTCTTGAATGATCCTTCGGTTCAGAAAGCTTTGGATAGTTTACTGTTAGGGGACGTGCTCAAAGGGTTAACTTCATGAATTCAAATGCATTTTATTATATAATTTTCATACTTAAATCAAACTTTGTACAGACACGAATAAATTAATTTAAGTATTCAAAACTATATTTTTGTTTTATTTCTTTCAAATATCTTTATTGGTTGTTGTGTTGTGTTTGTTATTAAAAAAAACAGTCTGCAGCCATAATTTAGTATAATAACAGAACTAGAGCAGAAAAACTATGGTCAATAGTACTTGCAGTAGTTTAATTTAGTTTTATTTTTGTTACAATATTAAGTTTATATTTTAGTAATTTGTTGCAATAAATATTATTTTTATTAACAAAACTAATCTACAAATTATAATTTGGTTCTCTTTTCCCTAGTAAAATTACTTGTACATTTTAAATTAATTTTTCGACCTGATTAATAAGTATTAAATAATACTCAAAATGCAGAACAAAAATGGCTTACCTACTGAGTAGAAGAAGCATAAAAATTGCTAATATTATTTTTGGCCTGAGAAATCGTTATTTTCATGCCTGTCTTTCAGAATACTTTATATAGTTACCAGGAAAATAGATAATTAATAATGTTCATTGAAATTCAAAAATAAATCAATCCTACTTAGAGATAGAAAAATTCAAGCAACATTTCATATTGTCAATTAAGTCAGAAAGTATGCGTATTAGAAACAAAAATCCAAGAAGATTGCTTAACGAGTTTAATCCGTTCCAAAATTTCCGGATTTTTATTCGTATAGTGAAACCTATTCAAAAATACACAAAATATATGTACACAAGTTTTAAAAATGATGTAGCAAGCGCGCATTCCGGGACTTCTCTTCTCATCTTCACTCGTTATGCGAAACGTTGCTCGTTTTTCTTACAATTCATTTTGCTCGTTAAGCAAGGTTCCACTCTAGTGTACTACTCCTTAATATATAAGACAGAATTCAAATAGGAATCATTTGCAAAAAAAAAAAAACTTTATAAATCTCAGTTAATAATAATCAGAATTTATTGTATATATGCACAAAGATAGATATTGACCATAGTGTTCATACCTTTTTTTTAATATTAATGTTGCAAAAAGTGTTTGGGTAAGCTGATATGTCTATGTTTTCAGTGCAGTTGACTATATCACGGTTTTGACTTGTAACTGAAATGATGGATTATTTGCTGTTTTATTAATGAATCATGTGTGACGTGTGATTTGATCATTGATCGAGAGACCAAACCCAAATGGTGGGTAGTAAACATAGTAGAACTGGGGGATTCACGTTGCGCGAGGAAAGGATCTCACTGACCCGGGAATCGAAACGGTGTCTTGGGGTATATACATCCGGGGGGAAAGGTCAAATATCTATATGTATATAGTTGTATATATGTATAAATTGGTAAATAGCGGGGGTGGTAGACGGTAAATGCGTACGCAGAAAGGAAGGAGTATTTTCCAATAGAAAGTTTCCAAACCCTGTTTAAAATTTAATCATCTTATTCGTGATTATTTACCAAGCACACATTAAATAATTGATGAAATTTTTTATGAAAACAAGTTAAACATTCGATAAATTATAATAGTAATTAGTATAACAGATCTATACATCTTATATATCAGATAAATAAAAAAATAATTAATTAATTAAAAACGCCTATACAATAAATAACAAACAACATAATATTTATTTTAATGTTAATCATTATCAATTTACCATTGATAAAACAATTAACGATGTTTTTTTTCGATAAATCAAAGTTGCTATAAATACCAATAACTGCGAAGTTAGTAATCGAAACAGAATATTGTAATTTTGTTCTTAGTAAAGCAAATATATCATTAACAAATTCTCGTAATTTCAAGTTGTCAACAAAACTATATTACAAAGTACTTGAATATACAATTATATAATTTAAAAATCTTTTTCAGGTATTTAAGATTAGTCAAAGAATTCTAGTTATTTTGCAAAACGTAGAAATTAAATGTAATATTGTGTCCGGAAAACAATTTCTAATTATTTTACAATACAGCGTAGTCATTGCATCATTCAGAGTAAAGGTAAAGTCCTTTCATCCCTCAAGATATTTTCAAGGTCACAATAATATGAAAAAGTTCAGTATTTCTATTTTGCAGTTATGTACGATTTACTATAAAAAATAAATTTTTATCCCCTATCTAAATAACTTCAGATTATCATGAACGAACATCGATATTTGCCAAGTAAAGTAGAAATACAAAAGCGTACAATCTCATAAACACAACCGCAAACAATTGTAAATAATTAGGAATAAAAACTTGTACAAGCATGTATTAGGAAACTAGTGCTGAAAGCGTGTAGTTAACGTGTATCGCATAGTGTTTCGCCGGCTTTACATTTGTTGTATTGGATGTGGGTGGGACGCATGTGGCCCGCGGGCCACCGGTTGCCGACATTTGGTCCAGATCATCAGCCAATAGTGGATGAAATCAGCGGGAAATTTTGAATCGAACGTAACGTATCCCCCCACTGATGAATGAGCGGCGCAGCCAACGAGGATACACGCCGTTGGAGTACGTTTGGGTGACGTCAGTGGGGCGGCCGTCTGTTTGGAACGGCGGGCGGAGAGAGCACGAGAGGGAAGCAGTTTTCAAAACAACGTCTCTGCAGTGAGACGCACGGAGCGTGGCTGATCGTGTGCGTGTCTGTACTACTACACCGATTTATACACACACACACAAATATATATATATATACAAGTAACACATATATGTATACATATATACATACTAACAACAGAGAGCAACTAGATTGATACAGGCCATACCTATATAGCAACAGTAGTAGTACAAAAGTATAAATTCATATAGATAAACAAAGGAGTGTTGTTATTGTTGTTTGGTAACGAAGTTTAAAAATCAGTAACACTAATAGCAACCAATAATAACAACAACAATAATAAACAACAACGACAAGATGGACACTGCAACATTGAGGGAGCAGGTGATGATCAATCAATTTGTCCTGGCGGCAGGATGCGCCCGCGACCAGGCCAAGCAGCTCCTGCAGGCGGCCCACTGGCAGTTCGAGGTAAATATCCTGATTTGTAAACAAACGTGAGCCGGATCGAAGATGGCGCCCGGTCTTTCTCTCTACTCTTCCCTCCTCTCAGCCCAATTCCCAGGGTCTGTTCTCGCCCTCACCAACCCCCGCATCACTCCGCCCCAACCATCATCCCGACGGCATTCCCCCTTCTCCACCCCTCGCATCCCCCCGCCAGCTTTTACTCTCCCAGAGATATCGACTCGCCGTTTTGGTCAAGGGCTTCAAGGTCGCACGTCTCAGCTCAACACCGTACACTTCCCCTCCATCATCCGCATCTCCTTCACCTGCAAACAGCAGCGTCCAGCCAACAACATAAACATTGCGAAAAACAATAACAAATAATACATTTTGCGGTAAAACTAATCGTTGCTGCTCGTCTCGTCGCTCATAGGGATGGATTCTATTGATTCATCTCCCGTTGTTTACCTTTCCAGTCTTCCGCAAAACATGCATGCGTGCCACACAGCACCCAATGTCACCGCGATGGAGAAGAAAAACCTTGCACACGCGTCTGCACCAATTGCAGTCGCGTCTAATGCCAACCTTCACTGGCCTTGCAATTTTCGTTCAAATGATTCATCGATACATGCCCGTTCCCTACATGCGGAACTTCTATTACTGCCAATTTCTCCCTGCTTACTATTTCGCAACATGGGCGTTGTATACATATGCAGCTTGCCATTTATTAAATTCACAACCTTCCTGCTTTTAATAACAACAATAGTTGAACAACACCGTATGTAGTAAATACGCTCGGTTACGGATGAGTAACTACAACATTTATTATCTGTGACCTATTAGAATAGTACACAGATTCATACGTAAGTATATAGTAAAAAATATAATAACTATGCAACAATTATAGAATCATACTATAATTGGAAGATTTTCTACACAAACAGCTGAAGGACAACAATGCGGTTGATAACGAATTGAAAGAAAAAACTTCCAGACAAATATGAATTTATGTTAATATATAACAAAATTATAGGAATTCTTAATGGATGTCTAATTTACATTCAGGAAAGTTTACTTGACTCGTATATTATAACATTTGTATATAAATAAACAACACTTTTTGCTATGACTACCAATATTAATTGTTCAAATAATATACCATGACTCGTTTATTCAACTATAATACATTGCTTTTTGTCATGTTTATTTGAATGTTAATAAATTAAAAAAAAATAGAACATTATAAAGTCAATTCAACAAAATAAATAAATAAATAAGTACATATTACTTAAGTTAAATCTTTGAAATATCTATAATTTGGAAGTTTTTTTGTTTTGGTATTACATAATTTACATAAACAATTGAATAATTGTTGCGGCTTTTCAAATTAAAATAATATGATTCATAGAATTATATAAAACAATCAACGAATCATTTAATTTGAGACCTAGTGGATTATACAAAATGACGCAACGCATTAATATGAGTTGGTTTAATTAAATTATATTGACGTTAGTTTCAACTAGAAACGGATGTTTCCAGAAACAAAATATTTTCAGAATAATATGTAGCAAAAGGTATCTGTTACTATAAACAACAGTTTGTAATTACGTAAAATTATCTTTGATATTTTGTAAAACATGATAACATTACACTTTCCGCTTCAGTCTCATGATAATACACTGTAATCAAATAATAAATAAGTAAAAAATATAATTATTCTTAATATTCACGGTATTTTCCTGCTTAGTCACGATCATTAATATATTTAAATTATGTTGCTGACAATTTAAAGCCATTTGTATGTATATAATTAATAAATTTAGTAATCTAACAATTTCTTGTAACTCGTGATTAATGCATTGTTGCACAATATTTTTAGATTAATTTCTAGGAAAAGATGATTTTTGTTATGAAGATTGAAAATAGGAGTATAATCTTCAGTGAAACGTTATTATTATTAAACTTTTTTTTTCGTAAATAAGTACAAGACTGTATTGCGTCGAAGGATGAGATGCGAAGTAGCGTGAAAGTAAGAAGTGAGGAAGAGGAAAACAAAACCGAAGCTCGTTTCTCGTTACCTTAGCAACCCTCCGTTCAAGGGCACTACGGACTTGGTTAATATTCGAGCTGTTTCCACTTGCTTTACATAATATTATTCCTTTCCCTCCGCGTGTCGCGTATATATATATATACGCGGAAACGCCGATAGGGGTGAAAGACGACTATAACGAGACCCCGCAGTCTCGTTACGGGCGAGCATTTGCATTTTAATTTGTGTTTTTGGACTTTCTTTGTTTGTTGCGCCGAAACCTGATGGTTCCAAGCACATCGCGCACCATGTAACATTGTTGTTACGTTGTATGGATCGCACCAATTTGCGCAAATCGAGTTGCGCTTATCGCCGTTAATGTCATAATTGACGGTTGTCCATGAATAAGTGAATCGATATTTCATTATTTACACTTTGAATCTTTAATATCACAGACTTGTGGAAGGTGGAGAATGTTGCATTGAAATTTCGTTATTAGATGTTGATTTATTGTAACATTTATTTATTTTTATAATCAAATGTATGTAATGTATGTATGTTATAATCAAATGTAAATGTATGTCATGTTCGAGTCTGTATGGAACCCATACGTTAAGTGCACATTTCGAACTACTAAGAAATCAATGAAACGAAGCTTATTGAATGCAGCTGCGTTTTTTAAATTTTACGTTAGTTTTACGCGATTCGGAATGTCGTTTGTTATGGTTTGTAATTGCTTTTGTACTAAAAGAAAATGAGGAAATAAAATTTTATTATTTATTACATACACACAATGCTAAATCAAATATTAAACAATGGAATGGATGCAAAATGTATATAAATTGTGGAGATACTTTAAGCCACTATTAATTCTATAATAAACTAGTTCATATCTACAGCAATTATTTATAATTCTAGTTATAGGAAGGGAAAAAAATCATCTGACAGCTTTCATTGTATTATTTAATAACTTGTGTAACTCTAAAACAATTGCAATCGTTAATAAAACAAATTCAGTTAATCTCAGAATTTACAATGTTTACATGAAATTAAGTCTTCACTTTCAATGTTGTAAAGTTTTTTTTGTTGTTGTTGAATGAGTCTGACACAATGCTGTAGGCAGAATAAAAAATATGTTAAGGATGGACTCGACACACAAATGTTTAACGTATTGAAATGATGCAGTAACACGCGAAGGATGAACCACTTTCAATCAAGGCTTAAAGATATACGTATCTTTGTAGGTAATTACTACTGATTTGTTACTAACATTATAATAATGATTACATAGTTTTGTTTTCATCCTGTAAATTATATTGGAAGAATACAAACATACAAAATTTTTAATTGAAATTACTTAAGCAAAATCATAACAAACATTTTATTTGATGATTTCTGCCTTGAGATAGTTGGAAATAATGTTAATGAAACTATATAGAATTAAACTAGATATCCATGTTAGGTTTATTAAACAATTTGACAATAGTAAACGCATGAATAATTAAGCGTTTTCAAGACACATATTTAGTTAGCATTAGATTATAAATGAAGAAAATTGTATTTTGTGCGTCTTAATGTTCAGAAAGTTCTTTGAGTATTCGTTAGAGTTGTTTTTTTTAAATATACAGTGGAACCTCGCTTAACGAGCGACGTTTTGCATAACGAGTGACGATGAGAAGAGAATGCCCGTATTGCGCGCCTGCTACATCATTTTCAAAACTTGTGTATACATATGTGTATTTTTGAATATGTTTCACTATATGAGTATTTCACTATACGAGTAAAAATCCGGAAATTTTGGAACGGATTAAACTCGTTAAGCGAGGTTCCACTGTACAACTTTTTACACAATTACAACGAATTGTATAACATTTTTTGAAAAAATACGTTGTAAGGAATGTAAACATGGGCTTCATGCCATCACATATTGTAGACAAATAACAATTTTTTGTGTGTAATTAACTGATTAGTTTATTGCTTATTCGGTTGTAATGTGTACAAGATAATATTTATTATTCGCAGTAGCAGAGATGGTTTGAATTGAAGATGAAATATACCGGATGGCTTTTTATAAATTGCTGAAAGCTTTGTCGAAGTGCGAAGTGAGGGGAAGAACAAGAGTCGTGGTGACGGGAAGAATCAATAAACTCGGATATTGCGAAACATAAATAATGTTTGAAGCATTACTCATATACGAAAGTCCAACTTCAATAAACGTTTTCTGGGCATCGCGAAAAACAACCGCGAAAACCGGATCCCCTCTCTCCTTTCGTACAAAAACAAAAACATTCGTGTTATTGTTGTGGCGGTTTGTTTTTGTTTACTGAATCGATAAAAGCGTCGCCGCTCAATAATTAATCGCGCTCGCCCCGACGTTTATTCATTAGTCGGATTCATGAATTCGTAATTGCCACTTAAAAATCAATACGGTTCGGCAGATTGCAAAAGCAAAACACAACTTCCTTCCGGATATCCTAACCGGGATGAGCTGGAAGAGGCAAACAAACAACGCGACGGCCTTGAATCGAAGGGTTGCCAGGGGCGACAGCAAGGGTTTTTCCTATCAATTTTTTGGCGCAAGCATCCGGCGACAAATATGTAATTCATATTTGGATGCTGTGCAGAACAGGTTTAGACGGACTCCTGTAATCGGTTTTATTTTCGGGCGCTCATCTTCAGCTCTTCTCCTCTCATTTTATCTTCAATTTCGTAGAATTAAAATTAGACATTTCACTAAACGCGTCTATAAAAAGACCCGATGATTAATGGAAGCGGAGAATTAAACGCTTTCTGGAACAATAGACGAACGGCAACAATGGCCGCTGCTCGCTGTATCCGTAAACAGAAAATCTCGTTGTGCAAAAGAGGAAAAATCTGAGACTCTTTTCAACCTGACGTCGAACCGCTTCTGCTGCACTCGGAATGAATGGTTTTCTTCGACGTGTCGCAGCAGTACGCTCTGCACTTTCCAAAGACCACCAAGCATATCACCTTTGTTCGGGTGCATCGCGATGATATGCCACAGCTACGATTCGTATTTTTATCCAAAATTGTATGCAGCGTGTTTCTTCGTCCCAGTGTTGCTCAGTACACTGTACTTCCTTCCAACGTGCACGATGATTCATCCTTTCATATTACTGTTATTTAAATCAAATTTGCATCTTCATTTGCCAACCAAGAATATTATTATTTTCATAGGCGCTTGCTTCAATGATATCATTTCTATAAAAGTCTACCTTCAATGTACTAAGAACTAGCTTAATAGAATAAAAATAGAATTCAAAATATTTCTTACAATTAACGAAAATTCGATAATTCAAGAAATAGGCTTCATTTTACAATATGCTACAATCAAAAAATATATCTTCATATATCAAATATATTTCAGGAAACCACAGACCTAAGAAATATGATACGATAACTGCATATACATGCATAGTTTTCCTGTATAAAAAAAAGTTGGGCGGATATATCCGCCGCCCGTCCGAAATTAGTTAATATACTGTAATATATAATATAATTTTAAATTATAAAATGAGAGGAAAAAATAAGAAGTACTTGAAATAAAAATTTCTTTCTTTCTTGTTTTATAGTTTACGCAAATTTATGTATATTTACTACAGTTTTATTTCATATAATAATACTTTAGGAGCTACATACAGATTATGTATGATACATTACTTGCCAAGGTCCTCAGTTAGTTAATATACTGTAATTTATACTATAATATAATTTTAAATTATAAAATGAGAAGAAGTAGTAAGAAGTACTTGAAATAAAAATTTATTTCTTGTTTTATCGTTTTTATCATATCTCTTATATATTTGATCTGCAATATCTTAATATCATTTATACTTTTTAAATGTCTTTAAATTAATCTATGATTCAAAGTTATGACTTCTAATAAGAATTGTTTGAATAAAGGCAGAAGCTACAACGAAACGTTAATTAAAACGATATTATTCATTCAGTGCAATCTAAAAGTTTTAAAATTATCCATCATGCATAGTTTTCCTATAAAAAAAAAGTTGGACGGATATATCCGCCGCGCGTCCGCAATTAGTTAATATACTGTAATTTATACTATAATAATATAATTTTAAATTATAAAATGAGAAGAAGTACTTGAAATAAAAATTTCTTTCTTGTTTTATCGTTTACGTAAATTTATGTATATTTTCTATAGTTTTATTTCATATAATAATACATACAGATTATGTATGATACATTACTCGCCAAGTAACAACTAGTTAAACTTGTGTACTTGTTAACGAGTCTTTATATAGTTAAATAAGCATACGGAAGATTATTTTTGATCACTCTATTTTAGTGATGTATGTACATATGCAATGATTGCTTGTTATTGATGTAGAATCAATACAGTATAAATAACATCACATATCGCATCCATTACCCCGTTTCCAACTATAAATTAATGTATTGTTTTGACCATTATTTCAATGATTTTCAATTACTTAATGTTCCTTGCAATCAGTTGCTCGAAATTGCTTACACCATCATCATAAACAACTTCGGTTAAATAACAATTGTTTAAAAAGTAATCATTCTTAATGATAATTCCATGATTTTAAGCATAGTTTTTTTTAATAGTAATTACGTAACTAATATGAAAATTGAAAGATCAACGGCGCGGCGAATCAAAAATGATTGCTGTTTTACGATTCACGCCGCAATCCAATAAAAATTTGCAAATAATGCGACGGTCCATCGTGAATCGATAATTAACATCCATTAAGCAAAGAGGAAATAGTGTACTGTAATTACATGCATTATGCATCTTAAAAAAAAAGTTTTCATAAAAGATGATTGTTGACCGAAGTCCATTGTGTCTAACTGCGATTTGTAATATAGTCGATTCCATGAGCAAATCAAAATTTATATTATAAAAGACAATGTTTATTTTGTTCTGTTAAATTTTATATAAAAAAAAGGGCGTTTTGCATGAACGTATTTTGATTAAATCGTTTAAACGTGTTGAAATATCATTGCTGTCATTTTATCGAATCGATAACATTACCAAAACACACACAATTTCAAGTTCAATATCGAATTGTTAGTCCAAAGTCCAGCGAACATCAGGAATCGTCACACGCGTTTTTTTTTCTCTTATGAAAACTAACACTCGAGAGTATAAAAAAACTATTTGTTAATGATGTTTTTAAAGAGTGAAATCTGAAGACTTCCGTACATTGCAAGTGTGTAATCAGATTCTTGCATTGACATTGAGAAAGATGAATGAGAAAATATCAAGGATAAACAAATATTTGATCCTACTCAATGAGTTTTATAAAAGTCGAATCGCTTCATTATTTTTCTTTGTGAATTACTTTAACGTTCATTAACAAATAATCATAAAATATTAATTATTAATGTTTGGAAAGAATTTAAAAATAATCATTATTTGTTTACATTTTATCTACGTTGGTGATAAAAATGTATTAAGTTTAATTCTGGTTCCTAATCATTACGAAATAATTTGAATTTTATTTTTACTTCTATTAATATAATTGAAAATTTAGTTTGATTATGAAGTATGGATTATTTAAGATTTACTAGACTTTGCTCAAATTGATATTAAACAAATATTAATCAATAAAAATAAATAAATCAATGCTGTTTGTTTAATTATCATCTTACGAAAAGTATCATATCTCTTATATATTTGATCTACAATATCTTAATATTATTTATACTTCTTGAATGTCTTTAAATTAATCTATGATTCAAAGTTTTAACATGTTTAAACAAATTATGACTTGTAATAAGAATTTTTTGAATAGAGGCAGAAGCTGCAACGAAACGTTAATTAAAACGATATTATTCAATCAGTGCAATCTAAAAGTTTTAAAATTATCCACTTCTTAGAAAAACTCGTTATTAGAAGCGCAAAGTTTACTTATGCCATTTATAAGTGATGATCCGACATTGCAATTTCGTAACTTGGTGCAATATTATTCATGAAATTCCAGGAATTGCACGAAGGATCGACACTTAAATTTCTTAATATTAATACATACTTCTTTATTTTATTTACTTTAAGTGATAAATTAGAAAGTTGATAATTAAGAGATTTTACGATAATCAATCATTGAATCATAAGTAATATACTTAGTGTCTTATGGAAATGTTCATGTAACCTGTCATATATCAAATTCATAGTTAACTAAGTTTATTGACATCATTCGACATAATGAATCTGTATAGTGTTTATGTAATAATAAATCCGATCTAAAGAAGTGTCATAATTTTTTAATATTATTTCAATCATCAAGGTGTCAGCATACAAAAAAACGTTAAACGTTGTCGATTCGCAAGTTTACGATTTACAAAAAGCGCCTCATTTTTGTGTGTGTAGGGTTTACGGAGAATTAGACCGCATATGATGATCGAGAGGTGTTGGCAGCTTTCCCACCAACAAAGAGGATTTTTGTTACATTTTCTTAAGAAATGTATATGCGAGAAAGTGCGGGCATTAATACCGATCGAAAGATAGTCTATCTAGCGTGAACCGAGCAGTGTGGGCCTTGAATAAAGCCCTAAGGGACTTTTGCTACCTACCTTATCTTCCTTAGATTGCTGCAGCCGTGACTCAGAAACACGTGCTGGAGTCACAGCTTTTATTCTAAATATTTCTTTAAAACTAAGTATTAAGAGACATAGTAAGAAACGCATTTAAAACTGGATTAGAGAAAAAACAAAAGGATAATTTGAGACAATTCTGCGTATTAGTGTTAGAACAACAACATTATTATTTATTGATTTATTCAAATGTACTCGTTTGCATGCGACAAAAAATGTAACATTGAAGGGGAAATCTTATTGACTCAGCTCTTTGCTTCTGGCATTGATTTATATATATTTTTTGTATCTAATATAGCGAGAGGGATTCAAGGGAAATATCTCTGAGTAATACACTATTTCCCCTATCTCAGCGCATGTTTGTGCTCTCATTTTCTGGCGAATCCAAGAAAATGTGAAATATAAACTACGTCAATTGCCTTTATTTTTAATGAAAACTGTTGCAGGTTTAGATTAACTGTATTTAAGCATGGCTTAACTTAAGATAAAGCTGTTACAATACGAGACGACTCTTAAAAAAATAAAATAAAAAAGTCGTAGTTTGTTTTTAGTGAGCTGTGTGATTCATCCGCTGTTGTGCACTGAAATTATCACACTGAAAACGTCGGTTGAACCACATGACGAAAGACATGTTGAAATTTCATGTTATAAATACTTTGAATGGATTTCTCGAACAATTGTTTGTGTATTGTTTGTTCGCTTCGTAATTGAATTTCAATGATTTGCGATTTGAATCGATGCAGATAGATTCCCGGGAATTCCTTCTACTTCTTCTTCGTGTTTTTCTATTATGAAAGGTGCACACGTGGAATGCATAATAGCTTCTTTTTGAAAAGATTGTCTCCGCAATGAATAATCAATGTTTCGCGATTATTATTTACCAGATGGAAGCGACTGCATAGAAAAATGTGTGTTATCGTATCCGTCCAGACGGTCGTCTCGTTTGGACTTTGAACTTTCTTTGGATTCCCTCCAACAAACGAGTCTCAATCGTTCAGAAAAAGAGTTATTTATCAAGTTGTTTGCTTCTTGGGATTACACACTAAGTGCTTATGCATAGTATATGTACATGAAACACGACTGCAGTTGTTGAAAGAAAATAGGAGACGGAAAGGCTCTCGTTTAATTCAATTTAAATGTTATTTAATGAACTCTCAACATCCTTTCCAAGTACGTTAAAAAAATGTACTGTATTCTTGAAAATTAAAACAATTGTATGTGTTGAATATTCAGCATAGTGCGGATTGTATCAGCAAGTCATTACAGTACGGTTTGACAAATTCAACACAAACTAAATTAAGCAAAATAATTTCGCAAAATAGTTAAGCAAAATTTATTTTTTTTATATATAAATAATCGTTTTTTCATCAATAAAGAGGTTAAGATCATCGATTAGTTCAGTTTCAAACAGTGCGAGATATTGATGAAACCTAGTATTCGCACTATGTAAGGTATTTCTGTATTTATACACAATTTTTTCGTGACAACAAAAATGATGAATCACTTTTTTATTAATAATATTAGTTAAAATAAATTTGTCTGTCATAGTTACTTGTCAAATTTGCTTGTCATGAAGTAGCCAATAATAATCTATAATTTTATTTACTTAGTAATTCTAAGCAGAAACGAAATTAATTTAAATTTTTGTTTGTAAATGCTTTAAGATTATCTTAGCAAATCTCCGTTTAATCTGAATGTAAAAAATTATTTAATTTTTAATAAATTTCTATTTAAATTAAAAATTGTTCATTTGTCACATAACTTACAACTTTTTTTTCAATAAGCTATTTATAAGATTGCAGTGAGATGACGTAACTCGAAGATATGTAACAATGGAAATATGAATAATGCTTTAATATGTGCATAACGTTGTATTTAAATTTTCAATAATGATCTAAAAAAAAGTATATAAATAAACACATTACAAAACCGTTACCATTTCTATCTTCAATCATTTTTTCATAGTTCATTAAATAATATTGTATTATAATCTTCAAATTTAAACAATTCTAGCAGTTCCCAAACTTTATATGTTCAATGACAGCTGTCACCTTACAAAGCGTCAAAAATTTATATATTATAAACAATTGAATAGCAATTGAATGTCATTATGACAATGAAAAGGTTAAGAAACGATGTTTTATACACATTTTCGCATATCAATCTTATTTCTAACGTTTATTCATGATGATCCACGTTTTTTTTTGTTCTGTTTCGCCAAGATAAAATGGGGACCCTCATATTCCTAAGTGCTATCCCATTTATCCAAATTTCTCATCCACTTTCAACCTATATCTTCCTCGTGACATAGCGCTCATTTGTTAGAGGAGGAAGACTTTCGTGTGACTGTGAGATATTTGTGTTTTCGAAGGTCTCCTGATTTAGACAATTTTCAATTTCAACGAATTTTTGCACTTTCAATAATTACTAACTTATTGGCAATTAACTGAAAGGAAGTATTCATCCATTTTTTTAATACTTTAAACTAAGTTACAATTAAGTTTATTTGATTTTTCTTCATTTCTATCGTTGCTATGTTGCTTCATTACGGGATTGCTTTTTAAGTAGAGAAGTCGATCTCAGGAATAAACAAGTTGGCTACTCCTGTTATAAATTCTATAATTTACTTGCATACTGAACTCTTTATATAAGTCCAAATTTAGAGAAATAAGTTAAAAATAAGACTAAAAAACCCTAAATCTTAGTAAATGCAATTCTGTTCATAAACATTTTTCATCTTATCATCTGCGAGACATGGTTTTTCTATATTTCATAGAAATAGACCATATTGTTGACTTCATTTTGGACGAAATTTCTTTCAATCATTCCTATTGCATTAGCCAAGGTTTAACAGGACTAAAGATCTAAAGAATTTTCAATTTTAACGAATTTTTGCATTTTTAATAATTACTTATTTTAAATTATGTATAAAATGTTTATTTTGACTGATCCATTTTTTTAATACTTTAAACTAAGTTACAATTAAGTCGATCTCAAGAATAAACAAGTTGGCTACTCCTGTTATAAATTGTATAATTTACTTGCATACTTAACTCTTTATAAAAGTCCAAATTTAAAGAAATAAGTTGAAAATATGACTGTTCTTAAACACTTCATCTTATCATCTGCTAGATACGATTTTTCGATATTAAGACTTTAAACTATAAGTTACAATCTGTTTCTTTTGTATTTCTTTCGATTTTTAAGTAACTTGATTAAGGGATCACTTTTTGAGAAAGAAGTCGATCTCAAAAATAAAGAAGTTGGCCACTCCTATTATAGATTATATAATTGACTTGCATACTTATCTCTTTATATAAGTCAAAATTTAATGAAATAAGTTAAAAATAAGACTAAAACCCCAAAAATCTTAGAAAATCTTAAAGATTTTTCATCATATCATCTGCCAGATACGGTTTTTCTATATTTCATAGAAATAGACCACATTATAAACGAAATATTTCCTATTATATTAGCCAAGGTTTACCAGATAATAAATTCTAAAGTTCTATTCCATTTATTATATATATGTATTACTCATTCAGTTTCATTCATTTCCTCGAACCCTAACCACCACCGTGAATTTTCGAAGAACCGCGTAATATTTGTATGTTAGCCAAGGTTTACCAGTTCATAAATCTTCATACTCACAAACCTTAACTCGAATTACTGTGTATTTACATCTACGAGGTTAAAGAAATGAGATGATGCCACGTTGTGTGTGGTATGATTATAGTAAATGCGAAAAACGGTTTTCGCGTGCAAATTACGTAAATTCTCTATTATTTAGACTAATGTGTATTTTTTTCTTCTCCTTCTCTACGTGTTTGCGCCTTTGTGTTGTGTCTCTCTTTCTAGGTTGGATAATTACAGTGAGGCGAGGCTTCGTAAATAGGGATGCGGCTAAATGAGGATTTATGCGTGAAGGAGGATGCGGATGATGGGAAAAATAATGGTATTACACATATATGCTGGTAGCTAGAGTGAATTCTTGGATAGATGGATGGATGGAATAAAGTCGGGTGTTTATTTGGCCGACGTGTTTCGTGTATTGTGGACGAATTTAAATAGATTCTGGTCCTCCGTCCGCTCGTGTCCGTCCATCAGTATAGGAGGCGGCGGCGGCAGCTGAAGCTATTTGGAAGTCGTCCCGACCCGTAGCCGCGAGATCTCTTACATAACAAGACCCGGTGGCGCCTCTTTGTTTATTTATGTTTTCCTCTTTGTTACTGCCGTTGCTTCTGCTGCGAGAGAGAGTGTGTGTGTGTGTATTTTTAAATGGAATTGGCTCGACCGCAGGTAAACTGAGGCACGGACGTATTCAAATTTTATGAGCTACTCGTGCGTCTGTTTATTTTATTGTGTTTATAGTGGAGAGATTAAGTGGGCGACCAGCTGTTAGGTAATCCTCCCAATTCTACCTTCTCAATGCTCGATGCATGTGTGAATTTATGCTTGGTCCGTTGATGATGATCGCACACGGAGGAGAGCAAAGGCAATAAGGAAACATTTAAAAATATAAACTAGCAGTGCTTCCACCTCCTTCTACTCATCACATCATCGTTCTCCTGGCCGAAGCGAATCACCAAACTTATTTAACATGTCAACTGCTCCACGTAATTTATACGGCGACTATTGTCGCTTCGTTTCCTCCTCTCCACCACTCCTACCGAAATGCAATTGTGCATTGTCTCCATCCGCAATAAAATTAACTTCCACTCATGGTAGGAAGCTGCATTGTTTACATTCTGCAAATATTTGCTTTCCGCGTTGTACTTTCCATCCCGTTTCGCGTTTAGAAAATAATAAACGATTATGATATGATGACTTCACGAGCGCGTTTCATTTTTAAAACACGCGCGAAGGTCAATATCCCAAACAATTGGCAGAATCTCGTGCATTCGCCGCCTTTCTGCCATCCATCATAGCTCTAATTATATCCAAAACTAACGACACGTTCGTCTCGCAAAACCCACCGTTCTAAATAAAACCAAACAAGGTTCCAGCAATTCCGTCAATTGCACCGTTCTCCTTGACGTCAACTTCGAATGTGACAAATTGTAAAATACATAGTGCTTCTTCTCGAACGATCGAATCTGGTAGTAGTAGTTTTCGAGGCGTGAAATCTACATTTCAAATAACTCCGCGCATTCCGGAATTAAACGCACTCTTCCTCAGAGATCCTCAGAAATTCAATAGGAAATTCCTAGGGACAGGATGAATGACTGCGTTTTTCCATTTGTATCATTTCTTAGGTTTTTTTTGTTTTTGTTGTTGCTTTTACCCATTTCTATTCCGGCCGAAGGTCTTCCAACGTCTCACGCATAAAGAACATTCGCCACTTGATCTCCAATTCCAATCATCTCTGAACATTGATCCCTGTTCACGTCTTTCATGTCTTTCCAGCTGCATTTACAACCAATCAAATACATTTGACATATGCCAAGTTAACATAGTTTTTTTTTTCTTGAAAAATAGACATACATCATTTTTTCTGTCAATTTATACATTTAAAATTAATTTATGTTCAAGTCTTTTATGTTTCCATCAGCATTTTAAAAAGCGGAATTTCAATTATTTTAAGCTACACCAGTGATTGTGTTGTGAATCTTAATTGTGCCGCGATTTTTTTAAAAGACTAATCAAATTATTTTAGATTGAATTAAATTAAACACTGATTTACACATCCGATAATAATCAATTTTTGTTCACGTTTTTCATGTTTCCATGAAAGATGCAATCCAAAATTCTAGTCAAATTTTAACTTAATATTAAAATGATTAATAATTCAATATTATTAATTCACTAATATTTCATATTACCAATTAATACATATACTCTTATATTATTGAAAAAAAAAACCGTTAAATATATATTTATAAAAAAAATAGCAGTGATTTTATTTTAAGATTTTGCTTATAAGTGCTCTTACATTTATTTTTTTCATATCGCTGTGAGAGATGTTCTTTTGATCATTGAAGTACTATGGTTTAAAAGTGCTATTGTGCTTGTCCCCTTTCTATAGTCGGCCATAGATCCTCCTTAACTTCCGTTTCTGCAAAGAAGAACCACTATCTTCTTATGCTAGAGGTTGGATTTACATTGCATTGTGCTCTCGTGGAACAGCATCGAATTTTTCATTTATTTTTTTTTAGGTATGGTGTCTTTATTATTATATTATACGTTTATAAAGATTTATGTGCTATATATCTATATAGAAATGTTTTCTATAAATAAGGTCGTATTTTCAAGCCATGAATCTATTGGATTTAAAAATTCTTTTAAAAGCATAAACATTTTAGAAAAATGATATTTTTACAATTTCTTTTTTTAGTACCTAAAAACTCTTGTCTTATTTCTTAAGAAGTAGTAAAAGTGTCTTGTAAGAGTAGTAGTAGTCAACTTGGTGAAATAGAGAGTATTAAAAATGTTTGTAGTATAAAGCAGTAAACTCACTTGATGTAAAAGAGAGTATAAACATTTGCAGTGATCCTCCAGCGCGCCTCAAATCACTGATAGCGAAATTTGTAGATACGGTGGTGAATATTGATAACAACAAATCGGTTAAAAGTTATGATGACATGAAAAGAAGTTGTTATGTCTTTAAGTGTATGCATTTTAATACATTAATCTAAAGTTGCTTGTGCCTTTTTCTCGTTCATTTAACAATTTCCTATAGGGGTTTCCTGAATTTAACAATAACACTTATTTTATGAACTTCTCTAATTTCCTCTTCATTTTAGTACAAAGTTATCTAAATCTTCCACTGAAAAACAATACCTATTGATTGATGCGTTTAGATAAATTCATTTCTAATATTGAGCTGTTATATTCACATTCTAGTATAATTTCTAGTCATATTTTTTTCTTGAAATTGCGGACTTCTTTATATCGAAGACTCGTTATTAGAGCTAACCGAGGTATAACTGTATTATTTTTCCAGAAAGAAATCACTTCTTTGACATTTCTTCAGTTAATTCGAAATTTCTGACATTTATGTTAATGATTCGTAATTTATTAGGTATTAATATGCATACGAAAAAAAAAACAAATCATAGAACAGTAGTAAAAGTGTTGTGACATTTCTAAACTATTTTAATAGATTTACAAATAAAATATACAATGTAAATTCACAAGAATTAAGATGTAAAATTTATTATAAAATAATTTTAAATTCTATTATTATATTTATTTATTCCTGTTTTTTTTTAAATATTTGTTAGTAGCTTAAATTTAAACAATTTTAATAAACGCTACTACTTGTTTCTTATTATTTACTGAAAAAAAAAGTGTAATTTTTGGTTATCTATAAATATACAACTTTCCTTAGAAATAGTTTCATATCAAAAAAAAAAATGCGTGTGTTTTGGCATCGAAATACTTTGAATGAAAATAAGTATCAAGATAGTCGTGACGTTAGGAACAGCTAACGTCAATATTATTTCGAACACGGCGGAAATCTGCGTAATCGATCGATTAATTGAACCTAAAAAGATGTTTGCTAAGTATAAAAACGCGCAACGTTCGTCCAGAAGGAATGCGCCATGTAGAAAACGTAAAAGTGATCTGTAGCCCCAATGTTGCATACGGTCTTCTGATCTCTCTGGTGATAAGCGTTGCGAGGCGTAGCACGTAAGAAAGTTCTACTGTACAACTAGACCAGACTGCGTTCCTTCGTTCGTACAAAGATTGGAACCAGTTTCGAGCCATGCACACACATCTATCTATCCGATTCCAAAACATTCGCGATTTCGTTAAGAATATATTCGTGGATTTGAGGAAAACGAAAACGTCCTTCATCTCCAAGGTCGCCCATATTCCTTCCTTCCCACACCGAAAACGGACTCATTGATTTTTTTCTCTCTCTTTAAATATTCGCGAACAGTTATTCTCGTCTTTTTTTATTACCGAATTAATTCACCAAATATGCATTTTTAAATGCTGAATTCACCGCACGAGGAACCGATTTGATTTTTCTTGATTTCGATATTTTTTTCGTTGTTGTTTCCTTTTGCAGTTCTCGATTTTAATTGAAAATAAAACATAAATATCCCTCGTACACTTTATCAGTGAGTGAGCGTGTGTATGTAGGAGAGAGTGTTTGTGTTTTACAAGGATTTAAGCGAATCTTATCAGCGTATTTTACATACAAGTTCAAACGATAAATTTGACCTTTTTCCAGTTGAAAATTAAACAATGCTCGAACATCCATCGAGAACGTTCGAAACGCTCGTGCAAAACATCAATTAGAAAACTGAAGACATTCACAATTAATATTTTGTTATTAGAAAATGTACACATAAACCAAATTCATGTTATATTATTTTACGCTTCACGAAACGAAAGATTGTTGTAGTATATGATATTGGTCAATGTGTACATAAACCAATTTAAATTATATTATTTTGCGGATCTGAAAATAACAAAAACTAGAAATTCTCAATTAACAATGTGCTTTGATCCTTAAACTGAAATATTGAAATAATAAATGTTTTTTGTACAGTAATACCTTGCATAGTGCGGCTACAGCACATCATTAAAATTCCCAAAGAAACGGTTTATTTCTATTTCATTTTATTCCTCGATTATTCCTGCTTCAGACAGTACGTTCAGAACAGATAATCCGCACTATGCGAGGTATTCCTGTATACATAAACCACTTAAATCTTTAATAATTTGCTTCGATTCTTAAAATGTAATGATAATACTTCGGATTGTGCGGTTTCACTATAGCACATTATGAAAATTCCCAAAGAAACGGTTTATTTCTATTTTATTTTATTCCTCGATTAGTCCTGCTTCAAACAGTACGTTCAGAACAGATAATCCGTACTATGCGAGGTATTCCTGTATACATAAACCACTTAAATCTTTAATAATTTGCTTCGATTCTTAAAATTAAATAATAATAAGTATTGTACAGCAATACCTCGCATAGTGCGATTTCACTAAAGCACGATATGAAAATTTCTAAAGAAACTGTTTATTTCTATTTTATTCCTCGATTAGTCCTGCTTCAGACAGTACTTGTAGAACAGATAATCCGCACTATGCGAGGTATTCCTGTATACATAAACCACTTAAGTCTTTAATAATTTGCTTCGATTTTTAAAATTAAATAATAATAAGTATTGTACAGCAATACCTCGCATAGTGCGATTTCACTAAAGCACGATATGAACATTTCTAAAGAAACTGTTTATTTCTATTTTATTCCTCGATTAGTCCTGCTTCAGACAGTACGTTCAGAACAATTAATCCGTACTATGCGAGGTATTCCTGTATACATAAAGCACTTACATCTTTAATAATTTGCTTCGATTCTTAAAATGAAATGATAATCATTATTGTACACTAATATCTCGTCTCGTCTCGTTCCATTTTATTTAATTCCTCGATTAGTCCTATTTCAGATAAGTATTCCAGTATACATACACCACTTAAATCTCATTTTACATGCTTTTAAAAATGAATTTTAGCTTGTAATAATATCAAATGTATACATATAATGGATACGAAAAAAAAATGAGAGAAAGAGAGGAGAAAAAAAATATTGTCTAGGTGGAAATTACATTCATTCATACAACGCTAATTGCGTTTTCCGCTCGGTCTGTTGCAAATATAAAATTATGGGATTTAATTCCGCGTTTAATTAAAAGCAATTTAAAGGCGAAGCGTAAGAACACAGACGCCGGTGTCAATAATCTCGGAAACTGTAGTTATTATTTTTTTCTACACAAAAAAAAACTTCTTCTTTATTTGTTGTCTTTCAACACTATTTACGTGTGCATTGTCATACTCGACTGAATTGTGTACAGGTGGTTTCCGCATTTACGAATTCATTATTTCGGGAATTCATATACAATTTCTCATTCAAAAAATATAAATAAACGTTATTGTGAAGCTAAAAATTTCGTAAAATGTTTATTTGAAGTTAACTTTTTTGTGTAAATCTTCAACTTTCAATCGTTACATACGAATATTTGCGTATTTTCAACATCAGTTAACTTTACTGAAAATACCAAATAACACAATTTTTGCTTCAAAAACTAATCAGAAGAAAATATCGGTTTAAATTGTAGTTAACTTTTGGAGGAAATTGGTGAATATTTGATAATTTAAGTATTTTCATAATTAAGTTCATGAAACGACAACATTTGATTAATATTCATTTAAAAATTTACAGTTAAAAAAAATCTAATCAGTAATATATCGACAGAAATCATCTTTTGTTTATCTTAAACTATGTTGCATATAGATACGTACGTTTGTATTTTATTTGTATATAAACTTGACCTTAAGATTCTGCGCGGGTTTCTCAACATTCGATATTTATACATTTTTTTTTCCGCAGTCTCTACTCGATTTGAATATTCAGTATGACTTACTTTGCATTTTGTTGCTTTGAAATGGAATTGCCACGGCATTTACAACTACTATTTATTACGCACTGTATCTTAATTACTAATTTAAACGAAACTGTTATCGATTACAACGTGTTATTATTTATGTTGTTTGGTTATATAATTTCATATAAATTAACCAAAATCTTCATTCATATTATTAATATATACAGTGAAACCTCGCTTAACGAGCATAAACCGTTCCAAAATTTCCGGATTTTTACCCGTATAGTGAAACAATTTTCCCCATATAAACTAATGTAATATACGATAATACGTTTTTCTTACAATTTATTTTGCTCGAGGTTCCACTGCACTTTATAAACATTTCCAATATTTCAGTTCGAAATTTTGGAATATGAACAAACTTATCTATTTAAATAATTGTATTTCGCCTACATTAATTATGAAATTAGACAATTTGTGTTTGCAATAATAAATATTGTTATTATTTTTTTTTTAATTAAAAAAATATAGTTATCTGTCTGAGCAAATAAATATAAGATTTATTCTTGAATCTATGAGTGTACCTAATCTTATCAGTATTTTAAAGTTAATTTGAAAATATAAATGTATACAATTATTTTATTCAGTTCATCGTCACTCACAGTACTATTCTATTATTTTTTTAACATATAATTTTCAAAATATGATTTTCTTTTTTAAATAACTTCGAATAACGAATATTTTCGTAGATATATACTAATTACATTTGTATTAAACTTAATTAATTTAATGTATGTCTACTTAAGTCTTTCTTAAGGTTAAATCTACATAATTCATATAAAATAAAGACGGATTTTGAAGTTTTAAGAACTAATACAAAAAAAAATTGGGACAAAATTTATTTTGTTTTTGTTATCCAAAAATGAGCTAAATGCAAGTAGGTATAATTAATTTAAAAATAGTAAAAACTAAATTATTTACGAGTTTTTCTTTTTTTTTAATTACCAAATGTATATTTTGTTTGAAGTATTGAAACTTGTAGCAAATTGTATTTATTGGAATGAAATAATTTCCATTAACCATAATTAACAAATGATATTGATCTCCATTGAACTATTATCATTTATTACTTAACTTTTTCCAATTAAACATACTTGACACAATAAATATTCGAAATTTCTAGACCCAACAAATTTCTAGACAACTGACTCAGACAACTTCGTTAATTGAATTAACATCGGATGGTATGGACTATCAAGATTCATCCCTTGACATACCAACCAAATTTTATGCTAATTCCTCTTTCCTGTTCATTTTCTAGAAAATTATAATAATTCTCAACTAGGCCAAAGTGTTAAAGGGTCGCGAAATGACAGCTGTCACATAGTGTCAAAGCGAAGAAATGTTGAAATACTCTTTCCTCTCAGTTTGAAGCAATACAATATTCTGTTTTTCTTTTACACGGTTTCTTCTTTATATTTTTACACGAAAATCTCAATAACTTAAATGTAATTGCAAAAAAAAAATTGCAAACAAACAAAAATCTATTTTTATTTCTAACATTGGATAAACACAAAACAGACGTTTGCCTCAAATTACCATAGAAACACAATACTAATACCGGAATTGGGCGTGCATAATACGTCAATCGTTGGTAATTTGAGGACTCGCGTTTCGTGCGATTCCCTTAATAATTTATTCGGTGTTAAAGAAACAAAATAGAGAGAGAGAGAGTAATAAAAATAAACACGAGTAAACATTTAGATAGGTAGATAGCTTCTTTTTTTTACGAGTTTGCTCAGTTACCTCGTCGAGGACGGCATTGTGTGTGCCCTCATTTATTTTTTTTTGTTTTTGTTGCACTGTCCAGGCTTTACAGCAAATGGCGTGTGGGCATTTTCAATACTCTCCTTACTCTCCTCAAGGGCGGAAGAAAAACAGTTTCTCGTTGAACGAAATCAAACCATAGTTTTTTTTGAAACGTTTAAGATAAGAGGAAAACCTTCGTTATTATTATTACGTATTATTAAAAAAATATATTTAAAAATGCAAGAAATAAAACATATTTTAAAATAATCAAAAATTGTAAAGGTTTTAACTAGTGGTCTATATCGACCCCCAGGGGTCTATGAAAAACTGCAAGGGGTCTACGTCAGCGAAAAAAAATTTGGGGTCCATGAAATGAAAATGGGGGTCTACGATAGTGGATTGCAACATACACTGATAGTACTTATTTACTTACATTATACTATCTTACAATATAAAGACATATACATTATTTATAAAAGTACATATGAAGTAAAAAAAATATTATATATGTTTATAAAATTGTGTAAGTTGTAGGATGTAGGCATTAGCTTTGTGGTCGCAATACATTTTGAACTTGTAAAAACCTGCACATAATGATATACTAGTATCATCTTGTTACAAGCATACGCGCAGTCTCAGAGCAAAGATCTTAATAATTATAAAGATGTCCCAATATAAAAAATAAATTTACAAAAAAATCAATATCAGGTAAGTAGGGGGTCTACCCAAAACGTAAAAACATGGCAAGGGGTCTACGACACAAAAAAGTTTGGGAACTTCTGGTTTAAACCGATGTTTTCCAAATTTTATAGAAAAAAAGTATTAAAATCTGTATTTACTGCTCAAACTGCAACTGTCAATCGTAATCTTGAGGCTCTTATGAAATTTCTTGTACATTGTGTTATTCATAGGGAAAACTAGGTAGTTAAAAATATTTCACCCGTTCTAAATGAGGTACTAAATTCAGTTATAAATTGTATTAAAGCTAACGCGAAATGTGAGTGTCTCTTCATGCTATTTTGTGAAGAATAAATTGCAGACAATGTGGGACTTTTATTGTACACTGAAGTAACATGGCTCACGAAAGGAAATTGCTTGAAAAGATATTTGATACTCTTAGTGATTGTAAAATATTTGTGACTTAATTTGGCCGATATCTTTGAAAAAATAAATATATTAAATAACCAACTTTAAAGAACTAATAAACTAATTGTCGATATAAAAGTGGTTTCAATACTTTTATTAATTCATGTCAGAAATATATTTGCAACAAAAATTTTGAAAAATTTCATTAGCTCCAAAACAAAGTGAAGTGATTGATTCTGTTATAAAAGTATATGTTGATCGACTGATTCCAAAAAAGATTTTCTCGTTTGAAACAAATTGATTTACCATTATGTTTTGAAAATGTACTAACTGTGTTTTGTCAATAATTTCCTAGTAATTTCTTACTAAAACTTATCATTTAAGTTTCTTCAGTGAATAATACAATTTTTAAATATTGAAAATTTTATATATATATATACGTTACATAAGGGACATAAGATTTTGCAGAAAGGCTTTGGTGGGGCACAGCATAAAAAAAGGTTGGAAAACACTGGTTTAACTCTTCGAGGGGGTCATAAATTACTAAATTTCTAGTTCTAACAAATGATCAAACAACTGAATCAAACAACTTCGTCAACTAAATCAACATATGGTATGGACTATCAAGATTCATCCCTTGACATATCAACCAAATAAATGGATAATTCTTCTTACATTCCTGTAGATTTTCTAGAAAATTATAATAATGCCCTAATAGGCATGTTCAAAAGATGGTACATTGCGTGTACCACCAGCTCTGAAAGAGTCACAACACTAAATTGACTTATTCCATATAAAAGGAACATTAGTAGTTTTTTTCTGGTATTAACATTAATTTATTTTATTAATTATGTAATCTAAAAGCCATGAAATTAAGGAGTTCTATAATTCTATTGTTAATATTGTAAACCAATCTATAAGTGTCTTGATGAAACGAAGAAGTTTTTTTAAGGTATACAAAAATAAAGTAGAGCAATTGTTTCAGGAACAAATACTGTATATAGTATGGACAGGTTTATGCAACGAACATACATGTTGTTATCTTTTTTTTGTTCTCTGATTTGTGAGCGAAATGTATACTTGTATTTCGAGATCAGCGTACGAGATTGCAATTGTCGTGGCATTGAACGAATTTATTTATTTATTTGTGTGTGTCTTACACACAGCGAGAAATCTCATTACGATAAAGGTGGGTGTGCATGTGAGTGAGAAATATTGGTATGTGTGTATGTATGGGTTTTGCTCGATTTCTGATATCGAAAATTCTACAATAATCCATTGCAAACGCGAAATGACGAGTGAGAGAGAAATAAATAAATAACACTAATAATGTGTACCATGCAAAACGACGCAAATCCGTGGATATATCTATTAGACCCAGGTAGAAACAATTTTTTTTCGCATTTTAACACGCGATCAGGTAAATAAACAAAACGAAACACACTCACACATCAAGTCATGCGATCGTTTATTCCATTTGTATTTATTTTCTCTTTCAATTTTTTTTTGTCAGTTTTCTCTCTTTCCTTCCTTAAGTTTATTTTGTTGATATCAGCGGTATTAGATTGATATACGGCGATAATAGAAAAGTCCAATAAGTTTTAAGTTAATTAGCGAGATTCCATCATGGGACCTAAAACGAAATCTTCTCCACTCAATCTTCTTTCCATTCCATTCTACTCCAATCTCATCTTCTCTTAATACTTTCCGTATTTCTTTGTGATCCGACTGCGTCCGCACTGGTAAACAATGCATTTGTTGTGAACACTTATTTGTAGTAAATATAGAAATTACATACGTTTTCTTTATCTGGCAGACATCGTTCAGATAACGCTTAATTTTTGTATGTGTGTTTGCGGTAAGATTTTGCTACTGCCTCATTTTATTTATTTTTTTTTTTTTTCAGAGACGCCAGTAATAATTAGTTTGGAGATATAGAGCGTTCGGGTTAAAAACCTGCCTATCTCTACGTATATTATTGTTTCTATGTGATACACACACATGTATTCTTTAGTATAGAAATTTATCAAATTCTCGTTTTTTGGATATTTTCCATCGTGCAATAAAGATAATACGAATAAGATTTTTTGTGTTTAAACAAATGTGTCATCATCTGTAATATTATATTACAAGTTTGATGTTTAGTCAATTTAATATGGAGATAAGATTGTGCATAAACCCAAGTATGATTCCATTGGGTACATCAGGTACAATAAGAAAGAAATGCTAGTTTTTCATAATTATTATTGGGTTTATATATCGATATACATATTTGTAATTATGTATACATCGTTTTCATCTATATCTCTATATTCATCTTTCACGCAATTTAAACATTACATCCTCCTATAATTAATAGTTTTTCGTTGAAAAACTTTTCTGTGCTTATGTCGACTAAAAATTTGAATTAACACAAACGGATGGAATGTTGCAAAGACCCGAATTGGTAGAAATCGGAAGGTGCACTGTATGGTAAATACAAGGTGGCGCAAAAATAATGTCATAATTTGAATTGGCTGCCATTTTGGTATAAATGAAAAAGAGCTCTGTTTTCATCAAGTTTATTTGAAACCGAGTTGATGCATAATTGCGCTCGTTTTACAGCATTTTCAATTGTTAGTCGCAAAACATATGGCTCCAAATTGGCGATTTCTTCTTCAATGTTAGCTTTCAAGACTTGCAAGGTTCGTGGTTTGTTGTGGTAAACGCGAGATTTTAAAAAGCTCCAAAGGAAGAAGTCTGGTGATGTTAGGCCAGTTCAAATCTCCAAAATCCAAAAAATCTCAAAAAAATCTCCATAGTTTCCATGTTCTTAAGGTTGCTCCATGGCAAAAAATGGTAGCCAATACAAATTATGACATTACTTTTGCGCCACCTTGTATTATGCAAAGAAACATAAGGGCTAGTAGTGTAGATTTTTTCTCAGTTAAATTGTACAAAACTCATATACCGTAACGGTTTATATAAGTAAGCTTAAAAAAAACGCTCGTGGGTGGTTGTTTTTGATATTTTTAATATCTTTGTTAATTTACGTGTCGTGTAGTTCGGATTATTCTTTATCAATGTCTTGATTTTATCATTGTTACTAACATATCTTTAATGTTGAAATCACCAGTTCTAAACTTATCCAATTACTTTTTATTTGTATTTTTAGCCTTGCAGCAACTGAAAAGTATCAAAGTTTAAAATGCACTTTTTCTTCTATCTTCTGACATAAATCATTTAATCCGAATCAAACTTTGGAAAAGTTTTTAACAATTCTGATATATTTAGGCATTGTCAATGTTAATTAGCGAAAATTGGCATGAACTTTCCAATACTACTATTGCATGTTTTAATTACAAAGTTTATTGTGTAAATTATTAGATTTACACTTAACTAGTAGTTTATTTATTTGTTTAAATTGATTACAAATACATCGCATAGTCCGGTTTGAAAATTTTAAACATACTAAAAACTATAAATTGATGTAAAGTGAAAAAAAGTGAATTAATAAATGTCAACACGATAATACTTTATGCTTTTGTATTTCGTGCTGCATTATAAAAGTAATTACAGTAGCGACGTGAATTTCATTTTATAATTCCGTTTTATTGATTATATGATGATATTTCGTGTATTTTCAAAATATTACCTCCACTCTGTAATTTCGTATGTTAACTAGCAGTTTATAAGCACACACACTGAAATAGAACATTGATCGATGTTAGTCACTGCAATTACCCTTGATTTGAATGAACATAAACGAAAACTTCGTTTTACAACTTTTAAACATAAAATACATATTTTTTTAAATAGAAAAATAAAATGTGCAATGAACTGACAAAGGGACAAAGTTATATACCAATATCTAGGACTGTTTGAAACCGAATTAATTGAGGATACAGCACAATAATAGACTTAATTGTATAAAGGACAAAATCGGATTATTTATATATACAAAAATAATTTAGTGTACTTTTGTTTGAAATTTTCAAACCGCACTATAGTGAATCAGCATTATGCGAGGTATTTTTTATACATTGATGACAAATATAATCCAAAACTATATTCAATTAAAAAAAAAAGTCTTATTTAAAACAAAATTTCTAAATATATATATATATTAGTTCTGATTTTGCTTTTTATAAGTAAATTTGGTTTTGCTGGATTTAAGTCTGAAGTATGTTCACTCCATCTACAGATTCCCACCTAGATATTTTAAAACAACCGCATGTGATAATTCTTTGTTATTTAAAGTTGTACGGTTTGTTTTTCATTCTCAGAAAGGTGACGCCAGTCAATTTGATTTCTTTAGTTGCAGTACGTAACTGCTCCACATTAAGAGTTGGTATTAATGTAGTGCAATCTCAACTATTATCAAATTCGTAGATTTGATGCGGAGATAAGATTATGTGGTTCCAAGTACATTTCCTTGAGGTACTTCAGGAACAATTCGAAACGGACGGATATTTTTTTTCATTTGTTTGCAGTGAATCGGCAGTTACAATTATTGCTACATGTTTTTATTGCAAATGAAAATATTTTACGATTACTTAATCAATCAATTAAGATTAACGCATTTATAGAAAAAAAATATTCGAACTAATCATATTTCTGGTTTTTCTTCAAACTAATACTTCATATTATAATCATAAAATACTTTTTGAGACTGTTTTGATTAAAAGAGTAAATTACCTTGATTATTTACTTACCTAAAAACCACTTTTAAACAATTAAGAGATTTTTGAAAATTAGATATATTACATATGAATAAATAAAAGTTATAAGTTTTTACTATAACTTTCTTTAAACATGTTTATTGAAGATTCTCTTTATTGATTCTCCATGGATCAAAATCAAAATCATTCACAAACTCTTGTAATGTATGATTCTTTCAATAATTTCTATGAAATACGACGGAATGGAATCATTACTTTAATTAACACAACTTTGCACGCTCGAATAGTACGGAAACTCGATTGAATTAGAATAATTGGCTGATTTCCGTGAGAAATAAATAAAAGAAGTGATATTTGCACTGGAATACAGCTCGTAATTAATACCATCAATTCCCGACACTCAGCAATTACTGCAATTCGTCTTTGTTTGCCCTGAGCGGAGGAAGTCGAGGAAATTAGTTATCTTTTCGATCGCGAAAGAATCGTTGATAAATGTCGGTTGGATAGACTTTTTAGACAGAAACTCTTTACTCGATTATTTCTTGAGGAAGTTTTAAACAATCGTCTCAATTGATGCGAGAGCACGAGAATAAAAGCGTCGCAATCTCGTGCGATGCAATAAGCTTAAACCATGAAAGATGGGCTTTATTTCTTTGATAGACAGATTGTAATGTAAGCGCTTACAGTTTTGTAGTACAAACACACACTTTTCACGACAATCGTTTGTAATTTTTCGGAAGTATTGATTTTCAAAGATTTGTTTTCTTCTTTGTTGCAGACCGCTTTGAGCATATTCTTCCAAGAGGCAGCAATTCCCAGTTCGGCGTCGCATTTCGGACAGGTACGTAATTCATGATAGGATTGATTGAAAAGTTTTCAGAACAAAACAGAGCTTTAATTACAACATTTTTAAAGAAAACTAGTTTCTGATTTATAGTTTCAAATTGATTTGCTACAGAAGTATTAAGAAATGCATCAGTTGAAGATCAAAAGTACTTGTGGATTGAAAGAGTATTAGAGAAATCCATGAATTCGTAAAAAAGTTATGAGAGTTTGCAAAGGCTACGTGAGTTACAATCATACATTCGATTGGAATGATAATATTGTAATTTGAGTATAATCCAGTGAAATTTGGAAAATGGAAAAATAATATAATAGTATAGTGTAAAATTTGAACGATAAAATCAAAGCTTGAAGTATCGTCAATTCACATTGTTCTCAAGTATTGCACAATTCGTAGTGAAGAAGCTTCGAAGAAGATGACTACGATTCCATAAGTTGTATGACGTTTCAAAACAAAATTGATAATTTACTCTTGTATAGTTCCAAGAAGACAAGACTGTTATGTTCTGGAAACTTTTAGATATTTCCACGTACTTCCTGTTGCTGTTTTCTGATGTTATACATTGTTGTTGTTGATTTTGCAGCAGGTGATGACGCCGTGTAATACACCCGCAACCCCGCCGAATTTCCCCGACACACTGCTGGCATTTTCGAAAATGTCCGCCGGAAACGGAAGCAGCCCGGCCACTCAGAATGCGAGCGCGGGCGGAGGCGGCACGCGCCAATCTCCTCAGCCGACACAGCAGCGATAAATCGCGAAATCGCGTTTTGGTGGCGGCGGCGGAGGTCGAAGAGCATGAGGAGTATTTGTATGTTGAGAAGTAGGGAGGATGTGGATGTAGAGGAGGCAGCGGGGGCACAGAAAACGACTATGCGGATGATGTGAAGAAGAGATCGACGAGCAAAAGTTCAATTGCTGACTGTGAACTATGAGACTATATACACACACACACACACAAACATACATCAAATGGATAATATATTCAGTAATCAAGTGCATGACTTAGTTTTGTTATAACAGTGTTTGTACCTATAATACCCAAAAAAAAAAAAAACCCCGACCTCTCCTTCCCCAAATGTACACTCCACCCACTCCCACCTCTCAAAAAAGAAAACCCACGCAACTGTACGCTATAATAACCGTATTTAAATGAATATAAAATGTGAATGAAGTTTTGAATGTTTCGGTGGAGTTAACGAAGAAGAAAAAAATCGTATTTTAATAAACATTATTGTAATGTTATAATAATAACAATTTATCTCTATCTCTCTATATCTTTGTCTCTTGGAGCGTTTTCTGAATTCATTTAGACGATTATTTGTAAATATATATATGCTGTACAGTTTACAAACAAACACAAATACAACCCAATAAGACAACAAAAAAAAAATAAACATTGAGATGAATATGGAGAAGAGCGTGGACACTTTCGTTGTTGATCATTTATTTTTTATTATTATTTGTTTCCTTGTGTAATTTAGAAAACACAAAGAAAATCGATTGCCTAATACGTTTTTTGTATACATATATATATATATAACATTATGTTTGTTTTTTTTTTGTTTTTTTTTTCACCTTTCCTTTTGTTTCGTATTTATAAATTGAATAATCCTATTTGTTAATTACATTACATTCTTCGGCAATGATACAATGGTGCTTTCAGTTTTACGTTTATTTTGTTTTTATTTTTCTTTGTTTCCGGTAGTTTTTAAATATTTTTCATTATAATATAAACCATGTGTTATTTTATTATTATTATTATTATTTTGAGCATGCTGTGTTCATTAATATGTAAATATTAGAAATAAGTATTATGTTATTATTATTGGCTCCTGCCTAACTTCCTACATTGAATTATATTAAACACATTAAAAACGTAATAAAAAAATATATATATAAGAACAATTCGTTTTTCATTTGTCCTGTATTAATATTTTTGTGTTAATATGTATTATATAACGTTTATATAGGATATATAATAGAAAAGTTATCGACGAACTTATCAACCCCGAGGGGAGTCGCAAAAAAATAATCATACCCATTCTTCGGGGGAAACTTAGTAGAAACTTTTTATGTCCAAAAGAGGGTCGGACTAAAAATTTTTAAAATCCCATAGTTTCTTTGGAAAGGTGAGGTATTCAGCTTTAAATGGTGTAGTCGATGATGTAATTATCTTAAAGGGATGCAATTGGAAAAAAAACGTCCTTTCAATGTTACATTACGGAACGTTCGAAAATCTTATTCACTTTTTTCCAAATTCTTCAGCTCGTAGCAGGCGACCGCGCTACAAAATTGATGCTCAAAGTGTAGGTCGCGACCTTTAGAGGGGTCGCAAAAAAATGAATAACAGATCAATGGTTGTTTTTCTACATATACCCATTCTTCAGGGGTCGTGGACCTAAAAGTTTGAGAATCACTGGTCTAGACTAAAAATGTAGGTTATTGCAACAAAAAAATATAATTATATTTATAAACTAGATAAAACTGATTTATTTTATGAAATGTAAAATGTAGTATAAATTCATTGAATTTTGATTTGAATGCCGCATTTTTATACAAATTTTAAGTTTTGTTCTTATGACTATTCACTATAGACAACCAAATATGCTTGTATTACGGGTAACCTATTCAAATAATAAATTTTCACACGTGGTTTTCAGGTGCCCACACACTACCAAAATTCCGAACAATTTGTATCAATGTATTCAATAAAATGACAAGTAGTTACTCAAGTATTACGATCAGTCTTCTTGAATCTTATTTGTAATTTCAGATTTATTCAATAATTTTGACATATTTTCATTCATTCAATGACATAACTAATTGTCTCGACATTTTTTTTCTAAACAATAACCAACATCAACTATTGCAACGTTACGTAAGAACAGCAATAATTTATGATTGTTTTCAGTTGGAAAATAAAAATGCAAAATCTAAAGTTTTAAATATTTACAAATATTTATTTAACCAACTTTTGTAAATACATATAATACAGTAAATAACAATAATATGAATTACTTATAAAATCATTGGTTTAATATTTTCACTTATCATTTTTATTTTATTTTTTTTTGTTTCGTTTTATATTTTGAATTTTAAAGGCAGTTCCTTTTAGCGAGTTGCATGTTATTTTTTTATTATTATTTTTTTTCCAAAGATGCTTCAATTGTATAAAACAATATTTACACATCTCGTTCGAAATCATCGTACATACGTAAATATAAAAATTTACATAGAAATAATACATGAACCGATTCAAAGGATACAAAGATAGAGAAAAAAAATGAGTTGAATTATGTTTAAGTTAAGATAATTAAAAAAATATGTTTTGATAAATTAAAAACAAGACAAAAATATATAAACAACATTTTAAAAAAGGTAGTTTAAATATGTTCGATGTTAAAATTAGGTTAGGAATAAGTTCCTATTATATTTAGATCCAGTTCAGTTAAGATACTTCTGTATCTATTTCTTCGTATTGAGCGGATTGCCTGACATCGTTATCCTTGTCATTCTGCAATCTCTGTAGAACCTTTTGAATCATTTCGTTGTGTTGATTTTCCGGATCCGATAAATATTCTGTAAATAATAAAAACAGAACTTGTTACTATCGTTCAAATCACTGATAAATGTAGTATTTGATTTAAACTGAATAGAATCAGATATGTCAAAGGGTGTAATCAATATTAATTCAGCTGAAACACGGACTAAGTAGCATCATTTTAAAATTTAATTTTGACTTATTGCATATATGCAAAAAAAAAAAAGAAAATAAAATCAATTAAAACTTACCATTTTCAATCATGTTCTGTGTTATGGTTCTACCAACAACTAATCGGACGTTAGCTACCGGATCCCAACTCAGATCTAAGAGATGCGGCATCACTTCGCTGGCGAATTGCTCTATTGGTAGTGCATTGGATGACAGCAACTCAGCGCTGAGCAGGACGAAGGTCTGCCGCATTTTCCACTTCTTGGAATGAGCAAATTTTTCTGCAAACCTAACCAACGTCATCGGCATCAATCCAGGCTCACTACCTATATGCTTCATGAGTTCGCATACTAAAGTCAAAGCAACTTCGCGCACAGCGCTTACTTTATCGTATAGTAAAATTTGAGCAATTAGAGTAATGTGCTTGGAGGCCTCGACTGGAGGAAACAGAGTAACAGATTGCAGCAACTGCTCCGCGAATTCGTGCCTGAAGCGCCAATTCAATTCGTGATGATTCTGCAGGAAAACCGTGAGTCTAGGTAAGTATGACAATCGCTTAGTCGGACTAATCAACTGTAAAAAATAAAAGAAATTGTTGTTGGTAAAATTTAAAATTCTATCCTGTTGTAGAGTTAATTACCTTGAGAAAATGAGCTAAATGTTTTAAAATGCCGATTCTGACTTCATCTAAATCTTTAATAAAACCATTAAATATAGGCGTGAGATAGGTGAAAGCAGATTCAGGGCCCAAAATCTCTGCAAGTTCGTGCAGACTACTAGCTAAAGTCCTCCGAACTTTGTACTGCATATTCTCAGCCAGCGACTTTACTGTTCCTTTCAGTAAATGGAAATTGCTACTTCCTAGAGTTAACGCTACGGCTGGTAAAGAATAGGCGCAGTGATAAATGATGTTATCATCCGCGCATTGGGCAGTGTTCGGATCAGTCATCGAAATAAAATGATCAATCAGCAGCTGTGGTACTATGTGCTGAGAGGGTTCCTTCAATTCAGTCAATTCCGCGTTGGGTTCTGGTAAGTCATCTAAAAATAGATTAGAAATTAAATTCAAGTAAAATGTATATTGATAAAATAAATACCTGATGAATTATCCGTTTTTACATAAGAGTGATCCAAAACGTGGGTGGTGTTCATTGGCTTGTTGAAAGTGTCATTCAAACTTGCAGCGGATTGCTAAAGAACGAACAATTCATTAAATATCGGATTGTAAATGTCGAAAAATATAATGATGGCAAACGCATGCATAAAAAATTTATATGAAATAAACCAGTTATTAATGGCATTGTTAAAATATTGAAAAAAAAAACAATACTAAGCGATAAATTAAAACAAAACGAAAAACAAAATAGATGGTAAAACATTTGAGAAATCCATACCAGAATTACGATATTTTTAAACTAAAATTAATTCAATATATAGTTCGTATTTGGCAATGAAATTGTTGAAATCTATGTTGTATTTAATGTATTATTTATTAAATAGTGTAAACCTTGCGGTTACGAGTAGTTTACCTCATCCGATGCATTTAAAGCAGTCTCATTAGCAGTAGTAAATTCTTGAGCATTTACGACGCTTGGATCCAAAGGCAAATCTGGAGGTACATACCAATAATTATACGAGTTGTATAAATTATCCACCCCCTCCTCATCTTTACCTTGAACCGTCGGCGCTTTATCATTGCCATTATCTAAACGCGCTTCAGTCGCCTCTGTACCATTTTGACTAAGGCTTTGGTTCACTTGGTTACCATTCGATAGATCGACATTTGTCAGTTGGTCGGTAATTGCGCTAATATCACAATCTATTTGGTTCTCTTTCTGCTCCGCATTAACTACATTATCACCAGCCGCTGCTTTCTCGGCACTATTTACAAGATTAGTCCGTTCCCCCTGCTCACAGTTCGCACTACCGGATGCAGCAGCGTTCTTCTTCTTCGTCTCGTCGTCGGTTACGCAATGGTCAGAATACATTTCGACGACGTCATCAATATTTACGTTGCTGAACGATCCCTCTTCGTCATTTCTATCGTCCTTAATTAGAGGCTCGCCGCTTACTTCGACTACGCTTTGCTGTTCCGTCTCAATCTCATTCTCAGATCCGACTACTTGAAATATATCCACTAAATTCTTAATGGTGCTATCTATGTCATTCGAGGTGGCCTCCATTCCAGCAATCTCTTTCATCTGCTTGTCGTAAGTCGGATATTCCATAAACAATTGAGAGGCTGCCTCTACTGCGGCCTTGCCATCATCCCAAGGTATGTAATACATGTGCTTGACATCTTCAGTTAGAGGCACAGTAGAATTTATTCTGTAAATCAAACGAAGAACATGAATAAATCAATTATTCCTTGAGAACATTTACAGTTCAAAATGAGCTCCAATATGATAAATATGATTATTAAAATTAAATCAAAATAAAAACAGCGTACTGCCAGAAGCATCAAAAAAATTAATATTGCAAGAATTCAAAACTTATTAACAAATATTTAATAACAGATTTGTATGTCAATAAAAAAAAACTATATATATTATAAATCAATTAAAATGATTTTGTATGTTTTTCAATCTTGATCATATTCAAGGAAAATCGTATGATTCAGACTATTATATATCAATGTTTTCATTCTTGGAACTTAAATGATGAATCATAATCTTTATATATAATATTGTAAATATATTTTTGGAATGGGAGCATTTTGAACTTGCACTCTTCAATTGAAAATAATCGTGAGCTTAGGGGTTAGAAGATAGTAAAGTAATTAAGCATAACCAGAATAACTTACTTGAATTCACTGCCATCAGTACTAACTAAAACTAATTCGCCCATGTTATTATAAGCCAGCGAGGTTATAGTAGGATCGGCAAAAGTGGAAATAAAAGGACCTAAAGTTTGAAAGGCGGAGCTTCGCACCCAGCGGTTATCATCCTGCAAGAACTTGGCATAGACCGGCGCCAAGACATTACGACGAGCCATTGGAGAACACGCACAAGACACACACATCGCCACATCTGCGCATGCTTTGCGAACGCCCCAAGCATCATCATTGCATAGGTTGATGAAAGCCGGTAACTAAAAACACAAACAACAATTATCAAATGAAATACACCTTGCACATCAAAGGCGGGACCTACCAATAGCTTCTCGTAACTCTGTTTTCCTACAACTGCACAGAAGTCGCCAAAGTGGGCGGCGCACACCCTTCGTACATAAAACATTTGGTCCGCGCACAACTCTAGAAATCTATCTAAGAATACTCTCTCAGTCACATCTCTTCCCACTAATGAGACCAATTTGCACATCAGCTGCAACCAAAGACAACGGAATTAGTTAATAAAACAAACAATTAATATGCAGTATTAGTGAAAAAAAAAACTATGTTAGAATGTAAAATAGATTAAAAATAATGTTTTGAACTGATTTGATTATACATCATAGCGCTCATCAAAGCTGGCTGTGATATGATACACATATACATTTCACATCCAACTGATGAGGGCCATAACATACCAATGTCTTACAGATTCCCCAATACTTCCCCATCCCAACGTCGTTGAAATCGTCAATTCCGCCTCGCTCATCAAAGCTGGCTGTGATATGTATCTAAAGTCATCATTTCACATCCAGTTGATGAGCAAGGCAAAATCTGTCAGTTTGAATTCCCGATGAGACCATGATGATTTAACGAACAACTCAACTCGTCAAAATGGCTGTGATATCGGTACAAAAAAATCTCGAGCTCACAACCAAATTGACGGCTGAGGCATTCGCACTTCTTCGCTACAAATTACACCCACAAAAATAAAATAATTATAATAATAAAAATAGTGTACATTATATTAAAACAAACGTGTTGTGTTAGATCACAACTGAGCTCATCAAAATGGCTGTGATATCTGGTTGAAAATCAGGTTTCACAACCAAATTGATGGCACAGGCATGAGCATTCAGTTTCTTGCCCAGATCCAGTTGACCAGGTGACTTCCAGCCCATCAATGCTCATCAAAGCTGGCTGTGATAGTTCTAAATATCTACAACCGCCAACTCTGAAGAGCACTGACAAACTCCTCCAACCTAAATAGACTGCAAAGATAAAACACTGAAGAAAACAACAACTGAATTAACACACACATGTGATGATGGTTGGAATGAAGAATAGGCAAGTGCTCCATGAAAGACAAGGTAGTGAGATAATCAGAAATACATCTCACTACCCATGTCTTTCAAGAAGCAAATGCCAAGGTAAATAGTGTCAATTGTTTAGCACTTATAACTAATATGATTGACAGGGGGGTTAATTAAAAAGGTTATTACCGCTATTGCATCTGTATGGTAGTACATCAGACATTCCTTCCTGGACAATGCCAATATTGTGGGGCACACTTGAATCTCAGCTTGAGCTTTGGTGACAAGTCCTTGCTCCATCAAAGAGAACAAAGTTTGATGTGCAGATTTTCTAACCTGCTCCTTGCTTGTTCCCAGGTTCCTAACAACCAATGGAAGTATGTAATCACCCACTATGTCGGCCAGGATCGGCACGCGTTCCGAACACTGGACGCCAAGCAATGCCAGGTTAGGTAACTGCTCCAGCATAGAAGTGCACACCATAATCTCTGAAAAAGCAATACATTTAAACCAATTGGATTTATTGTTGTGGGATCAAGTTAATGACGTTTGGAGAGATGAAGCAAAACAAACTTGAAAATTTGTAGGTTAAGGTTGTATGAAAACATGAAGGGGGTAATGGCATGGTGAATGAGGGGTGGCAACGCCATTGAGGACCATGTGAAAATCGCGTCTCTTCCGTAGAAGCACGAGCACCGCCTTTCGAAATCGTCGCGGCGTGAAAGTTCGTTCGCGAGAGAAGTAAACGACAACGGGGGGAATTCTCTCGAATGCATGCAAGATGGTAAAAAAAAAAGGACGAATAAAGAGGAAGAAGGAAAATGGAATGGCGAGAAGAAAAAAAAGATGATCTGAGTCTGGTGGGCTTCGGTAGAGAGCACGAGGTTTCACCCACCATTTTGATTGTCGCCTGAATATGGGGCTGGCTTGAGGTTAACCGGAAACGTAACGACGAAGTGTGGCGAAAAAGCGGGGCGCGCGAATCCGGGAAATTCAATGACGACTCACCTGGTGGTTCTGCACACGGTCATGCATCGCGTTTTCCTCATTGCGGTGCGGTTTTCCACGGTTTTCTGGCGCGAAAACCGGAGGCGGCGATCGCGAAGCGTCATGGAAGCCACGCCGCGTGCGTGCAAGTACTAATGGTTCGTGGCAACGGCACCGGGCGGCGCTGATCTCGCTCCAGAGATCGTTGCCCGCTCGCTCGTATGTATGTAGTATACTAGCCGTTCATTCAGAGACAGCGCATTCAGAACCGCCCCATGTCTGGACGGTTCTTTGCAGTTTACCGTTGCGGCAGAACATTCCGAAACGCGCGCACCGAACCTAATCAGTGCTACCACAACACATTTTTCCGCCGTCTCTCTCACTCACTCAGTCCAAATATCCACAATTTAGAAACTTCATTCATTCAAACTTATTAATAAAATAGCGCGCAAGTACACACACACCAACATACACACGCTAGCGCACGCACTCTTCCGATTCCCAGAACAACCGCAGCTCGAATAAAGAGGAAAGGCGCGATAACATGAGCTCTCTACATCAATGCCACAAAATAAACAAAATTTTATTTGAATTGGATTTCGCTGCCGCCCATTTCCTGCTAACACATTCCACCGAGGTGTGCACCCAGATTTCGCCGGCACTGTCCGTGTGCACGTGTGTACATGGAACTATGTATTGCGGACAGTGTGTCAAGTTCAGGGGTGGAACACGCGGAGAGGGATGGACGGATAGTAGATGGAATGGGGTGGGGTAGGGAACGAGGAAGAGAGGTGGGGTAGAGAGATCGGCTCGGATTTGAGAGAGCTACGCATCTACACTACGGCCCCCGCAGAGCCGACTCAAGGGATCGATATTTCGGGGGGACGAAGAGCACTTCCCTTTGCACATCATCTCCTGTTCGCCACACCTATTCCGTCATCATATCGTAAACTTCTCTCTGTCCCTCCTCCTTCGCTTTCTTCTTTCACGCACACCCTATACCCTACCTAACCCCCACCACGCGCCATTACCGACACCATCAACATACAGCAAAAGCGTTTTACTTCTGGATGCAGAAGAAAAGCAATTAATTGTCTATTTACGATTCTACATACAAATCTGTATAACTTTTCTTTCCTAATTATCTGCGGTTTTATACTTCATTCTAATATTGAAAGATCTATTACATTTCAATTTCAATAATTGTGCACAATTACAATTGTACACGTTACAAGGTTTTCCTAATTGTATGAAAGATAGGTGATGTTATTCAGTATTACTTACAAATAATACATTAAAGTCACTTCTTCGAACATAGTTAATATTTCAAAATTAAATTCAAATGAAAATACTAAGTAAAAATTATTAAAGTAATACATTGATTTTTTGAAAAAACCAAATAATAATCCGTTAAAAAAGTTTTAAAAGTACTCGAAAATTTACGTAACTTAATCATTTCCGGATATGTGTAATATCCTACTACAATTTCAATGAATTCAGACACATATTTATGAATTAGGAATTCCCAGTTAAATATAATGTCAATTGCTTTATATAACAAAGGAAAAAACATATAAATCTTGCTTACAGAAAAATAAATTGATAATATAAGTTTCTTTCCATTTTGTATGTACAAGTTACGGCAAGATTTTCTTTCTAATAGAAATATTAGTAAGACTAATTGATAAATACCACTTACTTTAAGAATTGTATCATTGCAATGGTTGATTTCTAGGCCCACTTGATATGTGAAGACTAAATACCCGTATCAGTGTAATTGTTGTGGTGGTTGGTTACTATTCCCCTCGTTCTTTCTATGCTTATATGAATTCACATCCACTTAGCGGAAAATTACCGAACGAATATTTCAAACAACGGCGATGACGAAAAGAAAAAGTATTTCCCCGAGCGGGCTCGTTTCCTGCACTTTCATTGGATCAGCGCGTTTTTAGAGGTACTATTTATTAGCCAATGACATAATAGGCGACGCGACACAATAATTATCGAGTGCAGCGCATAGAACCCTGACAATGCAATTGCAGCATTGACCCGCATCACTCGGGACACGAGAATGTGGTATTCCGATGCTTCTCTCCTATGTTCTTCTTTCTTCAACCAACGCACTGGGCTCACTATTCTTGAAGGCGCGACACGCTTGTTAATTTAACCCAACGGAAATAAATATTTACAGAAGGAGAATCTAATCTCCAGAAAGAGAGCGACTTATAATTCTGCAGCGAACGCCGACTAAATCTGGATAAGCAATGCTGCTTATCGCTACGCGTTTCGTCTTACGACTAAACGGGATGGTGGTGTACTCTAGCATCTAGGCGCCCTGTGTCTAAATTAAGACCGTATTCGTTGGGGGTAGTTGCAATGTCCGGGTGGTGGTGGTGGCGGTGTCTGCGACTATTTATAACCGCGTACTAGAGATGTATCGCAGGGGGCCGCTGCAATCCCGCTACCATCCCCCCTGGCCCATCTCGCATCCACGTGCGCCGCTTCCTGTCACCGTCGCCGGAAACGGTTCCCTTCGGAAAACAGAAATAGCTCCGGACATTCCACCGGGATTACACGCATGCAAATGCAGATGACTAAACTCACACAACACGCGGCCTCCTCTCTTCTTCTTTAAATGATCTCTTATTCCGCCCCCCTCGTTTCGAGCCACTTTTCTTTTTTTTTTCTTCCTCCTCGAATCGCAAACACGTGTTTCGAAATGCGGTGCCTATTTGTGGAACGCATCTTAATTCTTCGGAGGGAGGCGAAACTAATACAACAATATGAAGACGAACATCGTTCCAGCAGGAAATCAACGAAAGCAGAAGAGAGGAAGAACAAGAGAAAGAAGAACTGAAAAAATATCAGGACGCCCACGCTGATACTCCTACATCACCAATTGCGGCCCGAGTATCAACCAACCAGCAAATCGGGTCAACACGACTTTTCATTCATTAATGAAGAAGGAAAAAGAATCGCGAGACGAAAAAAGTTCACTTTCACTGCGAGTCCAAAATCTAGAAATTATTTTCATCGCTATGTGGGCGTGGTATAATATTGAAGTAAATATTACCGAGAATTCCTTGTTCTTGCGTATTTTCGACATCTTTAAATACAAAATAATTTGAATTTAATTTAAAAACAAATAATTACATTTTTATAAAAGTAAAATTGTTCTTGCTTCAAAAACTGAATTTGTATAAGAATTTCATTTATATTTTGTTTTATTAACATACATTCTAAACAGATTGCGGTAGACCACCAATGGAGTAACTTTAATTTAATTTAAGTTTCTGTTGACCTTCTTTTTACTGATAATACCCAAATTGTTGCAACACGAGTCTATTTCATTAACATTATTCATATTCAACGCTCAGCGAGTTACACGTTTCTTAAAATATTGTACGTAATACAGTTATACAGATAATGCGCGGGTGGTTTTCTTGATCATATTTTTTAAATTAAATAGGTTTATATTATTCTTGTCGGTAGAGAGGATTAGATGAAATATTGCGAGATGACAATAACACTTTAGCTTGGCTTACTTAGACCGATTAAATGGTGTAATGGATGATAAATGCTGATAATGGAGCGTGGGAAAGGAAATAAACGTATCAAAAGCAAAACTCACCTTCTCCCTCCACCAATCGCGATACCACGTCCATGATCTGCGGAAAGTCCTGGGTCAGTCCGTCTACGGGACCCAGCTTGAACAATTCCAGTAAGACTCTGGATACCATTTGCCTAGAAAAAAAATAGAAGAAACATTAACTTATTGTCTTAGAATATTTAGGATAATAATAAACGCACCAAATGGAAACATGTTTGTTATTGTTTTGAGGGTGGTATTATGTAAAGCATGTGTAGTATTGCAGAAGACGTAAAAGATATTGGCGGGAAAAGCGATATTTGAGTGAAGTAAAGTAGGATGCGCTTGCGCAGCAAAAAACACGTGTCCCGCATCCACTATTCGTTAATTGAATAACGAATACCATTTGCAACAACCCCAATTTGGGGAGGAAGCGCCCCTCTGTATTCTCTATCTCACACGCACGCACATTTTCCCATTGTTGTTGTTGTTGGAGCGGTGGCGGCGATCGCGCGCCGTGCTGGCCTCGCGTGGTTTACGTGCAATTGCGAATCCGCGGACCGCAATAATCCATTGGTCCGTCGAGAGTCTCCGCCCCACGGAAGCACTCTAAGATGGCCGCCCGGCCGCAAAACTGCGTCGCAGAATAACATTGTTACCTGTTCGCCCCGAACACAACAGACAACAAACGCCCGAAAAAAAGAAATGAAAGGGGCGGATGATACGATTTCTACCCCCATCGCAATGTATCGGAAGCGCCCTTCGAAAACGCACACTTGTAACGTTCGAAATTGCCAATATCATTGCGGAAACGGGCACTAATTAAACGACAACGCCCCGGGCGCAAGCAATCACGCGTCCAATCGCAAATCAAAATAAATACCAAACCACCCCAATCTTCATTATTTTACTTTTTTTTTATTGCAGTCCTCGTTCTTTGATTTGCGCGCCAATTCAGGGGAGGTGTTGCGAGGACACCCCTTGAGCAAGGTGCGATAAATTTTCTTGTTCAGGAACCGTGGACGCCATTATCTCGCAATGCGAACGACATGGCCGCATTTTAAAACCATTTAGGCGGAATGAAAGAAATCTGGAAAAAGGGCGTGCTGAAAATGCCTAGAAAACGGCCGCAGGACTCCGCAATCTATTGCAGACATAAACACAATGGCTCCAGTGTTAATACGGACAGTTGCCCTTTGCGCAACAATACACATACATTTTCAATACGCAACAATCCACTTTCCAATGCCAAATAAGAAAACGCTCTGAATAAAGATTGCTCGCTCACTTTTTGCACCCACCTTACCTAACAAACATCTTATATTCAGTTCCCGCAATATAAAAGATGTTTTTAAATACTGAAATAATTTATAAAAAAATGATTCACCTAACTTCCAAAAAGTTTTGAAGCCATAGGAAAAGTACGATAAATATATTTGAAAAATATCTATAAGAGTTATTAGTTAGTTTTCAGTAAAATGAAACTGTAAACGCATTTTTTACACGAAGAACTTCCTCAAAACACCAATTAATTAATTTAAAGTTCGTTTTATGATACAGGTGGTATTTCATCATTGTAATTCTCCTTTAACGATAGAGGCATAATAAAAATTTTATGAAATTGCGTTAAAACGAAAAGGTTACTTACTATTTTGTAGAATGTTTTAAGATGTAACTTTACGAAACTATGTACAAACTCTTCCTGTTGCTTTGAAAGTTTTACTTTTATAAACGAAATTTACAACTACATAACAATTATTTAGTAATTTTTCAATTTCTGTAAATACCTTTACATTTGTGATATGATTTATTGGAAGCAATTTTACGTAATTGGAGCAATAGCAATTAGATTAGAACTAAATCATTCCTAAAGGAGGAAATACGCAATTTGTACAAAAATATTTTATATTCATTCGTACATATTTAGTATTCATAAATAATGAAATATTTGAATACAATCCTTTAATTAACTATTGATAAATGCATTTGATGGGAGCAAGTTACAGTAACTCGGACACAAATCAAATATAAATGATGATCAATATTGAATGTTACATAAATATAGTAAGAGCAAATTTGTTTACTAACTGCATGAATAATTCCTAAACGAGAATTAGAGAGGATAGAACAGATATTGCAGTACTAGGCGTATCTACTGTGTCATTATCTCATTAATAGTGCATACCATTATGCAAACTTTACTTGTAGATGGCTCCGACCAATAAATATAGACATTACTACCTACTAAATATGCATCCAATAACAACGTAATTGGCGTTTTCTTCCCAATCGAATGCCTTTACAGGCTTTTACCACATTCATTTAAATTAATCCTCCGTTAATCCATATTATTACACTTTCAACCCATCAAATTCTCATTAATTTCAACATTGATTTAAACACGTGATAACAATTATCTACAATAAAAACTTTATAAATTCAATGCTGAGCATCTACAACGTAACAATTAGATTTTCCTTTTATTTTTCTCAACATTCATTGTCAGTCATAAAACCGTGGATGGTCGAAAAACCAAGAAGAATGCATTTTTGTGGGATTCTTCACTTCGGGTATTGAATAATTCACACGAAAATAAATATAAAACGCATACTCTTTCTGAGCTTCGAATTCGAAGAAATTCCATCATGTTTAAAAGCGAGGAATTCCGTGAAACGATCTGTGATTTAAGTAAATTCAGGACTCATACGAATCTTCAGCACTAAAAAGTTATAAAAAAAGATGCTATCTGGAGATTACGACCGTGAATTATGCATGAGCCAGAATTTCCTCATTTACTTTATAATAATTTCATCACAACAAAACAGCTTAATAAAAAGTGGTTTTAGTGTTTATTTTTTATTATTTCAATACTTTCAATTATTTAATGATATTGTATTAATATATTTTTTGGGCGGAATAGCCCTTTGAAGCAGTTGTCTTTTTTAAATTTAATATTTGTATTATTATTATTTTATAATTAATTAATTTTATTATTACCAATAAATATTAATATTTTAATATTCCTTTTATAAGTATGCATTTATTAATATTATATATTTATGTTAATAGTGAGATTAAGTTGTTTTAAAAATAGAATTTTATTGCGAATTGATGATGCAGCGTAAAGTTTTTGAGGGATTATCTGAATTGGGAATATGCATATTGTTGTTTCATAGTATTATTATTTTTTGTTGGGATGCGATGATTTGGCATTATGGAATGATGAATCCGTGTGTGCATGTTTCTGTACATTTTTCCACTGAAAATTCCTCACACCCAGTCTCGAACAACAATGAGTAATACAATTTGGAGTTCAATTAAAAAGCCCTCCCAAACGAAACATTTCTCACGAACGGGCTACACGTATATACGAGTAATTACAAAGCAGGAAAAGAGACGTGGACAAAGAAGGCGTGCTCTGTTTGCTTTTGGAAACTTCGGCGCGGAGATAATCAATTTGTAGAAATTTCCGAATGCGTCACGAATAATGGAATGGATCATATCCATCGACAGATGGCAATTTAAAAGGCATTACGTTCCGCGCTTCAATGATTGTCTATCATTATTATAACTGACCAAGGTCTATGAAGTATCGGGTGGACTCTATTTAGCATTGGAAGTGTTTATGAAATGCGCTGCGTTTCGGAATTGGTTCGCATGGGTGGGTTATTAAATGGTCGTGAGAGACAACAATGCCACGTGTAGTGAGCAACGTGGACTTGTTGTGTGTAAGGATTCGTAGTACGGTCATTTGCTTTGGGTTCTTTAACTCACGTGTGGAAGAGAGTAGGATGCGAGAGAACCGAGAAGAAGAGATGGCCAAAGAGCTGCAAGAAAATGCAATGCATCGAAGCCGATGGAAAGAGATGGCACGCTTGTGTATAATGGAGGATGGCGGCGAATGCGGCATGTGTGACCTGTTGGAGGAATGCGGGTCTCAGACAGAATCACAACACATACTAGCCAGTCAACAACCTTCCGCCGGACTTTGCTATATGCTATGTACCATGTGCACACCAAAACGAAGAAGGGTATACGACGTACATGTATACTATATATATATATAGATATGTGTGTGGAAGAGAAAAGGAGGAGGGCATCGAGAATCCGCAACGTATAGCCAACAACGCCGGAAAACCTCGCACCAAATCAATATTTACCAACTCCAATGCAACCAGTGTACATACACATATACATTTATTTGCTGTTGAGCGTATTTCAACACCAGTTAAACAGGATAAGCGCGCTCCTTATCAGACCTCTCCAAGAGAGAGAAAATAGCGCCTGGGATGATCCGGTCCGGTAGTGATACGTTTTCCCGGAATGATCCGGTGCGTTGACCGCGGCTTCACCTGTCGCGCGTGCTCCCGAAGACCCTTTCTACGCATTCCAGACCACCAAACGCACAGGAGGAGTCCTCATCTCGAACAATGCCCTTCCCATCAAAAACACTCGTACCAATAAGACGACCCAAATTTTAACCGAATCCAATTTGATTTTTAAAAATTTCCAAGATTGCTATTTTTTAAAACATTTACCTAAACCTAATTCAGAACAATTTATAATAAAAAATAATTATTAAGAAAGATTACGAACGTAAATCACCAGCTTTCTCCAGGAAATATAAAGAGAAGTACAGTATTGGAATTTAATCTATTAGACCCAACAATGAAAATGTTTCTTTGCCACTAGACTTTTAATTTTGTTTTATTACACCTTACATATAGTGTTAATTAATTTTCAAATCGAATTGTAAGTAAAGAGGATTAGTTGGATCGGTTAAAGAACAATAATTATGCTATTCCTTACTAAGCATTTTTATTTGTTTGCAAGAAAACACGGAATGCCTTAATGACTAGACGAGCGTCGTGTTTCCTTCGTGATACATACGAAACATAACCTGACGCAATTAATGGTTTGCACGAAAGAAAAGTGCGCTCTTCTGCAAATTCAAAACGAACCGGTGTTGCATTCCCAGAAGTTACTTTTGACCCGCGACGAAGAATGACTGCGATCTGAATTTTTTCGTTGCCCGAATGCGACAGAATGCAAATTGTAGGTCAAGCTTAAATCGAATTAGGATGCCGACGAAGAATTCGCCCCGCTGATTATTAAAGCCACCAGCGGAACATCCGCGAACGCTTCAATAGTATTACACCAATTTGCCCATGAATGGAATTTTAGATGTGTAACAAGGTCGTGGTGTGTGCGTATAAGCGTTGTACACAGCGAGAGAATGAAAGGAGAAAGAACGTACAAAAGAGCGGCATAGGAAAGGCATAATATTTAAGATTCAGCAATTTATCGTGGGCCGGAAGTGACGCCATCGCGAGGAATGCGGCGCGGCATGAATGGATCCAAGCGTCATCTCTCATGACCATAGGTGTCGTCACAAACGTCCAATCATCATCGCATGTTGTTGCAACATCATCATCCTTTGCATTTGTAAACACCTGCTTTCCAAAATAACAGACTCTTCTTCAAAACAATTAAAATGCTTCATTGATGATGGGCGATTTTATATGTGTATATATATATATAATTGCCGTTGTGTTCACTCGATCGTTGTTGAGAAGAGAGACGCGCTTTGTGAGCGAGGTTGGACGGAGAAGAGGTGCACGAAGAGCGCTTGTGCACATCAACAACAACAACAACGCTTCGTACAACATAACGGCCCTCGCATTCCAGTCGACACGGAACAAACACTCTCACGGTCCCAAATGGAGGCCACAATTTCACTTTGGACCACATGTTCAAAACACATCACGCTACCAAGCGAAGCGCCTGCGGACCAAAAGCATTCCATCGGGCCGCGCGCATAGAAATGCACCGTACTACAACCAAACAGCAGTTGTTATTGATCATAAATATACAACAATCAAACTGTAAATCAACATGTGCGGAGACAACAATAACAAGGCGCTGATGTGTATTGCAGTTGTACTATATATATTTTTTTTTCTATTTACAGTTGTTTGGAAGCGACGTAGCGCTGATCCCTCCAAGAACGACGCAGTTTCGAGGAGGCACCGCAGGTCGGCGTAGCCATGACAACGACCCCGCGGTTCAAATGCGCATATTTCCAGCTCGGCGAAAGGACACGCACGGTACACACCATTCATAACAAGCGCTGCGTAGATTTAAACATAAATAATGAGGTAATGGATATATAGATGATTAAGAACACGACGTGCAAAGGCGGCAGTATTGAAGCAAGAAAAGAATTACAAAGAAAAATAAAGTAAAAGAAGGAAGGATGTTCAATTGAAAAGAAGGACGCGCTGGGTGTGCGTCATGGTGTTGTTGTTTGGATGGGAGGTTCGTTCGTTCGTTCGAACAAACGGCGCGACGTAAAAACATTCTTTCTCAGATGCTAAAGGCCTTACCTCGGATGCACCCAATAAATGACTTCCGGTAGAGACACATCCTGTGGCACGGAGTCATGTGTCGCGTGCACGTGTTCACATCCTGTGTGACGCGTCCTCTTAAGTACTCCATTCTTTGTACCACAACACAACGTTATAGATGTAGTAGTACTCAAGGTACTGACTGGTCCATCATCACATCATGAGCTGTTCTAGGTGGTGCAGCCCCTCGGAGGACGGTAACTACACCTTGTGGTCTTGATGTTTTCATTGAATCTATATTTTTTTCTAAAGTTTGATTTTGGCGCCTTTTCAGGAGTTTACAATTTCTGGTCTTCGGAGCGATCTCACAGTGGGGGATGGGATACACACACGCAATTGCACGACTTGCGACCGACTGAGCGCGCGTTCACGTTTACTAGATGGCGCAAACGCGACCGGAGTGGGGGTAGGCGGAGGTAACTAAACCCACCCATCAATGGACTCGCCGGAAGTAAGCAAGCCGCCAACTATACACTTCTTATTTCTATTGAAAAATATATACACACACACACATACTATAATATGAACACATGCACATAGGCATAGGAACCGGAAGTCGCCGCCTCGTGCAACATGCTCCGTCGCTGCGATTTGTTAACACGATCCCATAACAATAAATTTATTTATACGCCGCTTCCCCAGAAGAGAGACCAGACCGGCGCGTAACCCCTGTCAACACAAATGGTCTCCAATATATTATTACACCGCCTTACAAGGATGTCCACCAAAGAACAAAAGCATCTGATTAAATATGATATGCAACTTAAGGAAATTCAACTCTAAACGATACTAATTCAAAGAATCCTCGATTTTTATCTTTCTTAACCATGACTTCGACCAATTACTTTACTTTGGCTTTACTATTGAATAACTTACTATAAATAAAGTACAACAACACAAATTTTCAAAATACTAAATGAATTTTATGGACAAAAGTGTCAACTTTTCTTTATTATCATTTATGGTTCCATAAGTAAATTACAGCCTTTACGGAAAGAAATGCCTATTTTAAAGGATTTTGAAGAATAGTAGATGTTATACTGTATTTGTCAAAGATCCTTGAGATGTATATATTGTGTATGGTGTCAAACCTGAGTTATAACTATGAAAAACAAATTTGTAAAACTAACAGAAATGTTTTGATTTATTTGTATAGTGGACATACCTAATTTAATTTAGTCTGTACCCTTGAGGAAAGGGTTACTTTATACCTAAAATGGTTCTGTTGGAATGTGAAATTACATTTGCGTTTGTCAAAAACCTGTTAGTGCGTAGAGGTATATTTTGAAGTAGCGGTTCTAAACCATTCATAAGCCAAGTTGTACAGCATAGAAACTAAGTTTATGAATTCAAAGTTGTATCGTAACGGAAACAAGGTCATCGACAATTGGTCGCCCATAAATATATTATGATGAAACTTCCAAGTACTTATTACATTCCCGAGCTAAGCCAACCCCCTGCAGTTTAACAGAGACGATTGACCTTAGGTCCGGATTTTAATTGTGCAACGTTTGAATTAGGCGCACGCAACAATATGCATTCGACATCCCTTAAATCAATTGCCCACCGACAATAATAGGATTAGAATTAATCCTATTAGAGTCGTTTATATTTTTTTTTATTATTATTCCCTCTCTCTGTGTGTGTATGTCACCCATGCCGCTTAGAGTTTCGGGAATTCGGGAAATTTTCACAAAACCAGCTTAACTTCTTCCCTGACAGATGCTTTACGACGTGAGAATATTTCATGAGCCCAAAGAGGGTGGATGGACCCGAAAATAAGATGTGAGAGAAAAATAATAGAAGCAGCTTCCTTTTTACGTTTCGAGTTTAAGAAATCCTTGAAAATGTATATTATTGGTTAACGATAAGTGTTTCAGAGAAAAAACCTTTTTTTTCCTCACTCGTTGCGTTGCCCAAATATCTAGTTTACGTGACTATTTCGACTATTTGTGAACAACCCTTTTTTTAACTGGATGAGTATACAATTTTTTGGAGAGATCAATAAATATTATTTTAGTATATCAATACAGGAATTCTGTATGGTGCAAATTTGAGAAGGAAATAATGTAACTGAGTATATTATTTATATAATTAAACCTTATCTGCGAATAAACGACTGATTATCATTTGCGTATGTTAGCAGCACTAACCTAGTAAACTGCGTCTCTGGCATATCTACATGACCGAATGTTTATTATTTCTGTAAATCGTATATGCCGCTAATTCAAAACAACGACCATTGCATAAATATCCCCTCATAAACAGGATGTATTATTTATTTATATTTGTATCGAGGAACAATGGATACTTGAAAAGTAGTTCCATTTCTCGTATAGGTCCCAACCTGTAATTCCTTATACTTGAGAGAGATTTGTTTGCAGCGTACCAGTCGAAATCAGCAATCCTTCTTAGAAAACGCCTGCTAATCTATTTTGTCAACAAAAGATAAGTCGCATAAGGAAACGAAACCGTTTATTTTCCTCCTCCCCACAGAACGCTAAATGTCAGAGATAACATATTTTTAGCTAACGCGAATCCTTTTCGTTGACAAATAAATCATTTTATCATTTCCTGTCGTTCACTCGATACAATAACATAATAAAAGTTTTCGAATCACTAACACAACAATGATATATATATCATTTATATTTTCATTTGTACTTCTTATTCATCTATTTATTTTTAGGAATTATGATGAATTATTTTAATTTAGTAAACTGTAAATTTACAATTTCAATCGTTTCATTTACTTGGTAAAAATGTAATATTTATTTTCACTTGGCAGACAAATCGTTACAAATGAAAATCATGTAGTTAGAAATTATTGAAGTAGTCTTATAGGAAATAAATGGCAAATTTCCAAAAAATAGTTTTCATCCCTTGCATTTTTTTTTTCTTGTGAAGAGATTTATAGTTTACTTTTGAGTAAATTTATTAAAACGCATTGGGCGCTTGAATAAGGGGAAGGAGAAAGAAAGAAAGAAAAAAAATGTGAAGAAATCATCTGGCAACGAGAAGAGGAGGGTTGGCTTCTGGGAAATAATTCCAATAAATATCTGACACTTGAAGAATTTAATATTATTTTAGAAAACATTCATGGTGGGCCGAACGCACATACAATCTGTGTCAAAATATAGCAAACGGCTATATATTTTTGATGTTGCGAGAGAAGAAAGGGGGAGTTTTCAAGAAAATCGTCAATAAATATAGGGCTGTCTTTGGTGTGCCAAGGGTACAGTTCTGGGAAGAAGGGTCGTCTCCGAATAAAGCGTAGGGAGAGGAGACAAGAGAGAAAGGAGGATTTCGTAAGGGGGACGGTGATGATCTCGATGCAGGCGGCGGCGATCGATGCGAGAAGATTCGTGGGTGGCTGAGAATAGGTTCGTTCCTCGCGCGCACTTCGAGCGCCCAACGCCACCGCTGCCGCCCCCCGAATATTAGCGCCATAGTGATTTGATTAAGAAGAGGTCTTCGTGGAATGCGATGGTGGAGGACGCGCGGCTGTGGTATTCCGGTGCATCGAAAATAAGATCAGAGCGAGAGGTGGATGGGGGACCAAGAGAGAGAGAGACACACAGTGAGGAGAGGACGAAGAGAATAATGATCAGTGGGGGCACTAATCTCGGCCTGTCGGAGAGATAAAGTGCTTGTCTGAATACATAGTTGGCGGCTAGATCTTTGGTGCGCCGACCGATTCCAGGAAATACGGTCAGTAATCTTAACCTGGACCCCACACGCATTCCAAAGTCACAGGCACCTCACCTCTCTACTCTAGAAGGTCCATGGCTGCGTCGGATGATGCTGTTGTTGTTGTTGTTGATGATGACGCTCATCATCTTTGTTGTGAATAGGGAGGGAGAGAGGGATGCAAATGCACTATAAATACATTTATCTACCTCAAATAAAAGAGAAGATGATGATGATGAACGAAACGGAGCAACGAAAACAGAGATGAAAAAAGAAGAAAAAAAAATAGGATGAGACGGAGTAGAAATGATGCACATGGAGTGTATATATAATATGTTTGTAATGACATAATAAAGTGGTGCGGCCCGAGGTATAGTGGAGATAAGCGCCGTCGCGGCATAGAGTTCATTCATAAGCGGCGGCGAGTCCGTTATGTGTAAACACTGGGTCTCTCTCTGAGTCTAGATGTATGCATAAGGTCCATCGTCCACTAATTAGCTGAATTAGCTGCGACGGTGCCATTGACCCTTTCCCGTCTTATGTAACGGGGCGCAGGGCGCCAGTCGCGTCAGACCTTGAACCCAGTCGCGCTCCCCCCTCGAACCAACCCTGCACCGCCCCGACGGCCCTACCATCGATTAGCTCAGCCCAAGTTCCCTTAACGAAAAAAAAAACAGACACACACCACATATACGCGCTCTCGTTATCGATTCGGAAAAGAAGAAATATGTACTTATGCGCTCGTGATAAAAACAGTCTCACGTACGTACATACATGCATACACACATATATATTTATATATACATATATAGTTATACATAGGTACGAGGCGGCCTTCTTGTGCTTCTTTCTTCCTCTCTCTCTCTCTCTGCAAAACATTTCTCGTAATATGCGCCGATCCGCATACAAGAAGTGAAAACCCGTTTTGATCGGGCGCGCATTCCATCGCCTAATCACAGGGCGGCGCGGCCTCATTTAGATTTCGTATCGACTCTACAATTTATACATACAGGGTGTCCATAAGAACAAGAACAACAACAACGGCAATGATGCCTCCTCTCTTATTCCACCCACCAGTAACGAGAGTAACGCGAAAACAGAACTGGAGGAATCATCGACTCGATGGCAAAGCAGCACCGGAGGATCAGGTTGTAAGCTCGGTCACATCGTTCGCATACCTTCAACCTGCTACCACTAAGCTCGTAGCACTCCAAATTCTTCGCCAAGTGAATAACCATCGCAAGAATACACTTTAAATTAAAGAACACATTCTCCCGATGTATAATTGTATACTGATGAATGTTTACATATGCAATGAAATTAAATAAATCAATCAACTTGCACACCACTAGTCAAGAAGATACATTCCTTAATATTTGAAGAAAAAAAAAATGTTTTTAATTCATATCTAAAAAATGTTTATATTTTTGTAAAAGGAATGTTAAATCTTGGGAATGTTTCCAATATGTGCATGCATGCAGATTTGCACTTACAAATGCCATGTTTACATGCAGGTTATTGACATCAATGGCGATAACAAAATGCATTCCACATATTTGCATTCATTGATGATCAAAGCTACTATGAATTTGTAAAAAGTAATTAAATTAACATTCACTTATAGAATGTAATTTCATAATTATTTAATTTGTATTAATTAAAAATAAAAAAATATATCAATATTTTTTTAAATTATGATTTATTAATTTATTTTACTTATATTTTACAAAAATCATTAGAAGATAACTAATATATGTTGTAATAAGTTAATTATAGTCAAAGAATTTTCGAGTTAATGGAAGGAAACTAGCATGTGACATGTTTTCTTCAATTTCGTAACGTGTCCAATTAATTAGCTAAAGAAGCTTAGTCAACTTCCACTAATAAATATTTGACTCTTATTTAAACCAGTTACAATAAACTTATAGACTAACCTAATTGGTTAGTACAAAATGTAAGAATCTTTAGATTTAACTGCTGAAAATGAGCTTTAAACGATTGAGGCAATATAAGCTGATAAAAGCGCAGATTAGAGATTACATAGTCTTTGACCTTCATGGCCAATGATCTGCTAAAAACTGAAATAAATGAATTCAACACATAAGCCTAGATGTATTGAATACTGAAGTTGAATAATAAAATTAAAGTTTATTGATAATACTATTTTAATGTGATCATAAACTGTAATCGATCATTGCAACTCACTAATGTATGTGCCGCACGTGGATTTTATCAATTGAATTAATCTGTAAGTAGATTTTATCGAATAAAAGTAATTTTAAGATTATTTCATTTAAAAATTGTATTTTTAAAATGACGGAATTATAAATACGTAAGAGTAATTACAGATTTAATCGAATCTATGTAATTACGAATGATGGAAGGTGGCAGTAACTGCAAAAGTTTCTCGATAGCTGCATTATCGCAATGTTATTGTTGACTGTGTATAATCGGGCCTGACGTTATTTCCAGCATGAAAATAGCACGACATACACATGCACACATAATGAATGAATGAATGAGTGGAGAATGTGTTTTTTATTGAATGGACTTCCACCCGCTCGTATCGCTCCCGTTACGGGTCACATAGCGCAATCAAACGACACCAAGTGACGCAAGAACCAGCGAATATGAACAGAGAGAAATGAAAAGAGAGAGTGAAAAAAAATAATAATAGGAACGGAACCAACAAAGACATGTTATCCAGTAAGATACAGAATAGTTACGATACACATTCATTCATGTACCCTCGTGAATAAATTGTGAAAGTATAAACGAAAAAAAAAAACGGGAATGCGTCGATTGAATGTGGAAATATCGAGGAAATAATAATGCAAGTGAGGTGTGAGAATGCGAATAGGGAGAGGTTTGTGTTGAGCGGAGGAGTTGCGATGATCGGTGAGAAGTGCGAGAGCGGGAGGAAGAAAGGAGATGATGAGCTGCGCTGGGTCGAGGAGAGGTTCACCTCCGCCTCCTCCTCCTCTTCGACGGGGAAAGTTATTCGGTGTTTTTGTGCAGACTATAATTTTAGGTCGTTATCGCTTCTCACTAGCGCCCGGCGCTTGGGGTTCACTCCTGATGGTAATTTATAACGAATACTTATATGCATTTACACTGGGCCTCCACTAATAACCGCCCGGGCGCTCTCTCTCTCTCTCCTCCTTTCACGCTCGCACTTCCCTGAGAGTGGCCGGAATTTACATAATTCAAAATGCGGCGGTGTCGGAGGCGGCGGCGGCAGAGGGGTTTGTCGAATCCCTGGCCCTGTTAGCAGCGGGCGAAAACGTCGGACGAAAAAAATCTTCATCGATCGACCGATGCCATCCAACTTGTAGTAGTACCACGGGGAGCGAACAGACTTGATTATCTTGTTATGAGTTATGATGGCACCTCTGAATGTTTGAGATGCCGATGGGTAATAGAGTGTGCTGTGTGTACGTAGGTGCGGTACAATTAGCTGGGGCCGTTAATGAGGAGGTTCAACAGCACGGCGTCTCCTTGAACCGGCCGCGTCCTTGCTGCTGCTGCTCATCTCCGTTCCTCATCCACACCCATCTCTTTCCACCTCGCACCCTATCTTCACCGTCACAAACTCCTGCTCTCTTCTTCACCATCATCGTCCCCCTCTCACTCTTCACTGTTTCTCTCTACCGGTGCATTTGCGCGCATTCCTTCTGCAATGGAGGAATGTCCCCGCGGCCGTTTCACGAAGAACAAACACAATTCCCCCCGAATGATCATCCCGTCCGCTCAGTTTCCCCCTTTTTAACACCGCTACGCCTTCCGAATTCAACGTCATTTCCATACTTACTACATTTTCAATATCAAGTAGTAGAGTTGTAGTTCTACTACCATCTACTTATAATAACTAAACCAAAACATTAGCAGTTCATGCAACTTGTAATCGAAATTACCATAATACAAATTTATATTTCATAAAGTCTGTAATTATTTACTACACTTAATGGAATTTCATCAGCTTGAAATGATTGACAGCCATTACTTCTATAATAAAATCTTTTGAATTTTAAATTCAAAACAATCATTGACAAAATATTTACAATTTATATAAATTCACATAACGTGACAGCATTATTTTTTTTTTACAAAAAATTGTATTATTTTATAGAAATGATTAACAACTAAAAAATAACTAAAAAGTTTAATTGCTACTATCTTTTTGGTTTTAAAATCAAGGGGTTGTTGTCCGCCAACTTAAAATGTTTGAATAACTCTGGCGGCGAATACCACAGGAATTGATGACCGGCCGGTACCCTTTTCCATTTAAGATTTAATAGAATCTCTAGGGGCTGAACGACCTGAAGGTCAATAGCCTTGTTACGCCCACGGCATCTTCATTTCTTTTTTAACTCGCACTTTGAGATCGAATCGCGTTAATGAAAAAGAAAAGAAAGAAAAAAAAACTATGTAAACAATAATTGACGCACTTAAATCAACCCAACTTCGTATGATTGCAAAAGTATATTAGCTATGTTTGAAATAAATTCAATAACAATTGAACTTAGATAATCAGAATATTTGCTAATAAATAGCACGACAATAGTATATTTAGTAAAAGATGCAAATTCCATAAGAAATGTTTATCGTAATTGTGTTTAAGGCTAACGCAAAGGAAATACCGGTCCCATTAGTTTCTCGAGAGAATCAATGAAACTTTAATAAACCTAAATATTCAATGGAGAGTTTCTCTAATAAAAATTATCTGATTATCCGATGTCCGTTTTCTTCTTCATCTTCATTCTCTCCTTCTTCACAGCACGTTGAGGCCTCTGCAAGCGTAGAGACCTCTTAAATTATTCAATGGAAAAGTAATATATCTATCTCACTCCCCTCAGCTCCGGTCCTCCTTTTTTCTTAGTAAACTCATTATTTAGTCCAATTTATAGGCATGTACCCGAAATAAAGAAAAAAAGGAAAAGATAAAATTATCCCGGCGGGCTCCAATCTCAGTGAAAGATCAAAAGCTTTACCTCCTTATACGTGATTGTAACGATGTGACACAAATAGCATTTAGAACTGAGATTTGCACTGATGATAAATGATGCGTTTTCCTTAAAGCGACCAATGCAATCTGTTAATAAAAAAAAGGGCGTCATTCAGAGGGAGACGAGGAGGAACAAAGAGGAACCTGTTAATATTAATTTCAGCTATTTAAAATATCCTCGGCGGTCGAGTGGTTTTCATGTTCCGAAGCGCTACATTCCATTCATTCATATCCGAAATGCTTCGAGTCACGTATTCATTTACACTCTGCTTTAGGATTAGAAGACCTAGAATTTATTTCGATTTTGCTGCAAAGTAAAAAAAAAGGAATGCAACGCAATCGAATGAATTAAATATATATATAATACATAAATTATATATATAAATGAAGGAACACAATGAGTGGGGTACGTGACTTAAGTCAGGTCAATATAAAATTCGGGTCAACGAAACCTCAATGATGTGCGTACTTCGTCTTTCTGTTCTTTTTTTGTAATGTTGCTGCCTGTTGCTGAAATATCTGGAATATTTGAAATTGCTTTGAAGCGGAGACACGGCTCGATGTAAAGGATATAAGTTCATTGGTTTTGTTGAACACGGCTCTGCTCGTGAAGAAACCTCTCTGTACTTGTTAATATTGTTAAAAGTATGTTTTTGTATAAGCAAATGCTGTGGAATGCAGCAGCGAGTCATAACTGTACCAAAACAACAACAAGAGGAATTTCGCCGCACAAGAAGCCATCGGACCATTCTGGGTATTAGCGCCTCCGGTTGCTGCTGTCCCGATGGCAAAGGGAGGCGCGGGGCCCGCGGGGGAGGTCTGCATGGAGCTTCGGCACCGTGGGAAACCGTCACACCACGCTCATATAACCTGATGATTTGTATACCGGGTCCGACTATTGCTACACCACAAGCCAACCACTTATTTCTATCTATCTCTTCCACTCTCCTCTCCCTCTGCAATACCTTTATCACTCTCTCTCTGTCTTTCTCTCACGTACAAAACTGAATGTACAACAACTTCCTATACTCTTATCTGGGGACAACATTCGATGACACAGAGATCAACAATTAGCATTTCCAATAGGTTCAGTTTGAAACGGAAGAGCAAAATTGGGAGTGCGATCCATGCTATGGTATTTCTTCGGCAATTTGGAGGAGTTGTACAGTAATTTGATATTTCCGGTCGTCGGTGAATTCATCCAGCAATTTTTATGAATGATGCCCCTCCTGAAATTGCTTGCGGTACACTGTGTTTCTCGTAATTATCATTTTAGTCGAGACCTGTCATTACCCTCCCAAGTTAAACTAGGAATTAGATTAACTTCTTGCCCTGTGCCCTAATCTATCTATCCATGCCATTACGTGTACATGCGTTTACAAGTGAGCGGAGTAAGTTTTACATCCATCTGTCTACCTGTGTTCGGGAATTGAGAAATTCTGCGTACTGTATAATAGCCGGTAGGGTCTGAGGTGAAGGAGAAGAGGAAGAAGAAAACAAGGGACCGCCGCCGAAGATTGGTGATAAATGGTTATGGTGATTTACATCGAGCGTGAGACTACCACTTGTTTTATTGTGTTTAAATCTGGCGCCGTATCCTGCCAAGGTATATATACACCCATTGTTGCTTTAGGTTATATTCTGTGCCGACCCGAGGAGAAGAATGTGAAACGAGGGGGGCGAAATACAATAAGAAAAAACCAACACCACGAGAAGAAGGACAGTGCACTTTCAAAATTTCTCCTCGTCTCTCTTGGGTTGGATGAAAGGGAAGTAAACACCTCGATGAGAAGAGAAAAAAATCAGCTGCTCGTTTAGGGGTGAAGCGATGATAGATAAATCTCGTGAGCAGCTAAAAGAGAGAAGAGGAACGTGTGTGTGTATGTTTGGGGGGTGTAAAGGGACAGGATTCCTGGAAGGACCGGTGCATGCATGCATCCCAGACACTCCTTGGTCATTGCCGCTCCGTGGCCTCCACGGCCGCATTCCGACAGGGTTCCCTTCTCACCCCTCCTACAAACCAGACTACTGCGCAGTTACTACTTACTACACTATCGCTTTCCCGCCATTGCATGCACACACTCACACATCTATACATACAAACACACATACACACTATACCAAATAAAAAAAAATCCCATTGGCGTACGTTCTCCTCTACAAAATTATATACATCAACAAGTCACATCTGATACTAACATCCTGGCGTCATGTGTACGCCAACAGAAGAAGCGGGACGACACAAAAACAAAACAAAAATATGAGTCCTTCTGATAAAGTGCAATGAAGCAGGACCACCACGAATGAAAAAGACCTGTTAAACAAATATAAACGGAAGAGGTGGCAAACGAAAATATCCAAGGAATGAGATGGCATGTTTACTTAAAGCCAATACATGAATTCATTAAGGAGAACGCGAATTGCGTCAGTAGCGTATTATCAGAGAAATGAACTTTAACTTGCCTAAAAATCATGACGCACACGCGAAGAAAACACGATATTTTTGATGAGAAGTATTCCAACATTTATTATCTTGTCACGAGACGCGAGATGTCTCTTGTCAACTAAAATATAGATTCGTATCTGAACGTTGCGCTGATGATTGAATCCTCTGCAAGTTCTAAATGTCGACAACAGAAAATGTATCTATAACCTGGTCTGCAATATAAATAAGAAATATTTTTACTTCATTTTCTATAAACTTAGTTATGAAAACAGTTTGCGTGCGGGAAAATGACGACGTTGATCGTAGGAGCAGCAGCAGCAGCAGCGCTCGCATGTAAACAAAGAGGCAAAGAACTCTGGGTAGATCTTCAGCGGTGGCCTTGAACTTCCGATGCTAAGCGAGTACAGGGTAAGTATCGAGGCTTGTTTACAAACATTGGTGAGTACTGCGGCATTGCACATACCAGATGGCCAATAAACTTGTACGCATTGCAAAGGGCCCAAGGCGAACGCAGCCGACGTTTGTTTAGATTACATTTTTGGTTTCCTTCTCGATGGACGAGAGATCGGATGAGCGAGACGGAGACGAAGGTATAATGGCATCTGAATCATGCATGGAACAACAACAACGGCAGCAGAAGAGAAAAAAGTGGAAATAAAATGAGCGAGCGCAGCAGACACTCCTCTCCTCTTCGTTCAGACGACAGGAGGGTTTGTTTTGTTGTGAAGGCTGAGGATGAGGAGATATTGCAAGCGAGATGGAGATGCAGGGTACGCCACTGAATGTTGTTGTGGTGTAGCAGCAGCATCCGGGCGGCGGTCAACGGCTGCTTCGAGGTGGCCCGTCCGGTCTACCGCTTCTTCTTCCCCCCTTTTAACCGTGCTCCAGTTACCCACCAATTAGCATTGTTTATGCCGTTGGTGTGGTGCCCGGTACAGAATGTTGCACTTTTGCCGTATAACCACCCGCTGTTAATGGTAATTACCATCCACTCGTAAACACCATCAGAACCGACTTATTTATTGTCGGACAAAAGGAAAGCTATCAGAGATGATTCGACGAAAGAGCGAAAAGAAGGAGATGTTTCTGCTGCTGCTGCTGTTGCAGCGGCATCTCGTCTCTAGATCTTTCGGGCAATAGATAATCGAATCGAGGAGATGGCCAGACGACGCAAGACGAGGGTGACGTAAAATATTTTCGTCTTCTTGGCCTATTTAGTTGGTTAAGTTGGGTGGGTGGAAGTCGTCGTCGCGTCGAATAGGTGGGGCCCCGGCTATTTATAAGTTTGTTATGACTGGGGCCCCCCTGCGAATATACTATTAAAACACACGAGAGTTGCGAACGCCGAACTTTCCAGTTTCAAATATTAAGAGGATGGAGCGAGAAAGAGAATATCAGCAACGAGAGAAAACACCCCAAAAACTTTTCAGCTGACTTTCTCTCCTTGAATATTTCACTTTCTACCAATTTCAAATGGACAAGCAGCATACCTATGCAAACAACATTCCACACAACGCCAGAATTTAAATAACCTTCTTTGAATTCCAATTGGCCACATTCCATTGTGTTACACGCATATTTGTCAGAGGGTCACCAGAAATTAAATAAGCGAAACTGGGACATGGAATTGGGTTAAATTGACTGGAACCATTTCTCACTTACTCTCTCATGTCTCATGATATACGCATAATGTACATTACACTACACAGCAAAATATACACTCTTCTAGTATTGAGCGGATTTCGTAAGGCGTCGAGAAAGTAAAATTTCAGCGATACAATAGCGTGAATTTATAGCGGTTGTTGAGCTCCGGTCCCGTTAGGCTGTGGACCCTTCGAATTACCGAATCAATATTACAATTATCGACCATCTGCCGCGATTTCCGAGGCTCGCGTCTTGGAAGAAAGAGGAGACCGACGAGACGGTCTCTTCGTTAGCAGGTAATAGGTGCAATTTATGCTTGCGCCAAGAAGAAAAATAAAATGAAAAGAAAGCAAGGAGGAGAGGAGGCCACAAAAAAAGGCATACCAATATATAATAATAGCGAGGTGTTGCATACGAGATTACAATAGGGTTTCTGTGCGTCAGCTGCGGGTTTTTCGGAAGGTATATAAGGTTCCAGGTGCCGAAATCTGTACGTGGCACAAGAACTGCAGCTGTCCCTGAATCGACGCAGGGCAGGTGCTCAGTTCTTCCTGGATGCGCCGACGATCGGCAGGTGATGCTACCTCTGGGCGCGTGCAGATGCCCATCCAGAACGGATTTATTCCTTCAAGAAGTCCATGTCCATGCCATGCAGAATTCTTTTATTTCCCCGAGTATTAATGAGATGAACGTGGTGCTCCCTTTTCACTGTTTCTTTTTTTTTTTTAAATATATGTGATCTTTTCGACAATTCGATTAATTCCAAACCGAACGGCAGATGCGAGACCGTTCACCCCAAAAGTGAATAGTAACTGCACGAAATCTATATATTTCTATAGTAGTTTTTCATTGTCAAGGGTGGCGCCCCACAGAAAAAAACCCACAGCAACAAAACTTATCGTCTTAAAATAAGTATTTGGGCGGATAACAAAAAGAGTCCAGTTTAATTAGATAGCAGCATGTGCGGTGATTGTGCCACGTGACCGGATGCGAAGCGATCGTTACCCGCCACCTGGCTCCTAAGAAGTACATGAAATTTCAATGATGTTGACGTTTTCGTTTTCTTCTGCACCGGTTATGGTGCATTGTATTTAAAGTGACCAATGGTCCCAAGAAGATTCTAGGGAGAATGCGTCGTGAATGTTTAATTAGAGGGAGTTCGCTAGAAGCATTCTATTTTAGGACCATCCTCCTTCTGATGATTAGAAAACATTCGGGTAACGGAAAAAGAAATGCGCCTGTGTCCAGGCTAATTTAAGAGGCGCACACGTGCTCGGATGTGTGAAGACCCCCTCGAGACTAAAAATACACTTCCGCACCCTCGCTAAACGACGAAGGACTGCCGCCTCCGATGAGTTGATACGTTTCAGGTATTGGATACCAACTGCATCATCATTTCGTGGGGTATCCGGAGTTAATTACGTGTTGCAGGAGGAGTCGTCAGCTGTCGGGCATCTGGTGACCTTCAGTTTTGCACCCTGTTGCAATTTAAGCCTCCTACGCACACAAAACACGTATATCCTCCTGCCCCTATTCTGATAATAACAATAACAACAATGTCTATTTGTCAAAGAGAAATAAAATCCAATATTGGGTCTTCAAATAAATAAATATAATTGCAAATAGCAACGCTACGTATCGATTACGTGATTATTGACTATGAGTTTTAGTTAATATCACACAAACATAAAATAATACATGATAGCATATGAAAAACTTTGCTGGAAACGCTTTCATAAAGAAATGCGTTATATACTGATGTTACATCTATAGTTTAGTCTTAATTTAGGTATGAAAAATCGAGCCAAAAGTTAATCTTTACTAACAAAATAGATGATACCCATTATCTTAAATACAAGAATCTTATCTATAATGACATGTTTATATGGCAGTTACTTGGATGCTTATTGATCGGACTTATGCAAAAAATATATAATTTATAATTATGAAAAATTATTTGTTTTTAAGAAAATAATAAATTGTGATAAAATTCAACTGAATGCAACTTGAGACAATTTTTGAACATTTGGAACATAAATTAATTAAAAGTAACATTTAAGAATATCTCAATTCATTGATTAATAATAAGAAAAGTAGAATCTAAGTGGACGTAAATTGGAACCTTTATAATACCACAAATAGAAGTTTAAGTATGATCTAAATAAGGTGCGCCTGAGAAATGTTAAAAGTGGCATCATACGTAGGAGCATCATCATCCCAAATTTGGAAATGCTCGAAATAGAAGCGAAGTCAATGGCCAGAAAGGGGGGGCTCTAGCCCTTGATTGGGGGACGATTGATTGATAGAGATGCACTCGTTGTGCGTGTATATTTAGAACATCCCTTATTTAGAGTAAAAGGCCGACGATGATGTCAATGTACCCGGAGAGAAGAGACAGGAAGAGATGCGAACGGAAGGGGGTAGTACTGTCTGGGTCGCCGAGTGCAAGCTGCTCTCCACAAGCACCCCACACCTGCCCTGGCAGATGTGCATCGTGTTTGTGCGAGTGTATGCATGTGTGTATGTGTGTGAGCGAGTACGTATATGTATATACTCGAGTAGCATGCACATCATCATGTTGCACTACGAAACGTCACCAGTACCATCATCATCAAAACAACAACAATTCCTTAAGTTTGAATCTGAAAATAGTACAAAAACAACAAATGTTGGTAACAGGGAAATTTCATAATTGAGTAGAGAATGTGTTAAGAAGGTACTGCGATTCGAGAAATTCCCCTGGGTCGCACATTCATTAAGAGTACTACCCAAAACGGCAGAACCGGTTCTTGGTTATTGATACGGCGTGATTGGATGCTGGCGAGTGGCTATCACTCCCGTAGACCAGTCAAGTGGGTGTATACCAAGATCAGACAACACCCAATGAGGATCCTTGTTTATACTACACTTTTTGTTTACAACATTGTAGGACTCCACTCTCTCACCGTCGCCGCAGCCCACAAATTCCTCGAGCATACGAGAAATCGAAACGAAACGAAAATTCCATTCATAATTAATGCCGATGCCCGTGTAATTAAACGACCTTCCCCGTCCCCCTCCTGCCTCATCATTGGCGCTCCCTCTCGCACGACCGCCCTTCCCATCTCTTTGTCTCCTTCACTACGAAACGCATCCACCAATCATCATCGACGTACAAGACGCGAGTCTCTTCTATAATAAATTATCCACAGATCGGTATTTGTGAACGTTCAAAATCAAAAAAAGATATAAAACAGCATTACAAGAATGTGCATTATTCATATTTTTACGATATTTACATTTCCTGACAACTACATATCGTAAATAACATCATTTAAAACAAGAAAAAACGAAATATAACTTAAAAACATCATTTGTGAAAGCATACTTAACAAAATAAGTTTTTGTTAATATTTTTGATAAACATTTTATAATTATATTGATTAATAGCATATTAATTAATAATAACAAACTCAAATATATATACTTAAATTATTTGCATTAGTACATGAACGAAGAAAGAGCCCACCATTTTGTAATTCCATAGTTGTAACATATGGAACAAATACCACGTGGACGGTGGCCACCATTTTGTATTCAAGAATTCAATTTATTCAATGCATTTAATGTAGATTTTCTTTATCTTCTTAATAAAATTGTAATTACAAATATTAATTTAATTAATATTAAGTTATTATCTAAATAAACATAAATTAAAATTAAAATGTGAAGAAAATTCAAATATTGTGAAGAACAAAATTCATAGAATAATGAGGACAAAATTAATAATTGCTTGGTAGGATGAGAATTTTATTTTGTACAAAGGTGTCGTACAAAATGCAAACTAGGTTTACTTCGAAGAAGTTGCTAATGAAAATGTCTCTGAGTGATGCAAGACTATCTAATGAAGATTTAATTAAATTGGACAAACATGCATTAGTTGGCAAGTTTCTAATGGAGATGAGCATCGAAACAAGCGAGATTCAACAGGCTGAAATGAAAATTTGCCTTTAAAGTTTTCCTCATTCTTCCATCAAAAATATTAAACCAAATATTCGACTGTGGATATTTAAAACACTTACAAAAAAATCCCTTTGAAGAAGAATTTTTATTTCTTTTCGTGATTCGTCGAATTTCTTGCTGTTGGCACGAAACATCACGTCTCTGTTTATGTTCTTTATACTTCTTAAGTGTTTAAAGTTTAAAAATAAAAAATAAAACTAAAGAATAAATTGTTAAGTATTAAAACGTTATCCTAGAATTTTAGTTTTATTATTAGTTGTATGACGTTTCTGAGTAACTATTATATATTAGTAAATATTAGTTTAAATATTTCCATCTTCAGATTTAATTCATGCATTTTTGTTTACAGTACAAATGAAACATTTAATTTAAAATATGAGGAAAATCAAAAGATTGATAATTTAAAAATTGATTAGAACTGAGATGTTATTGAGTAAGATTATGTAACTAAATTTTCAGTATTTGTAAATCCAAAGTATTTTTACTTCTTATATCATGAATATTCTTTGTTTAAAGTCATTTACATTTGTGAAATTTGTGTGTGGAGCAGAGACATGTTACTTTAGAAAATCTAAATTTACATCATTTTGTATATCATACAAAAATATTTATACTATATTTGAAAGCTAAGTTATCTAATCAAATCTGGCTTATAAAGATTTCAAGAGTCTTAATTGTTAGAAATGAATCACAATTGAGAAATATTTACTATGAAAATGTGAGATCTTTTGTTAATACCAAGAGCGTCAATTTACTTATAAATTATATTTTAATGGATAGACATTGAAGTAAGCTGAAGGAAAGAAAAAAACCTGTGCACATAATGTAAAATTGTGAAAAAATACGCTGCGAGGTATGTTATTATATAGAAAAAAAGGCGGGTGTTTTCGTTACACCGCAGAAATCGATTTTCCATTCATTATTCAGAAACGCATCCATCAAATTGTGTGTGTGCATGCATATACCTGTATAAAGTAACGTCAAAATATAAATCGTTCCATTGTGTGTGTGAGTGTGTGGTGTTCGCGTGCGAAAGAGCTAGAAATTCCTAATGTCCCCGAACATGGCTGCAAAGCAACATAATGTTTTGTGTGTAGGAGTGAATGAGGAGGAAAATGGCCAGTGAGTCGACGGAAAAAGCACCGGAGCTCACGTGACCACGAAGCGTCGTTTTTCATTAAGCGTCGACCATGTAATTCAATTGTTTGAGGTATTGATTCATTCATGCTTTCTTTCTTTCTTAAAGGCATCACATCTTCCTACGAGTTCCGGTTGGGCAAACAATCATTACGAGAGAGAACTTTCGTTTCTCTGGTACACAGCCACATCCCACAGACCATCCATTCCAGTTCATGGATTATTTAGTTTTCTTGTTACAGATTGTTTTTTGAAAAAAAAAAACGTAGATGAAGAACAGAGGAGAGTAAAAGAAGATTTCTTCCCAAGCTACCGGTGTGTCCAGGATCGTTTCCCAGGGTCCCGTTCGGGAATCCGCTGTCGCCTGCGGGATCCTGGGAACGGGGGAAATTTATGATAATTCTGCGCCCTTCGCATTTCACCTTTTCTTCCCAACCCCCAATATTTGTTATTTGAATTATGGGGATTTGCTTTGTTGTCGCGGATACACTTTGTTACCTTCTTAAATTGAAGGGTCGCCTTCCATTAAAATCAACCGAAAGAATGGGGGCAGAGACAGCGACGTTACACAAAAAAAAAACTATCATATATGAATAGGTACAAATTGTCAATGATATATATGCGGTGATGTTCCATTTACATTTTAACTAGGGTGCCGCCCTGGACTACCTAGATACGTGTTTTCCCTTAATTCCAGGTATTAAAAGCAAGTTTTCGGAGTAAAGCTACCGAGATTCAATTGATTTCGAGAACTTGGAAAGACTTGAATGAAATTCGGTGCATGAATTAGTTCTTTGATTCGTTTTTTTTTTAAATAATATTTTGGGCAATGAATTTTATTGCTAGGTCGGGGTGAGATGCGTATTTAAATGACGATAAAAAGCGAAAGGGGGATTTGTATATCTCATTTGAAACGCATTAACCCAGAATTTATGGATGGAGATCAGTACGGACGACTCATCCCTAGTATGCGTGTGTGTGAATAAGTAGGGCGAGTTTGGTAAGTGCAAGGTGGCGGTTGGGGTTGGTTTTTGGATCTGGATATGCATGCAATGGTGATGGGGTCGTCCAAAGAGAGACCTGTCGTGTCCATCCAGGGTTGCTGCAGAGGGAATGAAGGGCAGGGCTGTTACCCCCCGTTCCTCCATCAGACGCGGGTCACCACTCGCTGACCGAGTGCGATGACCTGCCCGAGATCCAAATATACCCGCCACCATGATGTCATCCGACCGAAATAATTTAGACACGATTATGCAACTTACATGTTGCTTACGGACTGAATACACAACTACCGAGGAACGCTAATACGACGCTCCAACAATCCACCAGCAACGATAATTAACCTAATTAATACAATACCATTTTAATAGGTTTTACCATTCCTAAATCTTTCATTGTTCTCGTCTCGCATTTCCTTTACATTACAAAAATATAACCACCAACAAAAGTAACAACATCTAAACTTCATAATTCGGCAACTTTTATATAAAAGCACGTACTTATTATTTGTAGAATATAAAGGGTAAATAAACACTTAAGATTTGCTGTGCATCGTCTTGAATAACTGTTTACTTGTTCACATTCCAGCTTACGTTGATGTATATTAAAAATGTTTACATTTAGATACAGTTTTTTGTCCACATCGAAAAAAAAAAAATATTTAATAACTAATTAAAAAATATAGTATTATTTATTTCTTTAAGTCCATACATTTGTTAAATTGAATACGGTTTTTAAAAATGAAAAACCAAGAATTTTTATTATTTATACGTAATAAGAAATGAAGTAATAATAATATAAAACTTAACTAAAACTTAATTAAGTCCTCTTCCACCAAATTAAAAGTAGTTGTTTGTGAATAGAATGTTTTTGTTTTATTTAGTGCAGGTGCGTGTCTTGATAGATATAATATTTAGTTCAAAAAATTTGAATTTTTAATAATTGATTATTATTTAAAAAAATATTAATTGTTTTCATAAAATTAACGTTTTAGTATTAACAGGAATTGTAAGTAAGAATTGATGGTAAGAGAGTAAAATTGCAGATCTAGAATTATGGCGCGTCGAAAGACGATCAATCCGAATGAACGTTTTCGTTTGGAAATTCCATTCCGCTCGTGTCTCTTTCGTTTCGTTTAAACAACTGCAGCGCCGGTGCGCGCATCATAATTGCATAACATACATTTACGAGAACAAAGCTGCAGATGCTTATCATTGGAACATATAAACTAGCTTCACTCGAGACACCGCACCGTGGAACATCCATCAAGGAGAAAGAGTCTACCAACTATTTCATTAAGATACGATCGGCATGGTCTTAATTTCAGACATTTCATATATAATTCTACTCGTACACGAGCGAAATGCTTCAGATTTCAGAAAACGATTGCAATTGAATGATTCTATTCCTACCTACATAATTCAAACCATTAACATTATATATTACTGTTCATGTATACATTTTCTAATTAATAAAAATAATTTATTTATTTTAAGAATAAATTCTCTTTCACCAAATCAATAATTAAGTCTTGTTTACATATTCTTGCACTTAATGTGTGAATTCCTGGTTAGCAGCGCCTCCTTTAAAAGACGGAATGCGGCGGAACTAAACATACCTTATTCAAAAAGTCGGTGAAGTTAAATTGAGGTGCATTCACCAATTAAACGTTAAAATCACTGGATTTACATGTGCTTAGTTTGCAAACCAAAATTTAATAACAAATTTAATTAGATTAGTTAATGAAGCTGTTTCCTCATAATTAATATGTAGAAGACGATTAGCAGCGCCCCCTTTGTGCGATGGAAGCAATGATGCTTTAATAAGCACAACTTGTGGAGTTAATTTACGGTGCATCACAAACGAAATATTGAGGATTTCAATTAGAAAGATGCAAGAGTTTGACGGTGTTTTACTACTCAACTACTCATAATTGCGAAATTAATGAACGAAACAGAGTTTTGGACGCTCTGTGGAGCTAATTTGGCGTGACTTCATGCACTACTGTATCATTAGTGGCCGTCATCGTAATCAAAGGGTTTTGCATGTGATGTAACGATTATTTCATTTTGTCTTCTCGATTTACAAAATAGCAAAGTTTACCAAAGCGACACGGTTTGTAATTGCAGTGATGTATGCATTAAAGCAGATTTTTCACACTTTGTGTAATTACATGGCTTTAAATATGTGTATATAAAATTATTTAAGATTGTACGATAAATATTTTTTTAAATTAAGATAATTATTTTAAATTACATATATTTATGTATCAAATGCAATTTAAAAAGTGAATAGATATAAAATATTGTTATTAAAATGTATTGCTTTAATCATTCTTAATGCTAAGATTGAATGAACGAGTGATTCAGAATTGCGCCTGAAATTGAGAGAGAGTGCAATAAAACCCAGGTATTTCTTTTTTATTATTTTCGATGTTGCTGTGTGTACGCCAGTAATTGGGACGGTTGGTGAACGTCATCAACCACCTTGACACGTTTCTCGGCAGGAGAAGTAGCAAATAGAGAGTCTGTATGTGTGTACGCGCCGCAGACGATTTCCTTGAATCCGAAGGGCCGACCCAGTTTTTTTTTTCAATTTCTGTTGTAAACTTAAATTTGAAGACCCGGTAAAGATGATGATGATATGGATAGGAAGCAGAGTAGGTAGAGAGAAAGAGAGTGAGATGGTTGAACGTTTCGGTTGGACAGGATGCGGTTTTGTTATTGGAACGACGAATAGCGGGGCAACGCTTCGGAATTGGAAGCGTCGGCTTCAGACGAGTCGCCCCGTTTTTTATGGCGTCGGCCGGCGTCTGGGCATGCCGTCATGTGGCCGAGCTAAATTTGCATCGCGACGTCTATTTCCGACACAAACGCCAAATGACACACACACAAACGCGTGCGCGCATATATATACGTGTACATACACAGACGCGGGCCTCCGATCAGACGCCGATTTGCGTCACGGCCATACACACACAGTAATACATAACCAAACCGAAACCTATGACCAACATAATCTTCCAGATCCTTAGTAAAGCAACGCGTTTGGAAATTCACCAGGAAAACGTTGCACATTTCCCGCGGCTGGAAAAGCCCGATGTGCAAAAAACTAGATTTCCTCAAGGTTATCAGATTCTAAATAGCGGATCTTACACTGCCAACAATTACAAACGAGAGAGTGAACCATTTTTTAAAACAACACTTCTTCAAGAGAAGAAATATTAGGAAACTAGTAATCATCATAGATAAAATATTTCGATCCTTGCTCGCATTTTCATCTTTTTGGACTATTCTTCTCTTTTAAATGCTCTTCGCGGAGGACGATACATTTGCTCACTTCGCTCGTAAACATGTTTGCATCACAAGATTGAAAACTTCCCGGCCGTCATCATTGTTGAACGCAATAAATTCAAGTAAATAATGACGGAAAGACGTCATCTTCGACGACTCAAATTTGAATAAATAACATTTTAGCACTTGGCCACGCAACTGTCTGGTCGAAATCCTGAACTATTTTTAAACAAAACCAGTTTCAAATAGAAGTTAACTACATTCTAACAACGGAAGAAGCAAATTTGAAAATAAAATTTTGTTGTCTGTGGTGAAGTTTCACTACATTTATAATTAAATTTCCCCTATCTGATGTTATTTCGAAAATATTTGTTTCTATTAAACATAAATGTGTAAAATTTCAAAATATTTTATTAGTCTGAATATCGTCAAACACTTTAAAAAGTCATTGAGTAATAATGTGAAAGGGCTCACACAACAGGTCAAATCAATAACTCATTCATAAATTTCCATCCGCGTTACTATGCGATAAAATATATTTATTTGTTTTCATGCGATTTCAGCAAATTCCAGAAATCATTTCGTTATCAATGAATCATCGACATTGTATACAAAACTTTGGAAATGCAAGAGTTGTTTTGCGAAAGAAGAGAATCGATCTGCTGCTATTTTGTTTGGAGAGCATTAATTGATAAATGGTATCTGCTGCATTGAGTAATGACAAACAATGATGTAACGGCCATAAAAAAATCAATTGCAACAAAGCTGAATTGACGTAGTTTCCATCTGTGGAACTCCATTCATTTGAATGTCCACGATGTCATAAGTGCCCTCTATTGGAAACTACTTGAACTTAACAGTAAGATTTAATTTTTGACATCATAATTATTTCATTATTGGTGATTCATTAATATATGTATTATATAACATAAATTATAGAATGAAGTACAGAAAATATGTTTATATAAAATCATTAAAGATCATACAATATTAACAATTAAATTGTTCATATTTGCAACGATCTAATTACGTCTAAATTTCCAAACAACATCATCAATTGAAATCGAAGCAAAAAAAAAGAAACATTTTAATGCGAACTTAATGTACCTGCGCAATTTAAATACGCTATTATACTTGATTTGTATTCATTACGTGATTCACCATTGAAAAAGAATGCAATTATAACAGAAGACGTGAGGCGTCACCGGTGACAAATGGTCGATGAATGAATTGAACTGCCATTTCTTTTACGTCATTCTCGCAATCATAGAATTAAATTAATTTGCTATGTGTGTTACATAATTAGTGAGAGAAGAGTGAAAAAAAAAATCCCGCGTTTCGTTGAATTCGAGATGACCAACAGTATTTTATAACGCTCGATGTATCGTTGACAACCAGATTCCTTTTTTTTGTTAAGATTTTATAAGATCTCAAACAAAAAATGGAAGCGGTTTACCTTTTGCCTTGATTTCCTTAATTGGGAATTAATTAATCATTGTTCTTCTGTCCATCTGTTGAAGGTGTGGTTATTTAAATGAAGATTAAAAAAAATTGTATAGGAATAAATTACTTTTTTTTCAATCTGGGTGGTTTGTAAAATTATTTAATATGTTGTAGGACTTGGAAAGTTAAAAATATTGTTATTCTGTAAATAAATGTAGACAAGAAATAGAAATGATCAAATTGTTTGTGAATATGGTAAAATTGCATTTATAAATATGTTGATGTTTATTGAAAATATGATGTGTTTTTCATGAAATCTAGGCAGTTTCTATAATTAATTTCGTAGTCATTAAATGCACTCTTCCATTTCGTAAATAAATAACATGAAATGCCGTATCAAACATCCGGCTTTCTCCTCCAGCACAGATCGATACGTTCGCTCACAAAAAGAAATGGTCTTGGCACTGATAAAAAACGTATGTGTTAATTTTAAACGCCATAGATTATTAATTGATTTTAATTGGATTGCAGCAATGTTTTACGCGTCAATCATAATTTGCTCTTCGACGAATCGAACGTCAATAAATGATATGAGACGAGGAGTTATCAAGAATCCTGATCATTTCCTATTATTAGATTACATCATTAATTCGTTTATATGCAGACAAAGCAGATGCAAAATATTAGTATAGTAACGAGATCTTTGTATCCTTTATTATCCCTGCGTATTAAAACATGTAAACAAATATTATATGGTCGACGTCAATGAGGGATCGAGAATTGTAATAACCAAATATAATACGTAGGTCTTGACCTTTGTCGCGCTACTGGCGCCATTTTCAAACAATACCACCGAAATAGCTGCCGCGATCAAAATAAACTTATCGGACGATAAATTTAATTAGACCTGTAATACAAACATCGTCAATTGCACAATACGTTTCGTGAAGGATATCAAGCAAATATATGAAACATTTGGAGCAAATAGAACCATTAAAAAATAAATTATTGTATTTAATTTCCCAATATTGAGATACAATTAGTCGTTTCTCAATGAATATTCATCAACTCTTCAGACTTCATTAGAAAACAATTGAGTTTTCTCATGTGGTAAGAAAATTTTAATAAATCTGATTGAAGTCATTAGTTTTTGTAATATAATAATAGAAGGTAACATTAGAATATGAAAGTTAATATAAATTTCAGTATTTATAATACAGTTACAAGTTATGCAAACAAAAACTGTAAGTAGTGGCAGTAAAACCTTTTATTGGCACTTAAAATCTATTTGCATATATTGCAGATAATGTCAACAGACACGCTGCAAATAAAGTACAAGAATGTAAAGAAATAATAACTTCAAAAGTAAAGTAAATTATTACACATTTGTACGATTGAAATGTTAAATTTGAAGTAGATCCAATTATTACTTATTATATATTTGCAACTATAATAATGAATATAAATGCATATTATATGCACGAATTAAGTAGATAATTACAAAAACAAAAAAACAAATAAAGAAGAATTAATGGCAATGTTAAATTTTAATATTTGCAGATATTAATGAATGATATTTGATAAAAAAAAATGTATAATAATGTGGAATTACAAGTTTATGCTGGCTTTCAATGAAGTTTTTAAACTGTGATGAAAACATCGAAACAATTAAACGATCCCAGTTCAAATGCTGAAGAGGAAATTAGGAGTTTATCTAATATATAAAAAGAGAAATTAGAGTCACATATAAATGAAGTAGCACTTAACTTATTGGATAACTGCCTCACAAAACGACTGAAGCGCTCAGACCATTAAATTTACAAAATCGTTTATAGAAAAGATGCCACAGGTTAGTAAATTCCATTCATTGATAATGGCCAATTAATTTATAGAATGTTGTTTCATAATAGATTTTACAAAATGCATACAATGAATTTAATTTATATAAATATTTTATAACAAAAGACTATTTCAATAAAATATAGCAAGATTAGCATTAATTATATTAAGTAATAATTGTCTTTCATAATTAAATAATAATTATTTGATTACAAAAAGCACATCAATTTTAGAAATAAATAACTAATAATTAATTTAACATATTTGTCACAAAGTAATAAATAACTACAAACATAGTTGAAATTAATATGCAATTAATTTTGGATATATAATTTTGAGTTATTTTCTTTAATTAAGATGTTCGAACTTTAGCGATTTAGTAAAAATGCTCTTGAAAGATCAATTTTTGAACATTATTAAACTAATTAATTGAAATTAATGATTGTAACTAAAATAAGAAGACTGTAAATATTTTGTAAAAAGTTTTTTTGCAATAAGAAAGATGAGTTGTGTTGGAGATGCTACGATTCGTAAGACTGTAACAACGGATGCTAAGCAACACGCCGCGTAAAATGGCAAACAAAATCAAGATGGCGGCTCTCCTCTCACGTTTCGTGAATGCCGAACGAAAAGCACGCAAAACTCCTAAAAAAAACTTCGCACCTTATGCAAACACACACGATCTTTTTCCATTTCAACCTCGAAAACAAACAAAAAAAAATAACCTACTACCCTTTACACAGTTTCGATCATAAAACAAATACGCAATACGAACCGCGCGTTACGTAATACCTCGCATAAGCAATGGATTTTTTGCTTTATTTATTATTTTTTTTCGATTGATATCACGCAAAAATTAATACCATTTATTAATGGAACGGAAAAAATGCGCCACTCGAAATGGAAACAAAATAATAACAAACAAAAAAAAAATGTACATTTCCATGCAATCAGATAAACGGAAAATTTCCTACCTGGTGTATACATTTTCTGATTCGGCATATTTCTTGACGTGCTCCAATGGTGGCGTATTATCCGCGACGTCACCCGCTGATGGATCACCTTGTTCGTACACTCCTGTAATAAAAAAAAAAGAAGAAGTTATATAACTTTTGTTTTCATTCCAATAATCCACAAGACAAGAAAGTTCAAAGAGAAGGAGAAAAAAGTGTATCTTAAAATCAATATTGAAGGTGGAAGCAGATAAGGTTTCGTAATGTAAATGGATGATGCTTCGTGGATTCGTATTCATAACGGATCGAAATGCGAATCATTAGTTACCATTATCATTAGTGCATTTATTAGTCGCATGCGAATGCACAATTTATAGTAGATTAAATTTAGTTTAATATCGCCGCTTCTGTTTGCCCATTTATTATTAAATGCAGTACTTAATAAAAAAAAAGCGCATTTAGTAAACAAAAGCATTTCCTCCTAATACTTGTTTACATGTAAAAAATAAAGAAACACATACATTTCATAAAAGAAGTTTTTATTTTATTTTTGAATGAAATAATTGCGTTTTCCCGTCTACGTTATTAGAGTGCGTGAATGTGGTTGTGGGTATTGGATGTGTCACTAGGTTTAAAAATAAAGTATTTTCCGTTTGGTGCACGAAACCTAATCTCCTTTCTTTGGGATGATATTGTTTTGGCATCACCATCGAATGTGTTTCACTAAATATTTCGTATGAATATGTGTGTGAGTGTTTGTCTAGAATAATTCTAGAGTTGCCAACTAGAGTGCTTCTAAATTTAATTTGAAAAAGAAAAAAAAAACGCGTTTTGTTGTTGTACCAAGCGAATTACATAATTTACGTACATTTCAAAACATAAGATATGCAGTCACCTAATTCACTATACATTATTTCTTTTAAAAGCTCCAATTTCAATCTATTTACACCTAACCAAAATAATCTTGCATAATTTTATAATTTATAAATTCATATGAGTTATTTAACTGAAAAACTACATTAATTCATAAAATCATTTATTAAATATTTCAGAAATTAAAAAAAAATATATATATAAAGATAAATTTGTTCTTACTACTGTTAATGAGAATTATTTTAGAAGAAAATTTTAATTAATACTAAAACTTTGGCTGATTGATTCCGTTAAAATCAAACATTTTTAACTAAATTTTCGCTATTTTTTCTAATTAAATATTGAGATTATTTTCAATATACAAACAAATTAAGAGACAGGAAATCAATAATTTTATGATCTCAATACTTCAATTTTCTTATTAACACTAAAGTCAGGTCGAATGCACAAATACCTAAATATAACGAAAACACCTTTCATTTTGATGTAATTAAAAACGTATAAAAACGATTATAAAGAGTGTACGTATTTTTTTTTATTAAAATTATGTTGACATGAAAGCCATTTCCTTATTAATTATAAAATTACACGTACGAAAATGAAATTCATTAAAATATTAAATTGATTTTTTTTTGGGCCTTTGTAGCGAAATTGTGCGTTCATCATATTTACCACAGGAAATTAATCGGATCGACGTCGCTGATAGCGCAAACTGCATTTCCATGCATTTAATAGCATTAAAAAAACATGTCCAAAAAATTAAATTAAAAAGTACCTTACAATTATAACTTATAAGTATATAAATATAAAAATAATATTATTACATTTTTACTGATAGTGTGTACTTAAGTTGAAATGTGTATTGTTTACCCTAATTAATAAATTCATTATAATCATTATTTTGTAAACCTCATTATAAATAAAAGCAATTTATTAGTTCAAAATTGAAATTTCTTTAGTGTTTTCTATCGATATATAGCAATAACTCGCATAATGCGGCTTCGATCAGTGCGGATTCATTATAGTGCGGTTTGAAAATTTGAAAACAAAGTAAAATTTACAGATCTTTCTGTATTTAAAAATAGATTCTAACATATTTTTAAGTCTCATTTTGTGCAGTTTTAAAGTCAGTACGGTCAAAGAGATATTGGAGAACCGATTACCGGCACTATTGGAGGTATTGCTGGAATAAGAATAAGTATAAAAATGAATTTTATAAGATGGTAATATTGTTAGTTTCTCAAAAGGTTTTAAAATATATTTAAAAGATTTTACGTTTAATATTGATATATAAAATATTTCATTTTAAAAGATAAAGTCAAATATATGAGAACATCCAGGTGTATTAGAAGATTATCCTTGAAAGCCGAAAACTAAGCGAAGAATGAACATCTTAAAGTTAAGTTCAGCAAAGTGTTCTCACTCACAAGAAACAAGTTCGAAAAATAAGCTCTAAAGTCATCACATAAATGTTTAAGCTATACATTTATTCGATCCACCAACATAATTTCTATTTATATAATATAACAATGTAAAATACACTTATTTTATAATAATATGAATCGGTAATTGCATAATGGAATATTAATAAAGCGTTAATTAAATAACGCAATATGATTGCTCTGCTATTATATTTCAATTAATTGGATCATTGGTTCATGTGTTTCGTTTAATTGGACGTATTTGAATAATTATTATATATTTTACGTATTTATTTATGTGTATACCATAAATATAATTAGTTAATATAGGAAAATGTTACCATTTTGTTGTTGATACTGGAGGAATTTATAAATATTATACTTTCACATAATACTGAAATAATAGCTGTAGGGAAATGTTAATACACTATAAATGTAATACATATTTGTACATGAATGTACGAATGTCTTGCTTTTTTTGGGTGATGAAATTACAACATTCTATTAGGTACCAAATGGTTGTCCTCGGTCAGCGCTGCTTATAATGTTATGATTAATCGACGATAAATAAGAAGTTGCAAATTGAATATTTAATTAGAATTAATTGAGTTGCAAAACACATATTTGTACATGGCTAATGAAATGTGTAAAACGTTCTGAGAAGTAAAAAAACGAAAGTAAATGAGAAATGTGCGAATAGTTTGTGTAAAAGTAAAATGAAGTATTTGAATGATATCATCTTTAAGGTAAATCATGAAAGTAGTAAACTGTAATAATTTGGTATCGAAAGTGAATAATAAAATTGAAATACGGACACTCTTAGAAAATTGATAATTTAATAATTGAATGTAGTGTTAAGATCATAAATAACAATCGAATCTATTTAAGCAAAATATGTGCTTCTAGTTTATAGAAGAGTAAAATAAGGCATTTGAATCATTAATGCAATGTATTATTAGGTAAATTGAATGAAAACGCGTGAAGCTAATATTTAAGTCTAGATAAATCATGAAAATACATCAAAGCTTTACTGTTATACGGTATAATTCGCGGCCAATACTTGATTATAGTAGTAACTGGAATTTATGAACACTTGCCACGTGGGAGTTCATTTCAATGGAAATACATGCAATTGAATTTGGAGATATTGCAATTTGCTTTATTTCTTACAATATTATTAGCACAATCCATTAGATTTGAACGCATTCAGCAAATTGCTTGAATTTACTACCATGTGGTAACATATCTTACTGTTATGTGCTAAAATCGAAATTGTTAATAGAATGCTTTGAATTTGTGCTGTTAGAATATTCTCTTATAAAATAACCACCAATACGTTAATAAAACAATCAAAATTATCTTTATAAATTCATTGAAAAGTAATTGGAGAATTTATGAAAATTTAAGTATTGAAGAATCACTTACAAATGAATGAAATATTATTGTATCAGTCAATAAAATTAATTGTATAACAACATACAAAAGGGCTATTGACCGCAGTCTTTCCGCAATAGAATATAATATTTAATGAGATCTTTAAATCTATATTATTTTCAGATAACAAGAAATAATGTATAAAGTGATTTCATTTGAATTTTATACTTTTAGTAAATAAATAATAATTGGAACTTTATTAGTCGAAAAACTTTACAAATACTCAAGATAATTACATACAATCATGAAAGAAAATATGTCATTAGCTAAATAATGTATTCATTGTTTATAAATAATAGAATAATAATAATTTATCGCATACATGAAAACATATATACAATGAGCTATTGACCGTAGTCTTTCCGCCCTTAATTATAGTTTGTAAATAATATAGGACGTTAAATAGAAGAATACTCTTACGAACGGGGTAAACGGTGAATGCGAATGGAAACCGCCCTCGAGTCTTTGATTTATGTCCCACATGTGAAACATGCACGAAAAAGGGGCGGGTCGCGAATCGCTAATGATTGGTGCATGCGAAGGGTTGAAAGGTAAAGAATCCGCGAGACCGAGCCGAGAGAGAAGAGGATCATAAGCAAGCAAGCAAGCAAGGGGGTGCATGCACGACACAAAACACACCATCCATATAGGTGGATCAATGCCGGAGTCGTAGTAGGTCTCCGTCATTCAAACGCGCCATTCACACCACGCCCGCCGGTCGCGCCAGATTCGTCACCACCTACAACTTGCACTCTAAGCTCCTTCAATCATTAGTATAATGAGTAGTACTATACTACATACAACCGCACTGGTTACTCCATCATTCAGAAGCATTTTTACAACCACCTACAACGGCGACGATCCACGCCGCCAGCGCAACAGCAACAAAAAATAAAAGAAGACGAAGAGGAGAACAGGAGGAAGTAGGAAAACAAACGGAACGCGCTAGTAGCGTGCGAATAATAAATTCCGCAGGATCGCGATTATACAAAAACCGCAAAAGTGAAGAATGAAACGAATACCTAAGTTGCTTGCTTACTTCACTACGACTACATTCATGCGGCACACGCACCCGCCGGCACCTCTCCACCCTCATCTCCCGGCATCGAAAGTTCAATATACCCGCCACCGCCACCCGAAATAATTACTAGGCTCGAACAATATGCAGCTGCAGCCGAAGAGCAAGATTACCAATTAAGATGCAAATTAGATCAGAACTCCACGACGCAGGGGGGTTTGGTGGTTGGAAAATTGAAATAGTTTAATCCGCGGATGCACTGTCGGGATGTAAGGAGACGAGTAAGAAGACGCAAATCGATACTTACAGGAGGAGGTCGACCTATCGCAGGGTGCTGGGTACACCCAAATCTCCAAACATACAAAAAAAAAACAAAACAATCCCACGCACGTCGTTCATCCATGCAAGATTCAAAGAATAAACTATTAAACGCGATTGGCATAATTCCGTTGCGTCTGTGAATTGGGGGCAGTTTTTATTATTCACCTAATTTCGTGTAGGGTTTCCGTAGAAAGCATGGTGTGTGCGTGGGCGGAGGGTGGTCGGCTTAAAGCTGCATGGTGGTGGGTGTTTTGTTTGGTTTCGCCTTTTAGGTTTTATTACTTTTGTTGAAGGAAATATTGTCTAATTACCGTGTTAGGGGCGCGACCGAACCTCGCCGACACTCCTCGGACTTGGACTCTGGAAGTTCCCTGATTCTCGCCGGAAGTTGGGGCTCGGACGTCGCGACGCCGCGTTTTTTTTCTCTTTCTTTTCCTTTCTTTCTTCTCATTTCCTTTTCCCTCTTTATTTGTTTCTCTCATTTTTTCCATATTACGATTACCGGTCGTGCGACGCACTGTTGTTATGCGAGTATTGGCGGTGCGACGCGGCGGTTCCGGACTTTGGGGATAGTCGTGCGGACGGTAGACGGCGGCGGCGACGGGTGTGGAAAGACGGGCGTTCGCGAAGGCGCCGCGCGCGCCGCGGGGGCGCCACCTCTCTGGACCGACGTCGTCGAGCGTCGCGAGGAATCAATAGGAGTGTGCGTACGCGGGCGTGGTGAACCGCAGATTCGGCTCTACACCATCAAAAATTAACAAGACTCCCTCAAGATGAGGACGGCTTACTACTACACGGCATATGCACACATCCTGCTGCAATCCACCTCTTCCTCGCTCCTCTCGGAGACATCAAACCCAAAACCGATTGATTGTGATTGCATTACAGACCGATAGCTTCTGCGATTAAATCTAAATCGATTGCGCAACATGCCGCCCACCCTCTTCAAGATAAAGACGTAACGACCAAATCGTTTCTCGCAATATGTGCTCAGCGATAATCAGTTATTCTTTTTTATGTTCTCAAATTCAATCTTCTCATGAAAACAGTATTACATGAACACAAAAGAAGCATTAACGAGATTAAACATTAAAATTCCGTAAATGTATAATAAAACATAACAATTTTAATTTAATATCTATCTAGTAATTAATTACTTGAAATTGTTTAAACACTCATTAAAAATATATCTAATTCTATTGAAAGGTAAAAACGCAATGACCATTAATATTTCTTGCACTTATTCTTTCCATAAAGTTCAACATTATTCAGATGAAAGATTAAAAATAAATAAATCAGAAAATAAAAGTAATTAATATTATATTAACAACTATCAACGATTAAGTAATTTAAAAAATTTAGACTAATATCACAATACAATGAATATATAATTCAATTACGTATAATGAATAATAATGTAGTTTAATCGTTTACATTAATAAGTAAACGGTGACAATTTTCCTCAAATCTGTGAAAAAAACGAAGTTCCTATAATATAATTTAATATAATAAACCGATCATCATTAATTTAAGTCTAAAACGACTATAATAAAAGTGAGTTAAATCAATTGCGAAACATGACGCCTACCCTCTTCAAAATAAAGATGTAACAATCAACTAACCGCAGTTACACAAATACAAATCTAACACTCGTATTTCTGTTTGAATAATCATTAATATATTTTTTGCACAGACTTCTATAATAATCTAATGATTTACTAATTAACATCAATATCTCAAATAATTAATATTTTTACCATCATAAGAATATACAAAATTTTATGAAACAGTTTTAACAATGTGTGCAAGTTTTTTTAATATTTTTTTTTTAAATAATATCATCATGATAATAGAATATAACGATATATCGGATTATTCATTTTTAACTAATTTATACAAGTATAAGTGAAACGCACATTCTGAAATAATTGATCAATTCGAGGTGTAAATTAATTTAAATTATGTATGAATATTAGTAATTTTATAAAATTTACAAATATTCTTTAATACTCTGAGTAGTTAAATAATATTTTAAAAATGAATAGATTTTCAAAAACACGTCTTGAATGTAGAACAAACTGAGAGATACATAATAGGCGTGGCTCTTAAGCGAGAGAAGAGATTTTGGAATGTAACAGCCACCAGGTGAGAGCAATTTACATAGTGGGCATTGGTATTTTTGTGGGAAATTAGTGTATGTTGATATGGGTTGTACACAGTTGTAATATATAATGTTGTGATGCTGTTCATGTGTCTGACAGATAAAGCGGGGTGTCACTTCCGGCGCGAGATAGATGTTGGCACCCCGCATGCCGCCACCGCGCCCCGGTTGCACAACCTCCTCTTCCTCCTCAGCCACTCATCCTCATTCTACGTCTAGGCCAAGCCATCACCGCCAGTCATCCCGTTTTGTTCGCCATTGCGTTTTCCACCATCTCCGAGCCGCCTATTAAAATGTACAGGACGGGTCCCGCTCAAACATCCGTTTTTAAGCGATAATGAAACGCAATTTATATGCTAATCCTCCAAAAACACTCCAGATTTCCATCCGCAAACAAAATTAAATAGTATTAATAAGAAAAATAATCATTATTACAAAAAAATTAAAAGAAATCGGTGAAAAATTCACATAATTTAATAACAAAGTCAACAAGCGATGCTGCTTCGTTTCTTTCAACAATTTGCCAAAAAAAACTAAATTTAAACCAGACAATTTAACGTACTAAATAAAAGCGATGACCAAGTAGTGTATTATAGAAACTAGTATTTATGAATCAACTCGCCTGAATAGAACGAAAATCGAGAGTCAACGACGGGCCGAATCATTTTGGTAATACCGAAATCCTCGAGTGGTAATTGACTCGTTAGGCTTTTCTAATTGAGCGTTTAGTGTACGTCTACCGTCCACCTATCTCTCTGTATCACCATCTCTCGTTACGTAAACCAATAATTATCGAACGGTCCCGAACCGCACGTGATGCAATGAACTATCCGAGGTATTTGGTCTATGCGCTACGGGGTCCACCGTCCGTTAACGTTAGTTAATCTAGCGTTAGCCAATAATTTTAATATCCCAGGTGCATTCTTAGCTACCTCTTCCATGGGTCAATGGACGTCATGGCTTCCAAAGCGCATCTTGTGTACATCCGCACAAATGGCCATTGATGTTAGCAGAGAGAACCGAGAGATGCAGCGCCAATTTCGAAAATCTAAATTTATCTAGAAAAAATCTATCTATTGTTGGAATGCAACAGCACTGTCCTGTCCCCCGTCACGTTTATTAACTTTGATTAAAGCAATTATTTTCGCTATTATTTTATAACGGTCCCAGTTTCATTTACTTGTTTCTTACACGTACTAATTGCACTATTATGTATGTTTGCATTGCATGGTTCCAACGTATAAATACGCGATCTTATTTAATTGGCGATTAGTAATACTTCTATGACCCTCGCCAATTATTGCTAATTACCATTTATCATACTAAGTACGTTGTCTATACAAATCTATCAGATGAAGGCACCGATTTAAAGTGACAATCAGATAATGACAGCATAATCAAATTTAATTTAAACAAAGTATACAGTGTATTAATAGCTGTCAATAAGGAATATTCAATTTACGAATTGAGAATGTAATAAATCACCATTACAGTTATACCAGCTTTGTACAAGAATCATATTTTTTTAAATCATTATCATACTAAAAACATTAGTTCACACTCATAATCAAATTTAGCACACATATTTAATGTTAAAATTGCACTAGTTAAAAGTTCTAGTTTCAAATATATTTAATTATATAAATCATTACGTTTTAAAATTTTGAATATTCGTATGTTAACATTAAAATAATATTTTTAAAGGGTAATAAAAGACAAACAAACGGTGATTTCAGAACAATAAATAATATTGGTTAAACACCAACTTCGATTTTACATCATTCATATTCCATATATAAAACTAGATTATAGCAAATATAAAACGAATAAATGTAATAAACGCAACGGTTCCATTATACACGTATCAAAATAATTAATCCTGCCATAATCCACATAATCTCGATATATAATTACTAATAGCTAAAAATATATGTTCAATTTATTTGCACATTGTTTACCCACCTGTCAATCTTTGTTGACATAATCTAAGACTAATGAAAATTATGTAACTAAAGTTCAAAGAAACATTACATTAATAACTAATATAATTTTCTGAACTAAAATTGCGAACCATCATATTTATTTATCTTCGATCAATCAAATATAGATTATTTCGTTCAGAGTTGTAAGAATGTTAACGAAATATTAATTGCGGTAATTAACAAATAATCTGGTAATCAATAACTTCGTCCCTTATGATATTACTGTAATCTGTAAACGGGAGAATTTAAGCTGCTTAACGATAAATCAACCGCCATGACACGTTTAATTTTGATAAAAGCATTATGAAAATAAAAACATTATACTTTGCTCGAACTGAAAATGTAATAGATATAAATTGTTTTTAAAAGTCTTCGCAAATTGTTCCATTAATTTATCAGGCGGTCGTTAAAAAAAAGTCGCGGATCATCCTCGCAATAAGTGCTTTAATACCTGCATCAAGAACTGAAGGAAGTTATAAAGAGATTATCGCTTAGGCTTTATATGGAAAATAGGAAACACTTTGTAACATGATTATTTTACACTGTAAACTGTGGTTTAAATGTAGCAAAATACAAACTTTAAATTACTCATACTGATGAAAAGCATTGAGATTTAATAGATCAAAACTTCATTAAGTCTAAAGCTTTATATGGAAAATAGGAAACACCTTGTAATATGATTTCTCAACACTATTAATGTATTAAAATTTCTATTGAATTTAAATGAATCATTGCAAAAAAAAAATAATATGCACTCAAATTAAAAAAAACTTGACTCACATTTATATTTGAGTATAATAATCAAATTAAAAACGGTAACGGAAACGTTCTATATAACGTGCACTTATTACAAATACAAAAGAAACAAACTATTATTTTGGTTTAGACTTGAATCATAGCTGACTCAAAATATCGTGATTTATTCTGTTAGTGATTCATAAAAAGCTAAATTATATTTTTTTAAACAATGTGGTAACATTGTTACACAAATATTACAGCTTCAAAACGTTAAGTTTAGTAAATTGCGAAGCTTGTCTTGAGTAAATCCGAAAATGAGGAAATAATTACTAAATTTTTGTAAATTAAACTTGTGTTTTATATTTATAATCACGACTTTAGTTGCTTTACGACCAAATATTTTAGTGAGATGCACTAAATAACGTATTTAAATGTATGGTTTCATGTTAATTAAGTAACAAAAATCCATTGTTTTCACGTTTAATAGAATGTTAAAACACAACAAAGAAATAAACATTTCATATCTCGTTTTCCTCAACGATAACGTAAAAATAATAGGTGAAATGTTTAATTGCAATTCTTGTAAACGTTCAAAAACAAGCTGTGTTTAATAATAAACACTCACACAAACACACACATGCACTTCCCTTTGCATTTATATAAGAAAACATCAACTCAGTATTATGACTTTGTTGTTGCGAACGTTCACATTTTTCTCTCCGGTCTCACCAGTTATTGTGACCTGGCGTTTCCATCAAATCCACCACATAAGATCATTACTATATTTTATATGTGCATGCACGGTTTTATGGTTATCGCGATATTCTTCATTTACCTGGCGCACTCCAAAGTTCAGTTGAAAGCGGATTTCCAACTGCGATTTCGAACGCGAAAACAATGAATCCTGAAGCCTTTCTTTCGCACACACACAATATAATATAGAAACATACACACACATATCGTACGTGCAGCATTTTATATTTGCAAAAATTAAATACGCCCACGCTTCCGGCTGCATAACTATTAAATAACAAACGCATTGCAGAAACGTAACATGCATGGAATTATACTTAGAACTACTCTATATAATATTCATAGAGGAAATTCACTTCATTTGTACATTTAAATAATTGTTTTTGTTCAAAACGTTTCGTAACCATTACCATTTGATTTATTGCAACAATTACTTTTCAACCATTTCATTTGATATATCAGTAGTACATTCGGTACTATTTTTTAAATCTAAGATCAAAAGTATATATAGAAAATAGATTTTTCAGACGACATTGAGAGCTATTTCAGTTTCACATATGTTCTTTCTATTTCTTACATTCAAAGACCTTCGATGTAAATATATATGTTATTATAGCCTATTGTAGCATTTCAATGTATTTATAAGAAATAAAACGTTAAAATCTCCTAACTATTTGAAATGAAAATATTAATAAGGAAGTAAATATTTATAGTCACAAAATACAAGTATGACTGATTTTGATACGTAAATGTTTACATTGAAAATCGTGTACATAAAACACGTAATTTAAACAATGCATTTTCATCTTCGACCTTTAGTCTATGAAACACGTAGTTATTTTGTAATTAGTTTATAAATTTCTTGCTATTTCTTTACATTTCCATGTAATATAAACAACATTCAATAGAATAATAGATACAAATAAGAACATTTTATAAGTTTCAATCTGTAGATTTGATTTCAGATCTGTGGAATTCAAGCTGACTCGTTTCATTCACCCCTAGGGTGGCCCAATGGAAAGTGGCCGATGAATCATTCCGAAAATATTCCGTGGACCAAGTGAAGCACGCAACTCTCGAGGAGATTCAAAAACTTGACTCACGTGCATGCATGTCCTGCTTTGAGTCATTACGAAGAAAAATAATCACAACTATCCTCGGAAGTCAAGCACTAAGATGCGCAAACCTGCACAAATTACTAAAAATAATATTATCGAAACAGTTCTTATTAATTTTAAAACTGACTCATCGCAAATTGATTAACCAACTCAAAGAGTGCTTTAATCGAAAAGCTGTTTACTTATTTATTTTGTTATGAAAATGATGAGTGATTCATGACATTCAAAGAACTTTTTGTAACATACTCGAAAAATTTGATATAGTATATCAAATTCCTAAACAAGGATTAATAAGTAATCTAACATGTACGAAACAATTCCAGTCTAAATTCATGAGCAAAGACTACCATGATAAAACAAGAACTTACTACTTGATATTTTCATAATGATATATTTAGGAAATATAAAAATAAACTCGATTAAAACACAAACACATTATCAGTTAACTTATTTGATAATATGAAACGTTTCAATACTAACAGTGTAGTTATGTTAAAATTATTATCAAAACTGTAGAAGTAAATTGTTCGTCCTTTTAACTAAAGATTTGACCTTATTCCACTTGGAAATAGTTACAATTAATTCACCGAGGAAGTTGTTTCTCTTAAACTAGTTTAACTAATATTAAAGTTTTACGTGCTGCAAACTTGTCCAAGAGTTGCGAATAATAAATAGCTTAAATTAAACTGTCCACTGTAAAACATGAACTATTTTTCATATAATAAATTGTGCTGTTGTATGTATAAATAGTTGTCCTGATTTTAAGTAATAATTTCAAGTATTTCTATAATAAAAGAAACGATTTTATGTTTGACATTTTGTACATTACAAATTATTCATTTAAAAATTGCTATGTAAGCTTCCTCTATAATCACATAACTTATTGATTATTTAGTATAACAATTACTGATAATAATACTATTTATGCTCTATTTAAGAATTAATGTACTTAAAAGTAATAAAAGTTTTCTATGATGGTATAACATACAGGAATGAGGGTGGAATGTTCGGATATTTGACATGACAACTATACGAATGATACGGGTTTAATAATTAATTTATGTGAACTTAACAGAAAATTGATTCAACGCACACATCGTGTGCTTTGACGACAGGTAAGATGCACGTTTTTAAATATTCAATATTTAATGTCCGCGTTAAAAACAAAGAACAATAACATCTTCCTACCTAGTAATCAATCTGTAAGTTTGTATATAATTAATGTAAGTGATATATGGCAGGTCATAACTGTGCATGACCATCATATAATTACTATTAATTTAATTTCTGCCAATACATTATTTTCATTACATGCAATTAATTATTTTTTGGTATCTACTGCATTTACAGTTTGTTTAGCAATAGACAGTTAGGCAAATAATTAACTATTGCATTTAATATTAAATTAAGTTATTCATTATTAGTATTTAATGACATTATACTTGCAACATTTACTATGGTAAGTCTTGGGGACTGCACATTAACAGCTAATTTATTTGACAGGTATAAAGTTCTCATCTTGATTGGTTTTTTCGGTCTAGCATTGTTGTATTAAAGCTTTTTGGCATACGTGGTCATGTAAGAGAGTGAATGACTTAAAATATATATATGTATATAATGCACATAATAATAACATTAAGTTTGTTTTCATCAGAGCAAATAAAAATAAAAATTTGGCAACCCCATGTGGGTCCTCAAAGACTGCCAATTTCATATACATGTCTCTAAAGTGTTTTGTCTGTAATAATTCTAGAATTTCCTGTGACTATTTCAACATAATGTGATTTAATTATTTATACAGTAAATGTGGTAATGATAATAACAGTCATGGGTTTCAGTATTTAAGTATTTATAAGAAGGTATTAAGACTTTAAAGTTTAAGTGGAGAGAAAATCTTACTCTTGTTGAGTAAAATCATAACAATTGCATTTCATTTTGAGGTTAGTTCAGATTTACCACATGAATTGTCCACAAGGGGATAAACGTTGGGATTAGGTGCAGTTCCATTGAAGGTTATTTGAGGCTTGGTTGAGGGTTATCAAGTGAGCCATTAAGTATTTACAGGAGAAACAACGGCGATTTAATTTACGTCTGTGACTGGTGGTAACATCAATAAACCGAGAGGTTAACCTCTCTCAACAAAACATGTAACAGGGGAAGAAGAAAGAAAAACGTAGCTCACCGTAGTTCATAATGCAATTGTTGTACATTGTTATTGTTTTGCTTTTCGACGCACAGGGACGGCGGTGGCAGTGGGCGCGAGGGGGAACGAAAATCAATGTTTTAAAAATACTGGGGGCAAGCACCGAAACCTCGTCGCTCCATGCCACTGGGGATATGCAGCATGTGTGATCGTGTGTGTGTGTGTGTATGTGTGTGTGTGAACTGTCAAAAAGCCAATGCACACTGGTGAATGTCAGCGGGTGGAAGGGAGATGGTCGTACGTAGGTGAGAGTGAAAGAGACAGGTGAAAAGAGATGCCAGAGTGGTAGTACTCACCTTCGTCAGAGTCATCCAAGCAATTGCTCAGCACTATCGATATATCTAGAACAAATAACAATTGACAGTTGAGTGCGTTTGGGACATCGTTTGAAGCTCTCTTCTGGACACCAGCGGAGATCCCGATGGAAACTCACCCGCCATTTTGTTGCACTATCAAAACATAGCTTTTTATGTTGGCACGTGATTCAAGCCCAGCGTGTGGTGTTCGGGCGGTTCGCAGCAAAACAAGTAAAAAGTAAATAACAACAACGGCGACGGCGGCGGCGACGACGAGAACAGCGAGAATAGGGAACGTGACTGGTCTTCTCTCCCTCACAAATTGCTGCCACTGTGCGTATCTCTACTGTACGTACGTCCGTGAATGCCCAACAACGATACGTTCCTTCAACTGACAACCGGCTCCTCCGTCTCCTTCCTTCACGCTCGACTCCGTATATCTTCTCTCTTGCTCTCGTGTTCTACGCCGTGCAAGACGCGTACTAGACCAGCAAAACTATGCTCTCGTCGACTGACTTTAGCTTGTTTCGACTTTATGTTTGTCTTTTCGTCTATTGCTCTGTTTCCACCCCCTTCTCGTTGTATCTATTTGAATCTATACACATAAACGCACCAACCCTGCGTACGTGAAATGCTTCACCTCGCTTGCACCCATTCAATTGTAGTACCAACCTACGAATGACACATGTCACCAACAATTGTCGGCGCGCATTTACGAATTTCCTTGTTTGCATCAATCGTGTATTTTGATTTCCATGATTTCTTCCAACTTCAGTTTACTCATTCAAGGACTCACTAATCAAAGATTATCAATGAAATCATCTCCTGGAATTCGTTTACTCCAAAATACAATATTCCTCTCATTCAAATTAAGTTGGTTACAGCGTTAAATTTACCAAAAATAAATATCTTTGAAATATTCTTAAACAATTGAAAGCTTTTGGGATTTCCTAAAGCCAGCTTCTTTTAATATGTATTTCAAGCAAACAAATCAATGAATGAATTCGGATTTCCGGATTTTTACTCGTATAGTGAAACACGTTTTCCCATATAAACCAATGTAAATTCCGTTAATCCGTTCCATGCCGGAGAAAAAATGTATAACTTGATCTCGATTTTGCTTTTCATATCTATGGTTATTTCTATTCTTTAGCTTTTTATTCGGAGACATGCCAGTGTTGTTAAATTTTGCACAAAAAAAAAATCACAAATAACATGTCTGAACACAAGTTTGGAAATTTTGTGATCACGAACAACACTAAGATGCAACTAGAATGACCACTAACACTATGAACTGTTTTCCAATTTACACACGATGAAGTGAGTTTATATTTGTTTGTATTACTTGTATCAATTCGGGGACTTGGTAGAAGACTTTTTATACTTTTAATATTTGTTTATATAAAAAACACATTTGTGTTTTGCATTTACAGCAAAAACAAATTATATTTGCAATGTATAGTCCGCTTTAAACAAAGATGAGAAAGAGAATCGAAGATGGTTAATATATTCAAAAATACACATAATATGTGAAAATCTTTTGTTGAAGAAATAATTCTTAAAATTACTAAAAAGATTAGATTTTTAGACATACATAACACAATGTGAAAACAATACAAACTATCCTTAATAAGTGAAACAATTGCATCGTGAATATATATATATTTTTTTAATTCTCGCTTTGATTATTAAAATGAAACTAAGAGATGAGCGAATCAAGGTGCAACAATATGAAATATACATAAGGAGATGCAGAATGGGCGTGAAATCTTAACTAGATAAGATCCTCTTTCAATAAAGCAGGATTCAACAAAATGTCATGCAATTAAGAATCAATCAAAGGTAATAATTTCGCAAACGCGAAGGTTTTTATTAGAAAGCTTTCTTGTGCAATCAAATTAGTATATTTGTTTTCTTGGAAAATAATTAACTTTATTGTCGATGGTCACTTTGAAGAATAAATACAGAATCTACTATTTTCGTATTTATTATATAACAGTTTTTAAATTAATGAAATCTATGGAAACGTAAATTATAATATGCATGTAAACTTAAATCTTATTTAAACATGATATCGCTTGATATTTACACCTGCTATAAACTTACCGTGAGTAATCCTTCTGTAAACAACTGTTTAGACGCATTAGAATTTAAATTATAGTTACCAAGCTTCTAATAGGCGTTAATTGCGACACACCTTAAACCTGAGCTGCAACACTTCATTTGTAACATCCATCTATAGAATAGAAGGCAATTTCACGACCAAACAATTTAATACTAAATGCAATCACGATTAGGTGTACAGAATATGCTGATGGAATAAGGAAGACAACGAAACAAATAAAGTAACAACAATCATCATATATATATTTTTCCTTTCTTAAAAACAATTATACAATTCCCATTTTTTTTTTGTTTGTTTAATAATAGATCTAAATTATACAGAAGAACGGTAAAGAAAAACTCTACATTTAATTAAAAAAAAAAGGAAGGAAAAAAGAAAAGAAAATTAAGAGGAAAATACTGTCGTTTTCTTTCTTTCCCACGTCGCATATAGTTATTTAAATGTATATTTAGCATCTGTGCAGAAAAATAAATATATACTCTTTCTCTCTCTTATAGAAATTCTGAGTTACCTCTGATTTAAATATATATATATGTATATATTTCGATCACCTGATTATAAAACCCATCTTTAGGCCGGAAAATAATCGATTAAAAAAATAAAGTATGTATAATAATGTATATGCTTATATAATATGTATAAAATGTACAACCATTTACATGTTACTGATCCTCCGCCAAAATGGACTCTATACACAAGTAAGTACAGTTATATATAATATATATATGATCGGAATTAATAAATTAAAGAGTAAACGGACATAGAAAGAAAGTAGAAATAAAATCGAAGTAGAAACGCTACCCAATCCAGCAGTCTTAAAAAACTAAACCCCCAATCAGTGATTAAAAAATAAATAATTGAATTACCTCCTTCATACGACTAGTACATAGTAATTTTGTTCAGGAAGCAACCAAGCGTCGAATCCATAAAAAAAATACGATTTTTTTTAGAAAAAAAAAAAAAACAATAATAAAAAAATCTGAATCTCAAAGCGTGACACTTTGGCTACATCGACAGTTAAATTAATGGAGAACGGTGAGAATGCAAATGCATAAAACTCTTAACAATTATCAATATTTTCTCTCTCTCTTACGAAGGAAGGATACATTTTAACCTCCATTTAATGGAAATATTTTAAAGCTCGATTAAATTTCCTCGATAAAATTTTAGTGGACACCTATAAACTACTCACTTGAATCAATTTCAATTGCTTGGATTGTCTTCGACGACTTGCCAGAAAGACGCGCGACACATGGGGCAGTCGGTCAGTTGAGATGCGCAGGTTTTGCAGAACCCCCTTTTTTTAAACGTTAAAAAAGATCAATTAATGATGGAAGTGGTTTTGATGTGGGAGGGAAAATACTTACGAATGCTCGCATGGCATAAGCCGCACGGAAGCCTTTTGATCATAGCAAATGGTGCAGCTGTCCTCCCTGACACTCTGCTGCCTGAGTTCTAGTAAAAAGATATGCCTAGGCATCACGCGCTTGTTATCGGGCTCCAGGATGCCGTGCTCGTTGAATGTCGAGAAATCGAGCTCCGGCGGGAATTTGAAAGGATCAGCGCCGAAGTTGAAGCGGCACTGTTGGAACGACATAAAACTGGCCGCTGCGAAGAAACCAGATCTGAGGAGAAAGAACAAATTTTAAGAGGTGGTGTCAAGTACGGACGTGAAAATAATCAGTACTTTGCCATATAGAACACATGTGTACATGGTGGTAAACTCATTCCGTTTATAGAAAACACCACTTGCTGGTTCTCCAAGTCCAGGAGGCATCCCAACGTGTCGCCGGGATTCCAGCGTGGCAAGGTTTGCGGCTCGGATTTGGCGTTGTACCAGATCAATCGTCGACAGCCGTCGTAGGACAGCGAAAACTTGTCGTCCCCGATGCCGTAACCTTCCTGCAAACCAATTTAATCGAATCAAATATAAATAAAACACCCATTGCCGTCTTCATATCATTACGTGATTGAGGAAATTGCTGTTCTTTGTTGCCCAGCCGATTTGCATAACTCCGGGCGTTATGATCGTGACTTCGTAATACCAAATACCAGAATCAGCCTGCGCCGTGCAACGCACACTCTCGAAAGAATATGCGTCGCATCGAGCCTCCAATCCATCGGAAGAGATCTTCAGGTACTCGCTCACGTCTCCCGTGTTGAGCATGGCGTTGATGTGGCCCATGTTTATGGTCAGATACGTAAACTTCCGATTATTCATAACAACTGCAACAACAACAAATCGCAATATGTAATTTATGTCTTTTCGCATTTAATTGCGAACTTACAGAGATTGTCAAGAGCCCACTGAGCGCAGAAACCCACTTGTCTGCGAACGAAATGCGTCTCTTGGCGCCATTCCTCCAATTTGCAAATGGGACAAGGATCTTCCGTCTCCAGTCTGCGAATTATCGTTGCCTTGTTCTCGCTGGTCTGCGCGAATTTCTCAAGAGCAATCAGCGAGAATAATATCACGTGCGGATCGCGCTCGGTGTCCTGTAATTATTATTAATGGATAGTGGAGGAGGATGCGGCAGAGAGATATTAAAAGAGCTCTTACAAGATTGGCGAGGAGGTAATCCAGGGTCTCGTCGTTCAAGATTCCCAAGCTGCTGGGACCGGCCAGTTTTTCGGCGATGCATCCAAGAACTACGCAGATGTTCCTTTCTCTTTGAGGTGCCAATCGACCAGCGATCGCACGCTCTTTCGAGAGATTGAACATCTTCGCTACTTTTTGCACGGACTCCCTGGACGGAAGAGGGCAATCATCCAGGAGGAGGGTTATCACCGATGGACCCAGAGGATCGTCCATCGGGATCACTTGCACCATGGACTTCACCACCTGAATCCATCCTTCCTCGTTGTCCGCTATACTGTGTAAACGTAACATCGAAGGAGGCGGATCTTGCTCACTACAAAAAAATCATAATTTATACTATAACATACCAAAAACTTTAACCTTTTGTGTACGAATGGTTCCACTATGGGACCACATAAAGTGTAATGATTTCCAAGCTTTTTATTTTCCAGTGGTTCCTCAGTGAAACCACATGTTTTTTAAATACTAAACAAAAATTTGATCATGCATTCATTCGTAAAGTATTTATCCAAAAAAAGTTTTAACAAAATTAAATTGGGCCACAAGAATTTAATACTTTTCTTAATGATTTCAACTTTTGTTCGATTATCTCCAAGTATAATTGCCTTTATGTGAAATATATCGTAAAACAAAATTAATATAATCGAACATCGTACGTTTTTGTATAAAACAAGTATATTATATTCCTAATTATAAATATTCTGAATGTAATTTATAATTTGATGACTGATTCCTTTTTTCTGAAAATTATTCAAAACGACAACATATTTTCTTTATATGATATTCAACGATTTGCAAATTAATAACATTCAATTAATATTCGAAATACAATTGCGCCTGTAACTATTTAGAAATAGGTTAAGTTGTTTCAGGTTAAAAGTAATATTATACAAGTTAAGTTAGGTTATAAGTGTCACAAGAAAAATAAAGGTTAGGTTATAGGTGCAACAGGTATTTAAATTTAAAAAAATCGCAATACTTGTGACAAGTATGAATGTTATTTTCCAATTCGAATATGTTATAAACAATATAATCTATTTTCGCTTCCTATTAAATAAATTCCGAGAAGAAAATAGATTTAATTTTGTGTACACTGTAATGGAAAATAACCCCCTCCCCCCCGACAGTAATGAAGCGTGGTTTTATTTTATTGACCATAAAATTATCTATAAAGTGACGTGAATTCCACGAGCTTAATATTTCATAGAGCGAGTACACGAAAATAGAAAGACGAAGGGGGAGAGAAGAATATAAATGAAACACCGAGTACATAGGAAATTTACTTTAGAAACTAATTAATTATTTATAGAACTTTTGTTACACATACGACGAGGAGTTCAACCTTTTTGAAAGTAAAATCGATCACCTTTAAATCATTAGGATTCAAGCGCTTCTTCAAATTACGAAGCCACAAAGATACTACGTATCTTATGAACATTAAATAACCGCAATTACATCATTGTTCTATCTGCATTTGCAATTACATCTAAGAAGTTAGAATTACGCAGAGAGAAAGTATTACAAAACTGATGTTTGAAATCCTGCGTTCTTTTATAAAGAGAACAAAACAATAACAACAATAAACGTCAATTAAAAATAATTCCACGTCACGTATTGTTTTAAATAAGAACAAACGCATTTAAAAGACGTCCCAGTTAACGGACGGAAATATACACAAAATTCGTCAACTTGAAAAATATTGTTTTGTTATGACTAAAATTGGTCGGATAAAATTGACCAAGAATAAAATATTTTCTATATGAACTTTAGAATTAGGGTATATATGATGAAATACAAAACATCTGACATGCGAATAACTCGGCGGCTCAAATTGAATGCTGGAGATCGATAATTTACGTAATGGCAATATCTAGTAAACCGTGTGGCCCCATTCCAAGTGGCCCGCAAATTTATTATCGTTTGATAACACATATTTCATATTCGATATTCTTGAACTTATTTGAGAAAGGTGTAAGTTGTTGTTTATCAACAAAGCAATAAATATGGATAAACAATCCAACTGTTGGTGGCTCTGATCTCTAAAGCAGTGATTTAGACATGTTATGACATATGTTTTTAGACATAAAAAGTTTCTGCGACTCCCCGAAGAATGGATATGCAACCTACACTTTGAGAATCACTGCTCTAAAGAATCTTCAATATTTACTGTCCATTAAGATCATCAATATTTAAAGTAAAATTATTTATTATTGTCAACTTACAATAATAAAGATAATTTTCAACGAGTCCATAATACAAATATCGTTTTCATAACAAAAAAAAAGTTTTGTTGTAAACATGAAGTTACAAATATAGACTGATGATCGAATACATTTATAAACAATGTAACGTGTTTATAACACATTATTATCAAAAATAATGAATCAAATAGCTTAAACTTTCACTTTAAATGCAAATAATAAAATATTTTAACTTAGTTCCGGGTTTACCTTTTTTAGCATTTCATTATTTTTAAAAGAACAAATCTTTGCTTGGACAGTAAATAAAATTGTATCGTTTCAATGGAAAGTTCTAAATTTACGAAAACCTGTTGTTGTGTCCAACCAACAAAGTGTTGATATATGTTAATAAGTACTGTGTATCAATCAGTCTTAGTTAGTCCTAGAACAGTAATAGTCCTAGTGCGAGACCCATGTTAGTTCTAGTATAACTCTTAAAAAGTAACCTATGCTTGTTAGCAACTGGAAGCTAGATTAAGCATTAAGTATTCAGATTAATACTCTAAGTGTTAAATAAATACTATTATTATACTGACTTTAATCCATACTCTTCCATAAAACCCACTAGGACTCCACATGTATTGTCGATGTGGAGTACTAGTTATTCAAGTGTCCAGACATATTCCATCCCGGGTTTTCGTTGTTATTAATCCAATTAGAATATCGATTTATTGCAAAGAAAAATTAATTTTACTGAAAGTACTCAGTTTAAGCAGTCCCAATTTACGAAAATCTTTTTTTTATTTTCTTTAAACTTGTAAAATTATGAATATAAGGGCAGAAAGACCTATGGTCAATAGCCTTTTGTAACAGTTTGTTAACTTTTTGTTTCATTATTATTGTATGGAAATCCAATTAGATTAAATACATTTATTTTGAGCAAAAAATCAACGACAATATTTGTTTATATTTGTACGATAAATTTTTATCAATTGATAAATTAAAAATCTGATAGAGCTTAATGAATTTTTAATACATATTGTTATCATAAATAATTATATTATAATTTAAAAAAAGTTAAACAAACATATTATTTTCTTTAAATTTTATCAGATTAAAATTAAGTGAATTCATGAAGTTTTATATAAAAAAATAATTAAATTATGTTATTAAATGTAGTGTTTACTTTTAATATACAGTGGAACCTCGCAGTTTAATCCGTTCCAAAATTTCCGGATTTTTACTCGTATAGTGAAACATATTAAAAAATACAGTGGAACCTCGCATAAAGAGTGACGATGAGAAGAGAAGTCCCGTATTGCGCGCCTTCTATATCATTTTTAAAACTTGTGCACTTGTGAACAATGTAAATCAATTATTTATGTAACATTATTATTATACCAATGAAATATTGATTTTTTTTTTGAGAGAGATGTAATTTTTCAAATTGTAATTGTATAATGATTGCAAGGTGTTTTCAATCACAATTAGAACAGTCATGATAATTACAGCAGATACCAACAATTCTTGTCATCACAGCCAACCAATGTAATCTATTAATATCACTCAACAAGAGTGATTCACAGGTCTCTTTGTCACAGCAAGCTGGTGTTGAACAAAAAAAAAAAGAGTCAGCATTGCAAACATTGTGCTGTAATCAGCGACTTGCCATTATCAAGTGCTGGATATTATTGTGTGCAATTGAATTAGTGATAAAAGAGTGCATGTTTGTGTGTATGTGTACACAAATATTACAAAGCAAAAAAACGAAGTTATCAGACAGACAGCTAAATGATCATAATAAAGATATGCACTTACTTATCCACCAGTGTCCCAATTACACCCAAAGTCTCTAGCACTAGGTTATCAACAGTGTCGGAATCGGGGCAGCCTTTTTCCGCACTTTCCATGTAATATTCTGGCACATCTGGGATGCCCTCAACAACATGTTGGTTTCTCAGTTGACTGGGGAAGTACAAATCTCCGGCATCCTGTTTCTCTTTGCAACAACAAACACCCATCGCATTATCATTCGCAGGTGATCTGATTCTTTAGTACACAGCACAGATAATACTTGTGGCAAATTCGACTAGCAGAAACAAACAGAACGGAGGAGGTGAAGGAAAATGGGGGAATGATATGTTATGTGTGGTTTTATTTTTTGCTGTAAGATTTCAGGAAAGAAAATAATGCGAATAAACCGATTCGGCCGTTCGCCACTACATGCTCATTTTATTTTCAATCTGATCCACTTAAACTTTCCATTATCCTTGTTTACGTTGGTGTAATCATCGCACTCAGCATGTCATTGTAATCGTTTGTGTTAATTCGATTGGAATCGTTCTTCTCTTCTGCTCTTGGCATATGGAATGTATTCGGACGATCTTCCACGATTATCTAAACAACAACCACCAGACGCACAATTGCGCTGCAGCAATTAGCTAATACACACGGCGAGCAATTCAAATTCGTGCAATATAAATAAACTGAACATCACCAAACGGAATTCACTCGTCTATTTTTCATGGTTAGGTTTCCAACTGGATATATAGCGTGATGACACGCAGGTTGACCAACCCAGGAAAACGCGTATTCCCCACCGCGCAAACATCATTAGGGAAGACTAATTATTTACACCGATTAGCGTTAATTAATTAGTTTAACATGACAATCACATGCAATGAAACACTACGTAAATTTAAGATAACTCAAAACATATTGACGTTAACATTTAACAGCCAATAAAATTTGTAAAACAAATAACACTTCAATTTTCATTTTTGAATTTAATTACGGAGTTGGAGTTGGTGCAGTCGTCGAGTGTGGTTGGTGCCTAACCTCAATCGAGGA